>NC_090936.1:891628642-891929805 GCF_040938575.1 Ambystoma mexicanum | reverse complement strand
CATATCTGCCCCCACTTTTCTTCTTGTTAGCCATTTGGATAGGCTGAACACATGGAGTGGAATCCTCATCTGGCCACTTGCATGGGTCCTCTCTGACCAGAGGACATTGAGTTGTAACGTAGGTGGGTCAAATGTTAATCCCCCAAAACTCCTCACCTGCTGCTGCTTTGCTCTGCCACGCCTCTGGTTTTTCCATACTGCAGTCAGTCACCTCTGGTTCCTTCTCCCCATCAGCCAGGTCCTAGTCTTTTCAGCTCTCTGTGCCTCAGGAGAAGCTGTTCACATGACTTCTCAGGGGCCATAAAGAGTTTTCCAGGGCTGGACACACAGCTTGAACATTTGTTCCCTGCGTCGCCCACAGGGCATTCACCAGAGCTTTCACTGAAAGTTCCCTTCATGCTGCAGTGACCACCAGAGCTGCTATGGGAGCCAAGTTGTTGCCAAGTGAGCTCTGGGGTCTGTTATTCCAGTGCGAGACTTAGGTTGCCTCTTTGATCTGCCCTTTGAAGTTTCTCCTTCTGCAGGATCATTGTGTGTTCCTGAAATGCCTCAGCTGACAAGCTGAGGAAATTCTGCTGTGTGATGGGCTGAGATGCTACCTGACACAAACTGAAGGTTTGATGTATAAAAAAGTTCATATAGTTGGTAAGTGACTACGAGATCCACGAACAGGCCTTCCTTTTACTGCAAGCTAGAAAATACTTTACTGAAAAACGACCCTATTTAATAATCTAGTTTATACCAAGGACATTACTTTGTTTGTACACACACTCAAACTCCTGTGTCTGTGACAGAGTAAATATCTGCGTGTGTGTGTGTGTCTGTGTGTGATTGTGTGTGTGTGCGCGCGTGTGTGCGCGCGCATGCAAGAGACAGAATGTAATGACTGCCTCATTGTACGAATTAATCCTGACAGCAGTGAAGGATTAGCCCGAGATTGTTCCCCCAAGCATAGTTGCTGCTAAACAGACGATTTGATTAAGAATTTCAACAACAGTAACCTCAGTGGTATATCACTCACTTGTAAAGTATCTTGGTGAACATTTGTAATCTTTGTCTTAAAGCTTTTAAAGTGGCTTTCTGAAACAATTCTAAAGCTACTTTCTACAGTTCATGATTACATTTACTCATTGGAAGCAATTCCTTATACTCCAATTCTTCTTTTTCAATTATGTTCTCTTGATTCAATAACATAATTTAAAAAGAATTGCAATATAAGGAATTTCTTCCAAGAATTTAAGACAAATTAAGTTTCTCGAAAAATCAGGAAACTATTTGAGAAAGTCTGAACAATTGGGGTTGAATTCTTTAATGAACAAGTCACAAATAGTGATAACACCTACTGATAAAGTGGGGCAGTTGTCGTAATGAACGCAGATGGCTATCTTGATCAAGCTTTAAGATAGCTAAATAATGATAAAACATATGAGAATTGAATGTGTCCCAACTCAGATGATGAAATATTTCATTAATGAAACCTTGATCAGGCTTTGAACAAGAATGGATTACAGACAAAACAAGGTTATTTTTAATGAAGGAATATCCTATCATGCCCATACTCCACACGTTACCAAAAATCCATAAGAACCCTGAAAAACCGCAAAGACGTCCAATAACTGCAGCATCAGATCGTTTATTTGAACCTTTATCACAATATATTTACAGAATTGTACAGCCACTCGTACAACAAAGTAAACCTTACATCAAGGATACAGGACACGTTCTACACCTATTAGGGTGGATTCTGAATCTGAGCATGATTTTTTAGTTTACATTTGACGTAGTCAGTTTATATGCATCAATTCCCCATGCAGAGGAAATGGAAATCATGGAATGACTATTGTTACAGTCAAATGAGGTATAAGCAAATAAGATGTGTGATTACATTGTTGAAACTGGTTTTGAACAATACTTTTTTAAAGTTCAAAGATCAGTTTGTTTTTGCGGATCTTACGAACATTGATGGGGACAATATGGCCCCAACCTATGCAAATAATTTTATGCACTAATGGGAAATGCATGACTTTCTTCAGAAGGATTCTTGGAATAGGAATATTAAGTTCTTTTTTTTTTTTTTTGGTTGATTAAATCTTTTTATTATTAAGATAGGCAGAGTCGGTGCAGAGTCACTGGAGTGTGGAGCTGTGTGGCCGTTGTTTTTTGTGCGGATTTGCTGGAAAATTGTCTTTTTTCCATTTCTTCACATGGAAGGAAGTTCCAGGACTATAAAAAGCACCTCGACCCGCAGAGCGTCGCAGAATCGGTGCAGAGTCACTGGAGTCTTTGGAAGACTGTAGGCTGTGGAAGAAACCGCCAACCTATGTATCATTTAGTAAGTGAATTCTTACAGCGAACAGCAACCGAGGAAGCCCATCCTTTGGTGCTCTGTGGGTAACGTGGGAATGGAGAAGTAAGTTCCCAAATAAGCCCCCAATAAGAAGAAAAGAGATGAGTATGGAGACGAGGCAGCAGCTCTGCGTTCGCACCAAGCTGACTAGCTGTGATTCCACCCCGGCGCGGATTTCAAGGAAGCCGACATCAAGCTTGCAAGTAAGCGAAAATGAAAACAAGCTGATTGAAGTATTCATGTCTGACAAAGGGGAAGGTGCGGGTGGCTTGGTACGAAGCAAGAGATCTGAACAGGCTGCCAAAAAAACGAAAAAAGCAGTGTCTTTATGTGCTAGAGAAACAGGCATCTCAAGTGTTAACTGTATGAGCCCTGAGTGTATGCCCCCTCCTGTACCTCGAGACATGATTGCCCATGAGAATCCTCACCTCCCCCAACACGTCCCACCTTGGTTTGTCTACCTTGAGTGTGCTTGAAGATGGACATCCTGTTTCGGTAGCAGGTGCTTCCCTATCGGTGTGTGAGAGCGCCCTTATACAGCTGCCTCCATGTGCAGGTTACAGCGTTGATCCTCTAATCCAGGTAAATAAGACTCAAAAGGATGACCAGAATGAGCGAGACCCTGTCAGCTTGTTGCCATGTAGCTTTCATCCTGTAGCGGCGAGTCAGCTGATTACTTGTTATTTAAAGGGCTGTGATCTTGCTGCATTGCATCTAAATTTGCTGCTGGGCTCTGATCATAACATAAAAAAAGCGAACACATTATTTTTGCTTACTGGGGCTGAATCTCTATGCCCTGTGTGTGGGTGTGGGTGGTTTGGACAAGAAACTTGACAAATGTGATGAGATCCAACATGAACCGGCTGTCACGCTCACCTGATTCCCACGGAGGCACAGGTCTGGCTTCGAGTGCTGATGCTTCTTCTATGGTGAAGCGCAGGACTCTGAAGATGGACTCACTGGCTCGCAGGAATATTCCCCTGTGCGTGAAAAGGGAGTATTACCTACTGACGGAATAATGCTCAAGCCTCCCACTCCCTTCCAGCCCTCCACGATACCCTTCCTCAATTCCCCGTGAAGTCTCACCTTAGGGTCTGGAAGGATGAGTTCTCCATCCTGCTTCTGATGCAGGGGCGCGTTGAAACCCAGTTACTTCACTGGATTGAGGTTTGATGGGAGTTCAAATAAGCTTGACTATTCAGGTAAGGCGCTGTAAGAGTTCTGTACCAAGTTCAAGCCTTATAATAATGTTCATTGTCTTATTGCAGCAAGCGCTAATCGCTTATGTCTTTTTTCCCCTTAGGGGCCGGGGTTCGGAATGCCGGAGATATGGCGCCGACCCGAAGTGAAACGTGCAGTTCCAGTAAATGACAGGTAAGTTCTGGATGAGCGTTCGGGTAATGTCTTTGCATTCGCTCATTCAATGTCTTTGTCTTTTTTCCCCATAGGGGCCGGGGTCCGGAATGCCAGGAAGCGGCAGGACCCGAAATGAAATGGGAATGACCCAACAGGTAAGTCTTAGAAGGAAACTGAGCTTTTCCTATT
The DNA here is from genome assembly GCF_040938575.1 of Ambystoma mexicanum. NCBI lineage: Eukaryota > Metazoa > Chordata > Amphibia > Caudata > Ambystomatidae > Ambystoma > Ambystoma mexicanum. Next base: position 891,925,913 of record NC_090936.1, on the reverse strand, counting down.
CCCTTCCTTCTCTCACCTTGTGTTCTTGTCTTTTTCTCTCTAGGCTCTGGGAAGTGGCTGCGGATCCGGATGATCGCTGCTGAAGATGGAGGTGCCCAGGAAAGGTGAGTGAAATGCAGCACTGCAGCGATCGAAGCGAAATGCTTTTAAAATGATGTCTTCCCTTTCAGGATCGTCGGTGTGAAGTCTCCGTGATGCAGCATTAGCAGGTAAGGTCTTCTTTCTCTCCAATTCTCTCTTAGCAGGTGACCCAGGATGCTGACAGGCGTGGCTGAAGTCCAGATGCAGGAGCTGCGAGGATCAGAACAACGCGAAGTGTGAGTTGCTGATCGGGCGTGGTTTAAATAGCTTTGGAAGAAGTTCCAGGTATGTATCCTTCCACCGATCAGGTATGTATCCTTCCCCGACCACACCCAGGGGAAAGTAGGTCCACAGGTAAAGTAGTTCCATTCAGGCCTCAAGAGGGCCTGGATGTAGCAGCATGGTCTGCATCAGGTAAGTGCACCTTAAAACACTTGAACACATGTCTAGCTTTATGAGCCTGGCGCCTAAGGCTCCAGGACAGGGGTCCAACATGAGCCTGGCGCCTAAGGCGCCAGGACTGTGTCCAAAGGGCCCCAGCTTGGGCCCGCTGGCACTTCCCTGGGGGAAATGATGCCTGCCTCTGGGGTTGCTGGGTCGGACCTGGCTCCTTGGAGGTAGGCATCATGACACCGGCAACAAAAAAAAAACCTTCCGAATAATGACTACCCTTTGAATATACCTAACTTCACAAATAAAATCTATGTGAGTAACGTTGAGATGTGCAAGCTGCTTTTTAATCATCCTGAGTTGGACCAGGAAACCTGGCAAAAACAAGACCTTTCAAAGGAGAGGAGAAATTCACTGGCTGTGGCCAATCAATTGATCAAAGATGTAATGGAGATGACCGGAAAAGTGAACACACGTAATGAAGAAGTGATTTCCCGGAATCAGTAAATAGAAAAGAGGAATAGGAATGGAAATATGATCCCGTCTGAGATCTCCAATAAACTTATGTGCAATGAAATTGGCATCAATGTGCCTGTGAGAGATGAGGAATGTGAAACACCCTGTGTGCCTCTAGAAAGATCTCGTGTGGCCAAAAGAAGATTGGATTCTAGTCCCCAGAGAGAATCGGGAAGTTCCCCAAAAAAAGGCCTTGTGCTGGCCGGACAATGCCAAAAGAGGTCTATAGGCGCCATACCCTTGAGACAACGAAAGAACTTGGGGAAACCCAATTCTGATTTAACATCAGATAATTCCTCCTCAGACGAAACGTCATCTGCTCCTTCTGACCATCAAGTTAAATATAACTCTGCACGATCCTCATACAGAATTAATAATAAAGGCACGATACAAAAGAAATTCATACAAGATGTGACTGAAGCCGTGATGAATGAACTACGTCTGAATTTGCTGTTAGCTACTGCTATTGCCATAACACCTTTAGCAAAAATCTATGATCAATTCAATGAGAATTACAGAGATCAAAGTACACTCATTGCACTCCTTAACACCAAAATGGTAAACCTTGAGATGATTCTTAACGAACTGAAAGTGCAACTTCAAAAGGACAAGCACAAAGATGAGCTGATAGCTAATGTCCTGAAAGATGCGCTAAAAAGTACAGGGGAAGACAAAAAACAGTTAGCCGAGGTTGCTGAGGAAGCATTATCGATCCTGAAAAAATATCACAATGGAAGTGAAAGTAATGGCGACCTTAAAAAGGACATGATCAAAGCTCATAATTCACAACAGAGGATGGAAGAACTAAAAGAAACTTTCTTCCTAAAGATAATGTAAAACTTGCTGAAGTTCTGAGAGAAACCAAGATGGGTTGGTTAACCTTGCCCCGTGCATCTCAGAGCAAGTTAATAAAGATACCAACAAGATATTCACAACCGCGAGTCTCCTCAAAAATTAGACCTGACTTTGCTGTTCTGTCGACGTCTAGAGACGGCGACGGAATGTCCTACGACCCCGTGAAAGATAGTCTTACCAGAGGTGGCCCCTAAAAATAATAAGGGTGAAGTGCCTGACCGTCTACAGATTGATATTGATCCGGAGTCACCAGACATATTATTGGTGGATAAGATTGCTGAATCTAAAGTGAACGAACCACTGCAAGATGTTCAAAAGGAAAGCTATGCCATCTTTGGAAATTAAAAAAAAGCCTGATTCTACAGTCTTGTGGATGAGAAAAAACTGAAAGAATCACTGAAAAATAAGAAAAAAATAAGAATATGAGCAATCCAAAAAATCCTAATTCAAAGAGCTCCTGCAAATTCCTGAGAAACCTGAAAGCTTTGAGTGTTACTATTCAAACAACTAGCTCTTACCTACCTGAAAAACATCTAAAGGTGGCAAAGAGTGTTCCAGTACCTGAGATGGTCAAGAAGGACAGCTCGACCATCCAAGAGAATGCGTCTGTGGAAGACGAATCAGAGACCACAATAATGGAGGAGCTATTAAATATGTCCACAAACGAAATAAATGATGGCGATGATGAAAGTAACCAGGACATCATAAGTGATGGTGACACCAGAGCATCTACTTTCGACTCTGAAGATGAGGAGGAGTTATCTCCTCAGAAAGAATGCTCACGAGGGGTCGAGAAAGAATGAAAAAGAGCTATTGCTAAATTCTCACCAGAAAGAATGAAGATAAAAGACAATGATACAGAAGACAGAAATGCAAACATTTGTGACAAATTCTTGGCTGTGGAAGATAAGAGAGAGGACTATTGGAATACCGAAGCTTGAGGAAAAAAAGACTAATGCTTAACAAAGAAGGAGAGCAAAGAAACAGACAATTTAAAAAACATCAGTATCTGCAGAAGGATCCTGCATATAATAGCAATAGAGTGCAGGCTGTGAACCTGGAGAACGTTGAGTCTTGGAAGCAAGATAAAAGAGTAAATAATATGAATAAAGCCGGGACCAATATAATGTGATGCAGCTTCTGAATCATTTACCCTCGATGAAGTCCATCTCATCTATTGATATCAAGACTGTTGAATTTATTGCTGATTACATCTTGGATCAAGTAGTCATACATATCCATTCAAGAATTGTTTATGATCTATCTCATTTTACAGAACTCTGAAGCCCTACATTATCTCGGGTTCACCATAAGCGATCAAAATGAAAGGCATTGTTGAAAGAAACTTGACAGTAAATTGGACAAGGATGGAGTCCAGCAATACCGTCGTCCTGCTTCTATGCAGGCATTGAAGATGACATTTGGAAATAAAACTCACCCAAAAGATGATTTAGATGAATTAGGTTTTGATCATAAAAAAAATGATGGAGATCGTGATGGAAAAAAACCTTTCAGAATCACTATTGCGACCTAAGAGGGCCAACCTAATGAAGATCTTGTACGAAGACCAACGACTGCTGACACTTGGGATTGGGTTGTGGGGGCTATACATGCTAAAAAAGAAAGCTAACTCATTGAAGCGAGCCCTGTAACAACTAACTCTTTGGGCTTGTGGAACACGCAGGGATTTTCTCACCTTACCCTTAAGTCCAACAAACTCCTCAATCACTTGATATAATTTGCCTTCAAGAAACGTGGTTGGGTGAGCTCCCCCTTGTAAATGGCTTTGATATAGCCTTTAATCCAGCCATCTGTCAAGGGCGTGGTCGCCCTATGTCCGGCATGCTCACAATGGTGAAAAGAATTAGTGGATGGCGAATAACTGACTTCTTTAATCCATCTGCCTATGTTCAAGTGACAACCATCTCTAAGAGTGGGAACACGAAAAATTCGAACAGCCGGATGCATGTGAAAAACCTATATTGGGAGCATAAGGCATTTGGAGTTTTTTCACCAGCTATGTGAATTTATGGACAGTATATCAGAAAAAGAAGATAATGCAATTATCATACTGTGCAGAGATTTTAACATGGAACTTCTAGCGCACGATAAATCGCAGCAAAAGACCAAACGAAAGGATAACATAAATGAAACGATAGAAGAATAACTAGAAGTTAGAAGCATGGAAATAATTAATGGAAAGATGTTCGATATACCCGCACAAGTTACTTGGGAACGAAACAATCAAAAGTCCATTTTGGATTATCTAGTCACTTCAAAAAGTATGACTATTAATATTTGTGAGATGAAGGTCACTAAAACAGCTTTAAGTGATCATAATTTACTAACAATCATCTTCAAAACAGAACCTAAAAAAGAAAGAACAAAAAGGAATTAAGGGATTGAAGTGGAACAAGGTGGAAATCGCCTGAGAATGAATGAATAGGACCAAAATAATTGATCTGACATTTTCACTAGAGATAATAAGATTGGTTAATGATCATATGTTGATCGAATACGATGGCCTGCTTCAAATATACAAAACTCAAAAACAACAAAGCAGGAAAAATGTTGTGAATAAGCATGTATATGACCCGGAAGTGGTTAAAAAAAAAAAAAAAAAAAGACTATACGAAAGGAGCTAAGAACTCTGGAAATCTCCTCTATGACAAGAGTTGAGCAAGAAAAGGAAAAAAAGAAAAGGAAAATGCGGTTTAAAAACTGGCTTGCGTGGCATAGATTTATACATGAGCAACACGATGCGGAGGACATGATGTCATGCCTAGCACGGAGAAACTCAAGAGATTTTTGGGCAGCAATTAATGAGCTAGAAAGACAAATCAACAAAAATGTACATGAAAATAAAATCGGGGGGGAAATTTATAGATCAAAAGCATGATCCACCTGGAAAGCAAAATTATACAGCAAACTCTTACCCCGAGAGGTTATACGTTACTGCTTCCATTCCCACCATACCTAAAGGCGATAAGTGTATAGACAGAGTTTAGATCACCTGGTCAGCAGAAAAATAGCAAAATATTGCAACATCTATGAAACTCATTTTCGAGGGGATTGGGTCCTCCGACGTATTCCATATCTGACATGTAATCACCACAGCTGTGCTGCTTCGGAAACTTTTTTTCGGCGTCTGCGTCCTGCGTCGATGCGCCGTCGTCGAGGACCTCGTCCGACGTCATCCGATGTGATAAGTAGGACGCACGACGCCCGTAGTCTCAGTTCCGTTTTTTCCGCGAACGTGTTACTTCGTGTTTCTAGGTTAAACGCCTCGACTCTTTGGAGTTCTGTTCTTCTCGGTTCTTCGAATCTGTTCGTTTTGTGAAAATCCTTCGTGTGAAGATGTCTTCTACTTCGTCTTAGACCCCGCGTCCGGGTTCAAGAAGTGCGGGGAGTGTGGGTCCAAGATGTCGGTGACGGACTCGCACGACGCCTGCCTCTGGTGCCTCGGGGAGGCCCACAACACGGATGACTGTATCGAATGCCAGTCGCTCACGTCCAAAGCCTTACGCGAACGTAAGAAGAAGTTGTCGGTAGGTCGGGTGTCCAAGCCCCGGAAGTCGAAGTCTGCGGGGCTTTCGACGGATGATTCGAGGGGTGACTCTCCGCGTCATCGTCGGAAGTCTCGTGGGTCTCCTTCTAGGAGTCGGTCTCGCCACTCCTCAGCCTCTTCGAGGCATTCTCGGAAGCGCCGACACCGGTCGTCTTCCAGGTCCTCTTCGGAGGACTATGCCCGGCACGTCGCTTACCCCACCAGCCGTGCGACGCCGGAGGAATGGGCTTCCTTCGGGAAGAAAATGCTGGCGATTCTTGAGTCGCAGGGTACTAAGCCGTCCGCGCCCCCGAGTGGGGTCGGTCGTGAGAGGTCGTGAGAGGTCGAGAGACACCGCTCGCAAGAGTGGTCGGCACGAGTCACGGGAGAGGTCCCGTTCGGACAAGGAGACTCGTTCTCGACGTATCCGTTCCAGGTCCCGGTCCTCGACGCGTTCGAGACCGTGTGCACCTGTGAGGTCTTCGAAGAAGGCATCGACGTCTGAGGCGTCGAGGGCGTCGACAGGCTTTCTCGAGGCTCCAGCTCCTAGGAAGTCGTCGACGCTCAGGTCGTCGAGGGACACGCTCGGGGCTCCGGCCTTGAGGGCTGTGTCGACACCGCCGATTCTGGAGGCGCTGCATCTGACGTCGACGCCGATTTCCTCGACGTCGACGCCGATCCTCTCGGCGCTGATGCCGGTTCTCTTGACGCTGGCACCGATTCGCTCGACGCCATCGACGCCTTTCGTGTCGGAGGTACCCCGTGGCACGAGTGAACCCCCTAGGAAGGCTCTGGTTAAGAGCAGGCACTCTAGGGTGCCTTCTTTTCGCCACCTGGACTATATTTCAGAGGCGGATGAGGATTCTGATGGCCTGGTTCCTAGTCAGGTTCCAGATGAAATTGTCTCGGGCTATAGTCAGTTTGACGAGTTGAGACAGTCACTGCATGATGCCAGTGGACTGGACACCTCTCCGGAGGTGGAGTTTTGTAGGCCTGAGCCTGGCTCTCATGCCGATTCCTCGTACCGGCGCCTTATGGCTAGGGTTTCTGAGTACTTGGGATGGTCTGCTCCCCCAAGGGAGTTTGTGCAGGATGATCTGACGGACATCCTTGATGTTGGTCCCCCAACTGACCCGGTACTGCCGTTCCATATGGCTTTACAGAGACGGGTGGCGGCGGCTTGGACTGCTCCGGAGAGTCTCCCGGCGGTGGGCAGATCCTTGTCGCGTAAATACCGTCCAGCCAGTAGTGACCCCTGCTACTTGACCAGGCACCCCACTCCGGAGAGTTTTGTGGTGCGGCCACGGCCCCGGCAAAGCAGGCGTCGTACCCTGCCATCCCTCCTGATAGGGACGACAAACGTTTTGATGGCTGGGCAAAGAAAGTGTTTTCTTCTGGTGGTATGGCGCTTCAGGCGGCCAACTCCATTTGTGCCTTCTCGTTTCACGCACACACTGTGGAACTGTGTTGCGTTAGCGGCTGAACATATTCCCGAAGGGGACGAACGGGATGGTTTCCTTGCTATGGTCCAGGATGGTAAGGATGCCATGTGTGAGTCCGTTCAGTCGGGTTTGGACTTAGCTGAATGCGTCAGTAGGTCCATGGCCGAGAACCGTGATACGCAGGTTTGCGTGGTTGCGGAAGTCGGGGTTTGCTCCGGATGTGCAGTCCCGGCTCCTCAACATGCCCTTTGACAGTGAACACCTTTTTGGCAGCAAGGCTGACGAGAGCCTTGAGCGGTTGCAGACCTCAAAAGCTGCAGCGAAGTCGTTGGGCGCTGCAGTTCGCCAACCTCCGCCTTTTCGTCCTAGGGGACAGCAGTGGAGGGGTGGTTCCTTTCGCTTTTACTCGTCCTTCAGTAAAGCGAGAGGAGCTGGCAGTCAAAGAGGCCAACGCAGGGGTACCAGAGGTGGACAGGGTACCCGTGGTGCCAAGGCCGCTCGGGCAGTTGCCTCTTTGCCCTCAGGTAACGCCGCAGCCGCTCCCACTCAGTCATGAGGCCATGTCCCATGGTTCGCCGGTTGGGGGAAGGCTGGCGCAGCATCTTGTAGAGTGGCAAGCCATTACTTCAGATGTGTGGGTTCTGGAGATCATAACCCATGGCTACTGTCTTCCCTTTTGGCACAGGCCTCGCGACAATCCACCGGGGAACCTCTCTTTGCGGTGTCCGGATCCGCTCCTTGCGCAGGAAATTCGAGCCCTGCTGGAGAAAGGCGCCATAGAACTGGTGCCTGTAGCGGAGAGGAACAAGGGATGGTATTCCCCTTATTTTTTGATTTCCAAGAAAGACGGGGGATTGAGACCCATCATGGACTTGCGCGGTTTGAACAAACTCCTCAGGAAGGACAAGTTCAAGATGGTTACTCTCTCTCAAGTCCTCCAGGCCCTTCAGCTTCAGGACTGGTTGGTGTCACTCGACCTCAAGGATGCTTACTTCCATGTGCCGATCCATCCCAAGGACAAGAAGTACCTGAGGTTCGCGGTTGGCGACTCGCACTTTCAGTTTCGGGTCCTGCCGTTCGGATTGACCTCTGCCCGAGGGTTTTCACCAAGCTCATGGTGGTGGTGGCAGCGCATCTCAGGCAAGGGGGGATTCACGTCTACCCCTACCTGGACGATTGGTTGATCAGGGGGAGCTCTCCCGAGCAAGTCCTGGATCATCTATCCGTCACCTGTCACTCCCTTCACAGGTTGGGCTTCTCCCTCAATTTAAAGAAGTCCCATTTGACGCCAACACAGCGGCTCCAGTACATCGGAGCAGTGCTCGACACTTCCCTGGGGCAGTGTTTTCCTCCCCAGGTGAGGGCTCTTCACATTCAGCAGATGGTGCACAAGTTTCAGCATGCCCAGACGCACCCAGCGTTCGAGTTCTTGAGGTTGCTCGGCCTCATGGCATCCTGCGTTCTTCTGGTGCCAGAGGCTCGCCTGCGTATGAGATCTTTGCAGTGGGCACTCAAGACGCAATGGTCGCAGTCCTCCGGCAGGATGTCGGACTCGATTCAGGTGCCGTCCTCGGTCGCCCGGGACCTTCTGTGGTGGGCCGTGGAAGGCAACTTGATGAAGGGGGCTCCGTTTTGGCTTCCCTGGCCGGAGGTGACGATCGTGACGGATGCATCCCTCACGGGTTGGGGAGCTCATGCCAACGGGCTGACAGTCAGCGGTCGTTGGTCTCCATCGGAGTCCAGACTCCATATCAATCTGTTGGAGCTGAGGGCCGTCAGGCTAGCCCTGAAGGCTTTTCTGCCGACTGTGCGAGGGAAGAATGTCCTAATCCTGACGGACAACACAGTGGCCATGCACTACCTCAACAAAAAGGGGGGGGGGCAGGGTCACTTCCTCTGTGCAGGGAGGCGATGCAGCTCGAGTTCTGGGCCATCCAGCAGGAAGTTTCGATCTCGGCAGTTCATCTGGCCAGAGACGAAAATGTGACGGCGGACGCTCTGAGCAGGCAGAGCACGATCTCTCACGAGTGGGAGTTGGCTCAGGAGATTCTCCTGGAGATCTTCGCCCTTTGGGGGACCCCTCAAGTGGATCTCTTCGCCTCCAGTGTCAACCGGAAGTGCGAAAGGTTTTGCTCGCGGGAATTTCCTCCAAAAGGAGCCTTAGGAGACGCGTTCGTGGTGGAGTGGTCATTCCCGCTGCTGTACGCGTTTCCTCCAGTCCCCGTCATCCCGCAAGTGCTGCGGAGGTTACGGAAGTTCGGTTCCCAGATGATCCTCATTGCTCCGGCGTGGGCTCGGAGGACGTGGTACCCGGACCTTCTCGACTTGTCCATCTGCCCTCCACGTCGTCTTCCCTACCGAGATGATCTGCTCTCACGGGAGGGGGGGTCAGGTTCTCCATCCAGAGGTCAGATCCCTCAACCTTCACGCTTGGCTTCTGAGAGGTTGAGGTATAAGGATTGGGACCTCCCTGTAGACGTGATGGAGGTGTTGCTTTCGGCCCGAAGGCCAGCAACAAAGTCTCTGTACCGTTGGCGTAAGTTCTGCGACTGGTGCGGAGTTCAGAATGTGGATCCTTTTGCATGTGACATCCCCATGGTTCTGTCCTTTTTACTTTCTTTGGCCCACAGGGGCTTGCAAGTGGGTACCATTAAAGGTTACCTGGCGGCGCTGTCCATCTTTAAGCGCTCGTCTGAAGAGTGTTCTTACTTTAAAATCCCTTTAATTTCACAGTTTCTGAAAGGGCTCACTAATGTGTTCCCTCCGTCACCTTTCCTGGTGCCCGGTTGGGATTTAAACCTTGTTCTTAGGTTTCTTATGGGTGCTCCGTTTGAGCCTTTACATTCTTGCCCTTTGAGGCTGTTAACTCTGAAAACTGTGTTTTTGGTTGCGGTTACTTCGGCTCGCAGAGTGAGTGAGTTACAGGCACTTTCAGTTAAGCCCCCCTTCACTGTATTTCGCAAGGACAGGGTTGTCCTTCGTGTTCGTCCTTCTTTTCTTCCGAAGGTCGTGACGGAATTTCATTTGGCCCAGAAGGTTGTTGTTCCGGCATTCTATCCTCCTCCGCTTCGTGGTAAGGAAGAGGAGAGGCTCCATAGGCTTGATCCTAGGAGAGCTTTAAGCTTTTATGTTACACGCATGTCCCGGGTCAGAGTGGACGATCAACTCTTTATTGGTTACGCTGGGAAGCGTTTGGGGCAAGCTGTGACGAAACAGACTTTGTCTCGCTGGATTATTTTAGCCATCTCGGAGTGTTACCGCTTGGCGGGTAAGGACCCACCGGCTGGCTCGCAGGCCCATTCTACCAGGGGTGTGGCTGCATCTACTGTCCTGCAGAGGGGTGTTCCGATTCGCAACATCTGTGATGCAGCCACCTGGGCTTCAGTACATACATTTGTACGTCACTATTCCCTCGATTCCATCCGAGGGCAGGATCTGGCCTTTGGCAAGGCGGTCCTTTGCTCTGCTATTTGATTGGCTATTCTAAATTTTGATTCTAAATTCTTTCCCTCCTCCTTGCTCTGGTACTGCTTTGGGAGTCTGTCATAGATATGGAATACGTCGGAGGACCCAATCCCCTAGAAGAACAAGTTACTTTCTTACCTGGTAACGATGGGATGGTCCGACGACGTATTCCATATCGCTCCCGCCCTGCCTTCCCCGCTGCAGAATTTCTTTTGCGATTGCAGCTTACGTTCCGCAAGGCTTTGTGTCTGACTGGCAGTTGACTTATGTCACACGTTCTGGGGGAAAAAACTACAACTGAGGCTACGGGCGTCGTGCGTCCTACTTATCACATCGGATGACGTCGGACGTTGGAGGAGGTCCTCGACGACGGCGCATCGACGTCATCGACGCAGGACGCAGACGCCGAAAAAAGTTTCCAAAGCAGCACAGCTGTGGTGATTACATGTCATAGATATGGAATACGTCATCGGACCATCCCATCGAAAGAACGTTACCAGGTAAGAAAGTAACTTGTTCATCCAATCCAATGTAGTCTGTCATTCATCTAACCGCCTGCGCTTCAAAAGACATCATCGAAGGACCTCTTATCGTTCATCAGGAGTGCTAAATTTGTCTGATTGAGACAGCACATAGCGTGCTTATGTTGAGAGTTCCCCTTTCGGTAGTTATGCCATATGGTAAGTGATCGTGTCTAGATTACTGAGTCAATTAATTCCCATAACCTGTCTGCCTATGTCACACTTGCAATCCGTCGGTAACGAACTCTTTCAGCGGCACATGTTTTTGTTAAGAGGGCCAGTCACCACTTATTGGTTTGAGGGGTCAAGTTTTTCCAATTTAGGAGAATAGCCTTTTGCGCTGTAAATAACAATATGTATACGGTTACATGTCTGTGGTTCATCATGCCAGTCATCTACGTCCGCACCAAACATCATTGACGAGTGGGAGGACATGAGCGTAATGCCCTGTATGTGAGCCAGCTTATGCGAAACCATAGCCCAGAAAGGCTTGATGTTAGGGCAAGACCAGAAGATATGGCCCATAGTTACTTTCGCTCCACAATGTCTCCAACAGTCTGCAGTAGGAATAAGTCTCATGGCATGAACTTTCATTGGAGTAAAATATGCTAATGCTTAATAGGAATACAGAAGTTATACACATTTCTAATCCTTCGGTATTCCGCAGGATCCCTAACAAACTCAGTTTCACATTCCAACGGTTCCACAGTACGTGTTTCATTAGTCGTATGTAACCCAATGGCCGATTGTATAGTTTTATATTGGTGCCATTACTTGTTGGTCAAACCCAGAAGATATTTAGCCTCTGAGAACGGTACGTGGCTAGAATCTAGCAGATCTAGAACATTCACACCTTGCCACTTTGTACATTGGCACGGGTGGATGTGTGTGTGTACTGTGTGTAAATAGAGCTCTAATAGAGATCCATGGGGGCGGGGGGTCACATATACATCCGTCCCTGTGAGTGTTCGCATTCTATCGCATTGGGACAATTTAGCACTAAGTATTGGGTGTTGTGATAAATCGTATGGAGTCCTCACTGATCCCCAGCCTATGATCTCCTCCCATGTGGCCAGAGGACGGCAGCCACTACCTGATCCTGGGGTTGGTATTATGAGGGAGGATCACATTGGAGGAGATCCTTGTCAGGGAGGTCTGGTGACTTCATCAGGAGAGACACTGTATGCTCTTTCATGGGAGGAATTCTCTATAATTCAAAAACCCCTGATGGCTTATTGTCATTATATACACCCCTTCAATTGTAAAATCCCAAAACCCTGTCTTGTCAGATACCTTAGACAGGATATCGTTCATACCTCACAAGTACCTGAAACACAAATCACATCTCCTATTCATGATAATATTGCATAAGGCAAGAGTCCCAAACAAAACCTCCTTAAAAACTTTGTAAATCCTATGGACTCGTACTCTCATTGTACCTCGGGTACTGAGACGAAGAAGAGGGAGAAGGAGTTACTGTGGATAGAGAGAAGCCCTAAGCACAACGTGCAGACTAGTTGTTGTAGGATGAATTCGCTGAGCAGGACATTTAAAGATTACTTAAACCGGCATTCAGAAGTTGTGTATGGAGTTGGAGAGAGAATGCGCAGTCTGGGCGAAGCGAAGGGTTGAGCAGCAGGAAAAGGCAGACATGCTGGAGCGAACTGTGTCCTAGGCTGCCGTTCATCAGCCTTTTGTACCGGCGTGGCGAGAGACCCAGAGTAGCATGGCAGGTTCCAGGTAGAAGCCGCGAAGAAACCGGCTGCAGCAGCAAAGCTGCACTGGACACAGTGAAGGTCGGAAGCAGCCATGTTACCCACAAGTGAATGCGAGACTGAGAAAAGAGCTGAAAATAGGTTTTCCGAGCGGGGATGTCATTCATACATTGAGACTTCGCTGGAGCGAGATTGGGGATGCAATGAAATTCCAGTGAGTTGGCCTAATGATAATGGGAATGGCCTAATGATAATGGGAACCCTGGGCATACCAACAAGCACACAGATAGTTAAATGTGCCATTTGAATTCAGACCAAGTAAATTTAAGACTGAATTTGCACAATTCCTCATGCCTGAAATGTCAATATGGGGATAGCTGGAGCAAATATGATTATAGGCAAATGGCTGTTAACGAAGAAGCTGAAAAATAGGTTTTGCACAAGTCTTTATGCATGATGAAGAAGTTGAGAAGTGGAACTCGAACAAGTCTTCATATGTGAGAGGTCCATATGGGGGAGCTTGAGGCAAGTGAAATCCAAAGTCAAGCAAGTTTAGACAGTATAAGAGTGCTACTGTGCTCTGCTAAAAGATAAAGAAAAGTAATAAGAATATTGAAAGAAGACCTGATAAAAGTGGACACATCAAGCAGTGAGAAAAGATATCTGGAAGGAGAGTATGCCAGGGAATCCACCCAAAGTCTATAAGGAATAGAGACATTGTCCAATGATACCTGTCAGGAGAGCATTCCAGGGGATCTGAGGAAACCACTGGGGACTTCCTGGCAAGGGAATATACCTGAAAGTCATACATAATACCTTGCAGGCTCGGTGCTACGGAGAGCTAAGGAACATGAACTGCCATATGGAGAGCATGGAACACAGATAGTGGCTGATAATGCTGTAGGGGACAATAATAGCTGCACTAGGACCAGATAGGGGCCGCCCCCCCTAGTAGCAGCGGGCCTGTTGTAGGCGCAAGTGATAGAACAAGTAGCCTATGAGACGAAGTGCAACTTGTCGCAAAACACCCAAAGCGCATGAACCCCTTCTGTCACTGGACACACGATTAAGCTGACGTCACAGGGCTGCTACCCGGAAGCCCAGCTGCGAACACAAATAAGCGATTCAGGCACTGGTAGCCAGGGTTGAGCGAACACGTGTGTGGATATGGCATCCAAAGGAGTCAAAGCCAAAGGGAAATGGCCAACTATGGAGGAGTTTGCTAAATGAACACGAAATGCGGAAGGGGCAAAACCGAAGAAGCAGGACATGCAAGATAAAGCAAGCCCGACACAAAATGATCAAAAAATCCTGGAGACCATAGCAGAGCTGAAGACGTCATGGGCACACAAGATGGACACAGCTATCGTGGATTTAAAGACTTTGCTGGAGCTGTTAGCGTGGATGTTAATCTGTTACGTCAAGACGTCAGGAAGCTGGCAGAGCGCACAAGCACGTTGGAAAAGGATGTGGAAGCCAACACAAACACCAGCACGGAGAACGCCAAGGAAGTCACTGTGTTGCAACAACAAGTGCGTAACCTGGAGAATAGGGTGGAGGAGGCAGGAGGGCGGGCGCGTAGGAATAATATACCCATCGTGGGGCTCCTGGAAGGAACGGAAGGCTCAGATCCAACGAACTACATCAGGAACATGCTGCTGCAAGAGATAAATGGGGCGGGGGGCACTCACACAGGGGTATGCCGTAGAGTGGGTGCATAGGGCTTGAGTAGAAGACAACCACCGGGAGCACCTCCAGGGCCGCTTATCGCCAAGATCTTGAATTACAAAGATCGAGAGAAGATACTAGGGCACTTCCGCAAGGGAGGGACCATAAACAGGGTAACTGTGACCATCACAGCATATCCAGACTACACCTCTATGGTACAAAGACAGCAACTGAGCTATGTCTCTATCAAGAGGTGACTACGTGAAGCGGGCTACAAATACATGTTGCTGTAACCTGCGAAATTGAAGGTGATGCACAACAACAAAGCACACTTTTTTGAGACCCCGGAGGAAGCGATGGCTTGTCTTGATGCTCGGAATTGCCCAGCAGGAACGTATGATCAGACAGAGAGCAGACCGGATAAGTGATTTTGAGGGTGTTTGGAATGTACTTTGTGCAGAGCAAGGAAGGGTGGTCACGCAATGCAATGACATTGACTTTGGATTTGAATATAATATGCAATATAGAGGGTTTTACTATAAACTGAGGTGGCGGAGAGTGGGGTTATCTGAAAGGTAATGTAGAAGACACAGTCTGAGCATGTTCTTACCCCAGAAGGTAGTTTAGTTGTGATACCAGTTGGAAGGTATCCCCCTGCAGAGCCCTGAGTATCAGAGAGGTCTGAGGAAAGGAATAGATGCGGGGTAGCCTGAGATCCAAAGTTGGAGCTGGGCATAATTCTGGGGGGGGCGGTGGGGAGGGAGTTGGGGGTGGCGAGCCTACAATCGCAAGCCACGGACGAAGGTTTGGAGGGTGGGGGCAGAGATGGGGTGGGTGTAGGGAACGGATAGAATGGCAGATCTGAGCTTAGTGACCTGGAATGTGAGGGGATTGAATTCATACATTAAACTGAATAAGGTGATGATGTATGTGAAAAGAATGAAGATGGATATTGCACTGTTACAGGAAACTCACCTGAACAAGGAAAAGCAGGAGGTAGTAACAAAGAAATGTAGTGGGACAACCCTAGGAGCAACGTACTCGAGGTACGTTAGAGGAGGCCTTACATGGATAGTGCTGCATGTCCCGTTTAAGCTAATGCAGTCCACCATAGATAAGGATGGGAGGATGGTGCTATTTAAAGGAATGGTGGAGGGTAAAGAAGTAAACATCATAAACGTCTATGTCCCGAATCGTGACACCAAGTTTACTTCAGGGACCTATATGCCAAGAGCCCCTATATGGATGGAGCAGTTATATGGGGAAGAGATTTTAATTGTACTCTGGACCCGAGGTTAGACAGATCAGGCGAGAAGGTCGATAGGCTTGCCCCTGCAGCAAAGGCCTTGCTGACCCTACTGAAAGATTTTAAGATGGTAGACGTATGGCGAATGCACCACCCACTTGATGGAGGGTACTCACATTATTCCGCCCCACAGAACTTGCACACTAGACTAGACTATATCTTTATCGGATCAGAGCTATTAGAAGCTGTGACACTGGCAGAATACAAGGCTATAGTCCTCTCGGACCAGGCGCCATTGATAGCGACGTGGCGGAGTTCACCCCCCAGGGCGAGAATCCCGACATGGATATTCAGGGCTGAGGCACTGAAAGACAGTGTTCAGAGAAGATTTGAGGAAGGCCATACAGGAGTATTTTGAACACAATACTACCGGTAGTGTAGAATCAGCCGGGACACTGTGGGAGTCATTTAAGGTGGTAGTAAGGGGTGCAGCAATATCAAAATCAAAAAGGGCTGCAAGGAGGTATAATATGAGAATTGCAAAATGCAAAGAGGGAGTTGGAAACAAAGATGCGGGAGGGGAAGAAATCCCCCATGGAAATTGAAGCCATAAGCCATTTACAGCAGGTATGCAGGGACCACTGGGAGAGACTGCAATTTGAATTACAGAAATATGTGGAGAGACAACATGCGGAAGGAGATAAGCCAGGCAGGTTGCTAGCATGGCTATGTAAAAGCGAGACCCCCAGACAAGCAATTAGAGCACTGACTGGAGCCGATGGGCAGCACAGGAAACTCAGGAGGGAGTGAATGAATGTTTTTTTTAATATTGCAAGAAACTGTATGCTGACATTACAGATGGCGAAAAAATAGACACCGGGGAGGCGTTTTCAGAGATTGCTTTTCCCAAGCTTGATGCAACGCAACGGAAAGGGAGAGCCTAGAGGTTTCAGTGACGTTCGACGAGCTAGAACAAGTGATTAAGATACTACCTACCAACAAAGCCCCGGGGCAGATGGTCTCCCGAGTGAGTTCTACAAAGCATACAGGATGGAATTGTTCCCCCCCATGCTAGCAATGCTAAAAGAAGTGTTTAACAAAAATACATTTCCTGCATCCCTACTGGAAGCAATAATCATTCCATTACTTAAACAACTGTAGGTCCTATAGACAGCTTTCGTTGCTTAACCAAGACAGTAAAATACTCAAAGCAGTAATGGCGAATAGGTTGAGGCCTGTTATAAACAAACTTATCCACCAGGACCAGACAGCGTATGTCCTGCTCAGGTGTATGTCAGATAACCTCAGGAGGCTTCACCACGTCATAGATCAGACAGAAGGAAGCTCCCAGGAGATAGCAATAGTCTCACCGGATGCAGTGAAGGCCTTTGATTCATCAGGTGGCCAGGGATACAGGGTTGGGCCCATGTATCTGAAGTGGATCCAATTGCTGTACAGCAAACCATTAGCCCGAGATGGAACGGGGGTGACCATATCAGAACAATGGCAACTGAGCAGAGGCACCCGACAGGGTTGCCCATGGTCCCTGATGCTTTTTATTTTAGCACTAGAACCCCTGGTGACGTACCTGAGACAGCAATATGGAGAAGTTGGGATCAGCACCAAGGGGGGCTGGGGGTGGCAACATTTGATATCAATGTATGCGGATGATATGCTGCTGTACCTGAAGTACCCTGAGAATCTACAATATATTCTAGAGGTTATGGAGCGGTATGCAGTGCTATCTGGCATAAGTCAATCCCAGTAAATGTAGCATATTCCCCTTAGGTACATACGTAGGTGTGCCACAACATAAACTACCGGTATTACAGATTAATTGGGAACCGGTAACGTTCAGATGCCTGGGAATAGATATATACCACAAGGTTGAGATTGAGTACAAACAGAACACTGAGAAAGCAGTGTGTAAAATTGAGAATAGTATGACATTTTGGACCAAACTACCTTCGACCATGATGGGGAGGGTAGCGCTGTTGAAGTTGGTGGTACTGCCCAGGCTATTACATTATTTTGCGAATATTCCATATATGATACCGAAGCGATTCTTTGATAAGATACAGAGTATATGCAGGGGGTTCATATGGCATAATGCCAGGAACAGAAATGTGTTATGGAAGCTACAAAACCCATATGAACAAGGGAGCATTGGGTTGCCCAACTTTGAAGTGTACTACTTGGCCAGCTAACTCCAATACGTGGCACGCTGGCTAGCAGAGGATCCCATGCCTGAGTCTAGACTGCTCAGGGCGGAGTGCGCCCCTCACTTTCTGAACAAATGGATATGGCTGTCGAAACGGCAGCGGGTAGGAGGGATGAGATTGCTAGATCTGGGCTAGGAAATGTGGCAGAGGGCTTGTAAGGTAATGGCGAACCCGACCCCGTGCTCCCCACAGATGGCACTTGAAAGGGTGGATGGACAAATGAGAGGGATAATCAGAAGGCATTGGGAAACGAAAGCCATGGTGACCTTAGGGGATGTATGGCAGGAGGAGAAGTGATAGAGTTTGATGCATTGGCAGAAGATACAGGATTACACGGAGGACAATACATCACATATTCTAGGTTAATAAAGAAAATAAGATGAATGTGGCCAGTGGCAGTGTTGGCCCAAGAGCCGGATGCGGCCATAGAAACATTATGTGATGTGTCTAAAGGGGGCAGTGAATTCTCCCGGATATATGAACTGTTGATGTGCAGGGTTGGGAAGGAGGTGATCGAGACGGGATTGGGAGGAGGAGGAGTGGGGAGCCAATGGAGGATGGGCTGTGGACCAGGGTAGAAGGTTACCACAAGAAAGTATCTAGAAATTTGAGGCTGCAACAGATTCAGCTCTTTGTTACTCACAGAGCATACATGACTCCTAAGAAGATAGCCAAGTTAAAAAATGCTGGAACACTGGCGTGCCAGATGTTATAAATGGGACGCACGGCACCCGTAGCCTCAGTTCTGTTTTTTCAGCAAACGTGTTTGCTTCAGAGACTCGGCACACCTTGTGTATTCCTTATGAATAGGTTGTCTTCTTCAACCTCTCCGACTCCGCGGTCTGGCTTCAAGACTTGGCCAGGACTGCAAGTCGAAAATGTCGATTACCGACCCGCATCGCATTTATTTGTGGTGCTTGGGTGAGAGTCATGACACCGACAACTGTTCCTAATGCCAGTCGCTGACTGCTAAGGCCTTGCGGGAGAATAAGGGGAAGCTTCAGGTAGGTAGGGGTTCTAAACCCAGTAAGTCCCATAAATCAAAGTCCAAGGGGATGTCTACCGACGATTCGAGGGGTGACTCTCCGCATCGGGAGGAGTCCCGGAGTGGTTCCCACAATTTTTCGTCCTCGTCTCAGCATTCTAGGAAGCGCTGTCACCGGTCGCCTTCCCCATCCTCCTCGGAGGATGGAGCTGCGAGGAAAGTGGCTTGCCTGACAAAGTCCTCGACTCTGGAGGAATGGGCTGCCTTTCGAGAGCAGATGTTAGCGATTTTTCAATCGCAGGGCACAGTTCCGTCCACACCTTCTGATGAAGCCGGCAAGGAACGGTCTCGTACCGTGGCTTGCACGCCTTCGGGCTCAGGTCCTCGACGCAACGCTCATCGGGAACCTTCGAGGTCCTGTTCAGACAAGGCTCAAGATAGTCGCAAGAGACATGCTTCCAGGTCTCAGTCCTCTCCAGCGAGACCGCAGAAACCGGGTAAGGGTTCGGGGTCGGCGTCGACTTCGACTGCGCCGTGTCCGTCGGATAACGACGTCAAAGCTTTGCCTTCGTTCCAGCCCTCGACGCCTCTTGGGCTTTTTGCCCAAACTTTACAGTTGGAGATCCCTGATACTGTGGATCCTCCAAGGAAGGCTCCTTATAAGTCTGTGAGGCCTGTGGGGGACTCCAGACCCTCTTCTGTCCCGAGGCAGGGCTTTTCCCACCTGCTGGATGACACATATGAGGAGGAGGAAAGGTCAGACTTTGATGTGGACCCTATAGAGCCTGATGTGGCTCCTGTCTTTTGTGGAGACAGTCAATTGGATGAGTTGAGGCAAACCCTTCATGATGCCAGTGGTTTGGATACTTCTCTGGAAGTGGAATTTGGCGGGCCTGAGCCTGGGGCTCATGCTGAGTCATCCTACAGGAGGCTCATTGCTAGGGTCACGGAGTATCTGGGCTGGTCCAATCCTCCTGAAGATTTTGTGCAAGATGATCTAACGGACATTTTAGATCAAGGTCGGTCCTCTGACCCGGTGTTACCTTTTCATCTGACATTACAGAAAAGGCTGGCAGCTGCTTGACAGTCACCGAAATCTCTTCCGGCTGTTAAAAAATCATTAACCAAAAAATACTGCCCTTCCGGTAGCAACCCCAGCTACCTTTCGTCTCACCCCACTCCCGAGAGTTTGGTGTTTCAGGCGGCTACGGCCAACTTGAGGCAGTCGGCGTACCCTACCATCCCTCCTGATGGGGATGACAAATGCTTCGACGGTTGGCCATGCAAGGTGTTTTCTGCGGGGAGCATGGTGTTGAAGTCTGCCAACTCCGTTTGTGCCTTGGCAAGGTTTTCACACACTCTGTGGAATTGTTTCTCTAGCGGCTGAGCATATTCCTGAAGGGGAAGAAAGGGATGGGTTCCTTGCTCTCGTGCAAGATGGCAAGGATGCCATGTGTGAATCCCTGTCCATGGCTGCAAGCAACGTTCTGCGCAGATTCGCGTGGTTGCGGAAGTCGAGTTTTGCTCCAGATGTGCAAAGCCGTCTTTTGAACATGCCCTTTGATGGCGTGCATTTGTTTGGCAGCAAGGCTGACCAGAGCCTTGTGAGGTTGCAGACCTCAAAAGCTGCTGCTAAATCTTTGAGCATTCGTCCTATGGGACAGCAGTGGAAGGGAGGTTCTTTTCGTTACTACTCCTCCTTTGGTAGAACGAGAGGGGCCGCCAGGCAAAGGGGTCTGCGTAAAAGTACCCGTGGTGGTTCGGGAAATAGAGGTGCCAAAGCCACTCAGGCAGCTGCCTCTTTGCCTTCAGGCGCTGCCACAGCCATTCCTAAACTGAGGCCATGTCCCATGGTTCGCGAGTTGGGGGCAGACTGTCTCAGCATCTCGGAGAGTGGCAAGCCATTACTTCGGATGCACGGGTGCTGGATACAATCGCCCACGGTTACTGCCTTCCCTTTCTAAAGTGGCCTCACGACAATCCACCAGGGAATCTCTCTTTTGAAGCTTCCGGATCCGCTCCTTGTGCAGGAAATCTTGACCCTGCTAGAGAAAGGCACTATATAACTGGTGCCTGTTGTGGAGAGGAGCAAGGGATGGTATTCCCCTTATTTTTTGATTCCAAAGAAAGACTGGGGATTGAGACCCATCCTGGACTTGTGTTGGTTGAACACATTTCTCAGGAAGGACAAGTTCAAGATGGTCACTCTCTCTCAAGTCCTCCAGGTTCTTCAACTTCAGGATTGGTTGGTGTCTCTGGACCTACAGGATGCTTACTTTTATGTGCCGATTCATCCCAAGCACAGAAAGTACCTGAGGTTTGCGGCTGGCGACTCGCACTTTCAGTTTCGGGTCCTGCCATTCGGATTGACCTCCGCCGAGGGTCTTCACCAAACTAATGGTGGTGGTGGCAGGGTATTTTAGGCGAGGGGGATTCACGTCTACCCCTACCTAGACGACTGGCTGATCCGTGCACGTTCTCCCGAGCAAGCATTGGATCACCTCAGTCTCACCTGCCGCTCCCTCCACAGACTGGGCTTCTCCCTTAAATTCACGAAGTTGCATATGACACCTTCCCAACAGCTCCAGTACATTGGGGCTGTGTTGGACACGTCCTTGGGGAAGTGCTTGTCCTATAGACAGCAACGAAAGCTGTCTATAGAACCCGCAGCCGTCGCTGGTTTGTTAGGTTTAAGTAATGGAATGATTATTGCTTCCCAAAGTGCTCGCCTCCCAAGGTGAGGGCTCATCACATGGTGCAGATGGTGGACAAGTTTCGACATGCCCAGTCTCTCCCGGCTTTCGAATTCTTAAGGTTGCTCGGCCTCATGGCTTCCTGCATTTTTCTGGTGCCAGAGGCCAGGCAGAGGATGAGATCCCTGCAATGGGTCCTCAAGATGCAGTGGTTGCAATTCTCAGGCAAGATGCCAGATCCCGTTCAGATTCCACTCTCGGTCTCCCAGTATCTTCTGTGGTGGGCCAACGAAGGGAACCTGGTGAAGGGGGAGCCGTTTTGGCAACCATGGCCAGAGGTGACAGTAGTGACGGATTCTCATGAAGACGACTTGACCACCAGTGGTCATTGGTCTCAGTCGGAGTCCAAAATCCACATCAACCTGTTAGAGCTGATGGCCATCAGGCTAGCCCTGAAGGCTTTTCTGCCGTCTGTGTGGGGGAAGTGTGTCCTGACAATGCCGGACAACACAGTGGCCATGCATTACCTCAACAAAAAAGGGGGGGATAGGGTCACTCCCGTTGTGCAGAGAGGCAATGCAGCTCTGGTTCTGGGCCTTCAAGCAGGGAATTCCGCTCTCTGCAGTTCATCTGGCCGGAGACGAAAATGTGGCGGCGGGAGTTGGCTCAGGAAGTCCTTCTGGAGATCTTCGTCCCTTTGGGGAACCCCACAAGTGGATCTCTTCACCACCAGTACCAACCGGAAGTGCGAGAGATTCTGCTCAAGGGAATTTCCTCCGATAGCAGCCTTAGGAGACGCATTCGTAGTAGATAGGCCATTTCCACTGCTGTACGCGTTTACTCCAGTCCCCGTCATTCCTCAAGTGTTACGGAGGTTACACAGGTTCAGATCCCACATGATCCTCATTGCTCCGGATTGGGCCAGGAGAGCGTGGTACCCAGCCCTTCTGGAAATGTCCATCTACCCTCCACGCCGTCTTCCCTACCGAGAGGATCTGCTCTCGCGAGAGTGGGGTCAGGTTCTCGCTCCAGAGGTCAGGACTCTCAACCTTCAGGCTTGGTATCTGAAAAGTTGAGATATAAGGATTGGGACCTCCCGGAGGATGTGTTGGAGGTGTTGCTTTCGGCCAGAAGGCCAGCGACAAAATCCCTGTACTGTTGCCGTTGGCGTAAGTTTTGCAACTGGTGCGGAGGACAAAATATTGATCCTTTTCAGTGTTCCATTCCTATGCTTTCGTCTTCCTTATTTTCTTTGGCCCACATGGGCCTTCAAGTAGGTACCATTAAAGGTTACCTGGCGGCGCTATCTAAATTTAAGCGCTCGTCTGAGGAATGCTCTGACTTTAAGATTCCTTTGATTTCGCAATTTCTTAAAGGATGGACTAATGGGCTCCCACCATCCCCTTACCAGGTGGCGGTTTGGGATTTTAATTTGGTTTTGAAATTTCTAATGGGTGCTCCATTTGAACTTTTGCACTCTTCTCCTTTGAGATTATTGTCCTTCAAAACATTGTTCTTGGTTGCGGTGAATTCCGCTCGCAGAGTGAGTGAATTGCAGGCACTTTCATCTAAGCCGCCCTTTACTGTGTTCCACAAGGACAGGGTTGTACTGAGGGTACGTCCTTCATTTCTACCTAAGGTAGTTTCTGAATTTCATTTGAGCCAGAAAGTGGTTCTTCCTTCTTTCTATCCTCCTCCTCATCAAGCTAAGGAAGAGGAGCGACTCCATAGGTTGGATCCTAGGAGGGCTCCAAGCTTTTATATTTGTAGAATGTCCAGGTTCAGAGTGGACGATCGACTCTTTGTGGGTTATGCTGGACACCGATTGGGCCAGGCTGTTACCAAACAGAACTTGTCCAAGTGGATTATCCTCACGATTAATGAATGTTACCGATTGGCAGGTAAGAACCCTCCTGAAGTGCTGCAAGCTCATTCCACTAGGGGCGTGGCTACTTCCACAGCCCTACAACGGGGAGTTCCTATTAGGAATATTTTTGATGCAGCCACATGGGCTTCCATCCACACCTTTGTTAAACATTATTCCCTGGATACCATCCATGGTCAAGATTTGGCCTTTGGTAAAGCAGTTCTTTATTCTGCCATCTGATTGGGTACTCTAAATTCTTTTCCCTCCTCCATTTTCTGGTGCTGCTTTGGGAGTCTGGCAAAGATGTGCAATACGTTGGAGGACACAATCCATTCGTAGAACTAGTTACTTACCAACTGGTAACGTTCTTTCGATTGGATGTTCCTCCAACGTATTCCACATAGCCCTCCCAGCCTGCCCCTCTAGAGAATTTCCAATGAAATTGCAGATTACGTTTCTGCAAGGCTATGTGCAATCAAGCAGGCATTGGATTTCTGCCACACATTATGGGGGGAAAAACATAAACTGAGGCTACGGGTGTTGTGCGTCCTATTTATAACATCCGGTGACGTCGCCCTCGATGGAGGCCTTCAAGGGACATCGACTCGACGCAGGGCACCCTCTGCCGAAAGAGTTTCCGAAGTACACAGCTGTGGACATTACATGTCAAAGATATGGAATACGTTGGTGGAACATCCAATCGAAAGAATGTTACCAATTGGTAGTAACTAGTTCTTCTCCTTGAATGGGTAAGTTTGGTGATGTTTACACTTCTCGGATGGACAGGGAAAATTATTGAGCACTCTGATATCTCTAAGAATAACTTGCACAACGTGGTTATAGTGGGATGCATCATCTTTAAAGTATGTAGCGTGAGAAAGCACTTTTCACAACATACAGGAATAACGCGCACAGAGATGGAGCCCAGCAACCGACATGTGTTTATGTAACGTGGCGATGATGTCACGTATAATACAAATGCAACAGCATTATGACTGGGGGATATATTTATCTCGCACAGGAGACCCAATTCTTATCATCCATTTGCTGCATTTAGAAATGCCTTCAAGAATGTGGAGATTGCACGCAGTTGTATGAGACAGTTTAACATTTTAAAAGATACGAATATCGTTTCACAGTAATTTCTTTGTTTACCTTTAACTTGCCACACCTTAAAATGAAATGAATGGCAAGGATTTCTCAATGCGTTAAATGAACATGTGGATTTGTAACATGAGAATCCTAACTGAGTCTCGAATACATTGAAGTGAATGCATAATTTTAACACATGAGGTGAGAGCTTTATGATCTGTCAAGACTCAAGTTATGAACGTGTGATACTACATAGTGGGCACAGTCAAAGATTATGGCCACTTGCCAGTATCGTGCTGAAGTCCATGGCTAGTGCCTGTTCAGTTTATATAATATACAGTGGACACTGTTGAAAGCTGCATCCACTGGTAAATGCCAAAATCTATGTTTGGTAGCTTGCTAGTGTTTTAAAATATTCAGTCCACATGGGTGAAAGTTGTGACCACTGTCCATAACTTAAGGCCATGACTAGTACCCATTCATGCGTTAAAATATATTTGGCCATGCAAACTGACCACGGCTGAAGACCATGCTTAATGCCAATTACTGTTGTGATGTCATCAGTGATGTGATCTTGATTGTCATCATTGTGGTCATAGTCTGCGCAACAGGGGGCACAAAGTTAAGGTGGCTTTAGCTGAATTTCCAGGGTTTTGTTGCATTAAGTTCTCACCTTACGTCCCTGCAACTAAAGGTTTTTCCTTGGAAAAAAAAAAGTGTGTGTATATATATATATATATATATATATATATATATATACACACACACAACCTTCGATTGCCAGAGTGTATGCTTTCTTTGAGTGCAGAGGCACCCCGCTGAGACTTGCAGCTTGTCTCTGCACATTCACCCATGCACAAAGTAAAATGTACATCATCCAAGAGCAGCAGAGGCATGCGTCTCTGCTCAGGTAATATACAGAAACAAGCTGCATAGCTTGGTGTCTTTGCTCGCAAGAAATGCATTAGCTTTGTAAATTGCAGCCTTTTGTATGTTTGAACATTTGAGTCAATCACTGCCCTGTGCACATATATTATGCCAATACTAGTACCAGTGTCCCATTGTCAGCAGGACAGATCTTCGGAAGTCCCTATGCCCCCCCCCCTCAGAAGCTGTTGAAAGGTTTACAGATCTAGTCTGCACCTGGAGCTATTTTATGAAATGAGGAATCTGTAGGAGGACAAAATCTATTAGACTGCAGGTTTAAAAGTTGACATGGTTTGGTGGAGGATATGGGCAACATTGAGGGAAACCGGGTATTTACAGAGGTTTATTTCTAAAATGGGCACTATGGGCTTGGGCCCTGCCAAATATTTTGTCCCAGAACACTGAAGTCTGAATATATCTTTGTTAGGAATAGATGGTGAGGATCAAGAACAGGTAGAAGTAGGAGGAGACACTTAGTAATAGTCAGTGTTTCAATTTAAATGATCCCTGCCTCTTTCCCTATAGATACATGATAGTAATGTATGTTTGGAGCAAATGAGTATAGGAAATAATTAATGTAAACAATGCTGAGGGAGAATGTTTATCTTAGTGGATGACGTTATGGGGCTGTTGCGAAGAGGACCAAAATATACAGATGAAGACATATAGAGGATGTTCTGTATCGAGGTTTGCGCTTGACTGATTGCAGGAAACACAGAGAAGGTGATTGTGGAAAGGTGTGTGAAGGTGAAGAGATGCTCCTCTCAGCACATAGGCTGCAAATAGAGCTGTGAGATGTGCCTCGACATGAAGACATACAAAGGGCTGCTGAGATGGCAAAATATTTCGCTTTTTAAATTTCAGAAGTCTTAATTTGCAGCTTAAAGAGACATTACGTTTTGTTATGCGGATGTTAGGTTCTGGTTGAATTTTACTTTAAATTGGTCTTGTCCACAATCAGTCATGGAGTGTGATTTGGAGCACTCTCCCATTTTACTGTAGAGAGAGGTCATCGTTCTGATGCCTGAAGTAGAGTCTTGGTAAATAGCCCCCCTGCTAGCTTATCCTGTCTTCTTACATTTTCTTTTCATATTTAACGTTTTATTCAGATGGATTACGGAAGATGGCAAAAAATTATAATTACAAACCCTCAAGTACTGCAATCATGCAGTAACACAATACATTTAATCAATCCACCTTCACCTATTCATTCAAGTGTTACCAACACCACTATGATGTCTCGGTTCTTACCAACAGAAATAAAAGATAAAACAATCCAAGTAAAATCAATAAGGTAAGACCGTTGAGACAAATCAACCCATCTGAACGCTTTTTAACTGTGTAACCCTTCCCACCTGGATCCCTCCCTCCCCACACCCATAGCACAAGGGAACCAACCCAACCTAGGAAACTATAATGTCCAAACACTCAAACAGGACCATTAGCATCAATGCCAACAAAAATCTGATTAATTGCCTGGTTACAGAACAGGGTCTGGACTTATTTTTCAAATGCATACAGCCAGGAAAATAAACAAGGGAGAACACTCTTACCAGATTCTGACTAAAATGGTATGATATGGCATTTGTAACGCGCCTGTACACAAGTGTTTCAAGGCGCAACGAGGCAAGGAAGGCGGCACAGAGGGAGGACATAGACAGCAATCTTACTAGGCCAAGACACATTGAGATCGCGCAAGTGCAGGGGAGGGGCGCAGGGAAAAATGCCTTGGGAAAGGGGATGGTGCAGTGCTGTACATGGGATCAAAACAATAACAAGAACTGTGGCCAGCAGGTGGCAGGTTTATGGTGTCCCATAAAGGTAGATAATTAGCACTAAACAGCTTTGCCATATCCCTGTTAAGGATAACTCGAGCCCTCAGCCCTCCTTTTTCCAACAACCTGATTGTTCTAGCCTCAATGTACAGCCTCACCCTCAAAAACACAGTTGACACCATAGCTCCTCTAGAACCAAAGAAAGCCAAGGTGACTCGGCATGCCAACTCCTGGTTCACGTCAGATCTTCAATAAATACACACCCATAAGCGCATTGCGCTCACCAAGTGGCAAACTAACCCTCAAGACTCCACTAAAGAAGAATTTAAAAAACGTTCTACCCGATACAAAAAAGACATTATCCTAGCCAAATCCACTTCCATCAACATCCATCAAAACAAGAATCACCAATGCCAAAGCAGACTCCAAAGAGATGTTTGCCATATTGAGGGAACTAGTGACCCCAGCCCCCAGCACCCAAGACATCATTAAAGATGAATCATGGTGCTCAAGCATTCAAACGGCTATGCTGAATAAAATGGGCCTCCTACAAGGCAAAAATCGACCCAATCACAACTCCCTGACCAGTTCAGACCCTCCCATCTTGCCTACCACAAACACCCATTCTCAAGACAAGACACGCTTCACCTTCAGAGAGGTCTCAAACTGAAGTCTTGGCCCTCCTCAAAAATATCAAACCCTCAAACTGTAAAGGTGATATCTGCCCAGCCAATATCATCAAAGACTACGCTCACACCCTAACGCCATTCCTCACAGCATTCATAAATGTTTCCTTTGCATCAGGCACCATTCCACCATGCCTTGAAGAGGCCTGGGTACGCCCACCCCTGAAAAAAACATCCCTAGACCCTTCCTCCCCCAACAACTACCGGCCCATCACCACAGTCCCATTTCTGCTAAAAATTCTTGACAAAGCCACTTACACCCAAACACAGAACTTTCTGGAAACCAACAGCATTCTAGGAAAGAGGCAATCGGGTTTCCGCCCTGGCCACGGAACCGAATTAGCTTTACTGGACCTAAAAAAAACAATTTGCAGAAATCATGGTTGAAGGCAGACCAGCTTTACTCCTCCTTCTTGACTTTTCTGCAGCGTTTGACCTAGTGGGCCATAAGACCGTATGCTGACATCTCATGACCTCAGCTCAATTCTGTCCGGAAGCCACTACCTGGATCACTTCATTCCTCAAAGGGACAGCCATAAGGGTTTTCTCTGAGCAGGCTTGCGCTGCACCCACCACTATTCGCCGTGGAGTTCCACAGGGCTCCTGTACCTCGCCCACCCTGTACAACTCTATTTGACAATCTGGACACCCAGGCATAGCATACACGAACTATGCTGACAACACACAGGTCCTCCTCCCACTCAGTCTCATACGAAAGTGATGCCCAAACACTGCACAATACCTATGCCACCATCCAAGCTTGGATGGCAGCCAACGGACTGACTAAACGGAGACAAAACCAAAATCCTCTTAGTCGGCCCCAAGGAAACCCTTAATAAACTTAACAATACAGCTCCTTCAGCATAAACAACACAAATCACAGTCTCACCATCATTAAAGACCCTAGGGGTGTACCTCAATGCCACACTATCCATGACGCACCAAGTTGGCGCCATTGCCTCTTCGGCATCATTCACCATGAAACTGATCAATGCAATCAAACCCCACCTATCCACCCAGAACTGTCTCTCAATAGCCAGAGCCATCATAGGGGTTAAACTGGATTACTGCAACGTTCTCTTTGCTGGTACCTCTGCAAAAAATCTAAACAAACGGCAAATTATTCCAAATAATGCCCTCCGAGCAGTCCTGAACATCCCCAATAGGGAGCATATCTCCAATGCCAGGCACATCATCTTTAAGACCTTAGCCAAAACCCACAAGTGGCTCTCTTTACAGCCCCCTTATATCTGTCAGAGAAAGTAGTCGGAGCCAGCTCTTCCAGGCCTAAACGATCACAATACTCCAACCAATTGAACATCCCCCCCATCAAATGGTCCGTACTGGGCAGCACCAGCTTCTCCTTCTTAGCTCCAAGACAATGGAATGCTCTCCCAACTATGCTAAGAAATGCAACCTCTCACCTGTCCTTCCGCAAAGCCCTCAAAACGAGGCTCTTCAACTAGCTCACACCTCACACCTAGGCTCTTCCCATCTACACCTGTGTTTTCAAGAAGGTATTAGTTGTAGCTGGTTCACCTGTAACCCTCTGAACGTAGAGCCCCCCCATCATCTGTAACATTTTAAGTTCAACGCTACCTGTCTGTTATTAGGTTCCCTGTAACCACGAACCACAGACAGGCTGTCATACTATTGTAACTAAGTAAGCCATGCTTGTAACAGCGCCACAATGCCCTAGGGCTCCTTTGTGCGCTTTATAAATGTAAAAATAATAAAAGAATAACCCAAGATAGCGGAATCCCTCAGTTTTTATGCAATGACCACTGTGAGCGACCCATCCAGAGAGTTCAGGCGTGGGAGCCGCTAAGGGTAAAACCTTTGATTTCCCATATTTTAACTTAAACCACAAACATGCACTGTATGCTTCCAATGCCGCAGTCAGGCCTGTCAATGAATTCCCTGGCTTGGTGAGATGCACCAATACATCACCACTGATTTGTTCTCGCTCCCTTGCTGTACCAACCCACACATTGCTCCATCTCTGCAAATAAGATCTGCAAGTGGTTTCAAAGTCAAAGCAAAAAGCAGGGGCGAAAGGGGGACAAGCCTGTCTGGTGCCCATCTACAGGGGGAAAGGGTCAGAGGAAAGACCATTCACTGTCACCTGTGCAGTCGGAGTTCTGTATAAGGCCATGACTGCTCACATCAGTGGGAAACAAATCCCATCTTGCCAAGCACCATCCTAAGAAAAGGCCATTCACCTCTGTCAAAGGCCTTTTCTGCTTTTAGGGAAACTGAAATTGGGTCCTCATCTGAAGGATCAATAGAAACTATTAAATTGAGTGTTTTTCGAATATTATCCACTCCTTGCCTAACTCGCACAAAATCCACCTGGTCACTGTGGACCAGCATAGGCATCGACTTTCCCAGGTGCCCCGCTAAAGCACTGGCAAAAATCTTTGTATCAACATTCAAAGGAGATATAGGGCGGTAGGATCCAAAGTCGAACCTATCTTTGCCCACTTTTGGAATCACGACAATCCTAGCCTGGGTGAAAGATTCTGGAACCAAATCTCATCCATTATAGTGTTAAAAACCAAAGCAAGAAAAGGGGCTAACAATAGACCAAACCTCTTTAAAAAGGCAGTAGTGTAACCGTCAGGGACTGGGGTCGAGCCCTGCTTCATCCTGGCAATGAGCTGCAAAACCTCCTGTGGCTCTATCAAGGCATTCAGAGAGGCCAGGTCCTCCGTCCCCACTCTGGGAAGGCGAACATCTTTAAGATAACCCTCTATGACGTGCTGGGGCAGGTGCCTCACTGGAATACAATGTGCTGTAGTATTGGGCAAGCCGCTGCACTATACTATCCAGTTTCATCAATATATCTCCCTGGAGATTCCTTAATTCCCCGACCAACCTCTCTGCCCCCTGCTTACGGAGCCTTGCAGCCAAAAGCATATGGGCTTTATCCCCTTTCTCATTTTTCTTTTGCTTTGGACACCCAAGTATATGTAACTCCACCCCCTCCATACATCATGTAATTCCTGCCGGAGGTCAGCAATGATGTTTCAGTTTTCCTCTTTATCAAACTGGGTATCATACACAGCATCTACTTGCGAACTAATTTGTTCCCTCAATTGTACATCCCGCAAGGCCCTAACCCTCTTTTTCTCAGACCCTTTTGCAATAATCAGATCTCGAAAGGTCAGTTTTGCCGCTTCCCAGAACATGTTTACTGACTTCCCTTGTATTATTGATTTTTAAAAAAGGATCCAATCTCATTTTGAAATTTAGCCCAAAATACGGTATCCTTAAACAAGGTATCATTACAAGTCCAACGTTTATCATTGACAAATCTGTGACCAAGGCCTATAACCACTGCAGCCATATCATGGTCTGACCATGCTACCACCCTAATGGAGGAGTTTATGATATAATGTGCCTTACTAGAGTCTATGTATATAATCAAGCCGTGTGAAGGTCTTGTGTTGCGCCGAATAAAAAGTGTGCGCCCTGAGGTCAGGGTGGAGAAACCGGAACGTGCCTGTAAAATATTTAACAAAAAGATCACCCAATGACCCAGTGATCACCCAATTACCTCCCAACTCCCTGAACGTAGCTTCCTCCCTCAAAGAAAACCAATCTTTCGAGGCATCCACAAGCACATTGAAATCACCTCCACAAATCGTGATCCCCCTACTCCAACACTCCAACAAAGAAAATGACTCTTCAGCTACAGAAACCTGTTTGTTTGGAGCATAGAGTACACAGAGTGTCACCTCAGTGGCATTCAATTCCCCAATACCCCCAACTGCCCAAAAAAACATCCCGGTAATCCTTCCCTGGTCTGCAGGTTGAAAACCAAGCAATTCTTTTTATTTTTATTTAAACCGTATCCCCACACCAGCCCACACAAATCCCCTCCCATGATGGAAACAGCCCTATAACATGTGGGTGCATTTACAGGCCCTAACAGAAAATCCTTCACCTAAAAAACACATTTAAACATTGCCACGAAAAACGCCTGTGCTCTGCTTCCCTGGCCACATGTGTGGCAAGCATTTGAACCCTGCAACCCAAAGAATGGCACTGCAATTGCTTTATTCCATTTTGAATGATCAAAAGTTGAACCTTTCACCAAGAACGGCTCGGCATTTACTTTTCTTTCATCTGAATAATAAGAACTCATGACCTGCATTCAGAATGGGTCTACATTTGCTTTTCTTGCATCTGTAGAACAAGAAGTATGCACTACATCCAAAACAGCCTTGTTTTATTATTAATTCACATCAGGGCCAAGGATCTCATCAAAACGCAACCCGACACTGCTTTTGTTTTCCCTTTCATGTAAACCGCAGCGCTCAAAACACTGCAAATGGACAAAACGGCTACGTTTTTTCTTTTTCATCCCGTGTCAAATCCCAGAGCCCTGTGCAGGGGGCTTACCCCTCCATGTCCATGGATCCACAGTCAATGCAAAAACCCACTCAATAGGACAAATCAAATTAATCCCATGACCTACAGAACCGCATTTCTAACATGAGATGAAAAATATGGCTTGCACATGTGGGAAGGAAAATATGAAAAGACAGCTTTGCTTGCACAGAAACCTCTGTGAAATGTCAGTGTGGGTGGGGGTTGGGCTAAACATGTACATTATATTCTCCCCCATAAGACTTAAATCATCTTGGAGGGGCTCAGAGAACTGGTAAAACCAGTTGGGGCTAGGCAGGACACTTCACAATTGAATGCCTGGCCTCCCACTCAAAGTGGCATTAATAAGTGAACCATTCCGCAATGACATGTGATGTGGCTGAGGGCGTGAGGATTCTCTGCTCTGCCAGACTGGAAGGCAGTACTGGCAGAAGAGACAAAGAAAACAAGTGGGATTAGTGCTTGACCAAGAAGTGCGAGTGCCTTGCAGCACCCACTGTCAAGGACAAACTGATAAACTTCAAAGGGCATAATAAAAGTATTTTGTTCTAAGCTGAACCAGGAAGAGCCCATTTGCTCTGGGGAATGAAGCACGGCCCTCCCATATGTGACAGATCCTCCAAATTAACATTAAAGTAGAGATTCATTTTAGGCATTTTCCCCAGCACTCAGAATAAGAAATTATTTAGTTGTATGATATGTTTCCATGGCAGATTTTTTTTAGACTAAGTGCATGTTTCTAGGACTTTGTGAACTGAAATGGCCAGTCAAGACTCGTTTCGGGCTGACTTTTAAATGGAACAAATATGACAATTGGTGGAAAGATAGAGATGTACATTGTGAACATGCTTAATCATTTGCAGTTTGAGAATTATTATGCATTTCATGAAAAAGACAAAAAGGTGTCAAGGGACCATGCTACCTCGCACAGAGTCGGCGATCGGCTTGTCTAATTTCCAATGCCCCACTGAAACCACATATATATTTCTTATGACTGTCTAGTAGAAATATGAAGTTATGGAACATAACTGGGTTTTGTCGAAAGTGACCTAAGAAACAAAGAACTGTCATAAATGACAAACAGACCGATGATGCTCTATCCCCTTGAACCAATGACGTCAGGGGGTGGAGGGAAGAATGGTAGGCTGTCCTATCCCAGAGTAGGAGTAATTCTAGGATACTTCCCCCCCCCCCCCCGATTGTAAAATAAATGATGTAATTTGGGCTATATACGTGGGGACTGTACTAGACACAAGAGAGAGACTGACAAGAAATCCAGGGAGACAGGAGGAAGAGGCAGCTGATCCCATCCAGGAGAGTGCAGAGACCAGACCCCTTGCCTAGCTGTCCAGAGGGACCTGAGATCCAGCTGACTTTCCAGAATCCCAAAACAAGGCTTACTTTGTAAGTAGCAAATAACCCCAGTCGCAAATTGCGTACCCCTCTGTTTTGTAACATGAATCCCATTGAAAATCCATTTGAAAGTCCCAAATTGCCAGTATAATTCATTGACCTTTCCATAGAGGAATCGGTATTAGCCTGTGTATGTTAGCGCATTCCTTTGATAAATCTCTTCATTGTCTGTATAAATCCTTAGCATTATTTTGAAGTAAATAATGTAATTCCCTATAAGGAAATTCACGGTGTAAGTTGCTTAAAATTCGAAATGAATCCCCTTGTGCCTAGTGTCTCGCTTTAACTATAGTCATTAAAGTATAGCCTTAACAGAGTTAGGGCCTCATTACGAGGTCGGCGGTAAGGGGTTAATGGCGCCGGTAAGGATGCCGGTGCCGTTAACCCCTTACCGCTGCATTACGACGTCCCTTAGCGGGTCCTGCTAAGGCCGGGGAGCTAACAGGCCCGTTCTTAACAGGCCCACTGTTAGCTGCCTCCCCATTCCAAATTGAGCCCTATGGGGGCTCGAATGGGAATGGGGATGGGTTCCCTGAATGCGGAAATACCGGGTCCTTCAAGGTAGGAATGACCCGGTAAGTCCCCATTCAGGGAACCCGGACCTGGTATGCGGGTAGCCATGGCGCTAATAGCACCAAGGCTACCTCCGTACTCGTAGTGAGGCCCTTAGTCTCCTTGTCACTGTACTACAAATGTGTCTGTGTATTGTGTGCATTCCTACAAATTCCTAATTTGCATCTGTCCCTTTCTGTTAGAATCCTATCTCTTATGTGTCTCTGTCCTTGTCCCTTGTCCTTTAAACCGATTCCCGATTTTGACAGCTTATCCCATTCCTTAGCTAGCTGTTATTGAAACTCCTGTGTAAAATAAATTTCCATTTTGCTGTGTGTATTTTTCTTTTGCATTTGCTTCCTCCCCAAAATCGATATTTCCTACCTTGTTTTCACATTGCCATGTGTCATGATGCCTACCCCCGGGGACCCAGACCAAGTCCAGCAACCCCGGAAGCAGGCATCAAGTTATCCCAAGCAAGCCCAACAACCCCTGTGTCATGATGCCTACCTCTAAGGAGCCAGGCCGGGCTCAGCAACCCCAGAGGCAGACATCATTTTCCCCAGGGAAGTCTCAGCGGGCCCAAG
This sequence comes from Ambystoma mexicanum, assembly GCF_040938575.1. NCBI lineage: Eukaryota > Metazoa > Chordata > Amphibia > Caudata > Ambystomatidae > Ambystoma > Ambystoma mexicanum. Next base: position 891,891,273 of record NC_090936.1, on the reverse strand, counting down.
TCGGGGCCCTTTGGACTCAGTCCTGGCACCTTAGGCGCCAGGCTCATAGCGGACCCCAGTCCTGGCGCCTTAGGCGCCAGGCTCATAGAAGAGGATATGTGTTTAAGTGCTTGGGTGCACACTTACCTGATGCAGACCTTGCCGCTTCATCCAGGCCCTCTTGAGGCCTGAATGGGACTACTTAACCTGTAGGACTACTTCACCACCCAGGTGTGGTCGGGGAAGGATACATACCTGATTGGTGGAAGGATACATACCAGGAACTTCTTCCAAGGCTATTTAAACCCCACCCGAACAGCCACACATGCTTCGCGTTGTTCTGCACCTAGCAGCTGGACGCTCACCGTGTCAGCTCCTGCATCCTGACTTCAGCCACGCCTGCCAGCACCCTGGAACACCTGCAAGGGGAGAAAGGAAGAGAATAGGAGAAGAAAAGCCCTTACCTGCTAAATCTGCATCCCGGAGTCATTTCTCCAACGGCCCTGAAAAGGAAGACATCATTTTAAAGGCATTTCGTTTCGATCGCTGCAGCGCTGCATTTTACTCACCTTTGCAAGGCGCTTCCATCTTCAGCAGCGATCTTCCGGATTCAGCTACGCCCCGGCGCCTAGAGGAAAAAAGACAAGAACAAAGGTGAGAGGGAGAAAAGGAATAAGGAAAGCTCAGTTTCCTTTTAAGTCTTACCTGTTGGATTATTCCCACTGCATTTCGGGTCCTGCCGCTTCCTGGCATCTCCGGACCCCGGCCCCTATGGGGAAAAAAGACAAAGACATTGAATGAGCGAATGCAAAGACATTACCTGAGCGCTCATCCAGAACTGTTTCACTTCGGGTCGGCGCCATATCTCCGGCACTCCAAACCCCGGCCCCTAAGGGGAAAAAGACATAAGCATTAGCGCTTGCTGCAATTAGACAACGAACATTATTATTAAGCTTGAACTTTTGAACAGAACTTTTACAGCGCCTTACCTGAACAGTCAAGCTTACCTGAACTCCCATCAATCCTCAATCCAGTGAAGTAACTGGGTTTCAACGCGCCCCTGCATCAGAAGCAGGATGGAGAGCTCATCCTTCCAAACCCTAAGGTGAGGCTTCACGGGGAATCGTGGAGGTGGTATCGTGGAGGGTTGGAAGGGAGTGGGAGGCTTGAGCATTGTTCCACAGTTGGTAATACTCCCTTTTCACGCACAGGAGGGTATCCAACGAGCCAGGGAAGCCAGAATAGAGGGGCCCTTCCTGTCCATCTTCAGAGTTCTGCGCCTTCGACGCCGCGCCTCCGTGGGAACCAGGTGAGCGTTACACCCTGCTAGGGGCTATTTGGGTCCAGTCCTGGCGCCTATGGCGCCAGGCTCATATGGGGAGTCAGGCCTGGCGCCATAGACGCCAGGCTCATAGATTAAAACTTACCTGATGCAGACCATGCTGCAAACTTACCTGATGCAGACCATGCTGCAAGAGCTCCAAGCCAAAAGAGGCTTGGAAGGGTCTACTTTACTTAGGGCCTATTTTTTACTCGGGCGGGCTGGGGAGGAATACTTACCTGGGACTACTTTGGAGGCTATTTAAACCACGCCAGAAGAGCAGCACACACTTCGCGTTATTCTGCATCCAGCAGCGTAACACTCACCGTGCCTGCAAGTCTGCATCCAGCCTTTTGCCACGCCTGCCTCGAGTTTGGAGCTCCTAGAAAAAGGGAGAAAGAAGGAGAAAAGGTTAGAACAAGAGCAATACCTTTGATCCTTACCTGAATTCCTGATCCATCGCGCCATCGAGCTGGAAGAAAGAAGCTATTTATGCGCGTCGCCTCGCCTGCTGCAGCGCCGCACTGAACTCACCGGCCTTCGCAGCATCTTCACATTCCACCGCATCCTCCTGCATGTTCCCGCCGCACTCCGGCACCTAAGAAGAAGACAAGAACAGCAAGGTGAGCCAAGGGAATACACAGAGGAATATTAGTTACCCCCCCATAGACTTACCTGATTTTACCACCGGGGCTACTATTCCTCTTCACGGGTCGGCGCAGCTTCCACTGCATCTTCGCCGAACCCTGGCCCCTAAGGGGAAACAAAAGGACAGCAAGGTGAAACAAAGGGACTAACAAGGGGAACCCTCCTCACCACAATAGACTTACCTGATTTTACCGCCGGAGGTATTATTCTTTGAGACTTCATACTTTCTCCCAGTGCCTGAATAAGGGACAAAGCAACAGGTTACATATTGACATTATTTTATCGAACTGTGTTGGGAAATACAAATCCTTACCGGAATACTGCCGGTTGCCACGAGGAACTCTTCATTAGGGTCAAGCTGCAACCTGCAAGGAATCGGACAAGAGTGAAAGTCAGGCATTTGAACTCTTACGAACTTTATACTTACGATGTCTTGCCGGGAATCTCAGAGTCAATATTGTTCTGGAACTCACCAATTTCTTCGAGCCAGTGAAGCAACTGGTTATCAACGTGCCCCTGCGCTCAATGCAGGATGGAGAGCTCATCTTTTCAAACCATCAGGTGAGACTATAAGAGGGGACATCAAAGGTGATCTGTGGGGAGAACAGCGGGGGTGGGGGGATTTACGCTCAACTCCACGGGTGGTTAATTCCCTTTCTCCATTTCCAGAAGAATATTCCTACGGGCCAAGCAAACGAAGCTAGGTGGGCCAGTCCAGTCCGTCATCTCGGACCTACGCGTCACATTGGTGGAGAAAACAGCTGTCCAGTTCCGATCGACGCCTCTGTGGGAGCCAGGTGAGCGTAACACCCTGGTGTGCTGATTAGTAGTCGCTAAGCTCCCCTATCTCAATTGTAGCAACACACATTTCCTTTCTAGCTGTCCCACCGCGGTTGTGAGATGCCGTGCGAGTAATTATCCAAATCCGATTCTGCCGTTTTGCTCTAAAAACAGGCTTTCATTTTCTTTTCTGACTTCCCATCCTGGGGTAGTGGGCTGTATTCCAAATTCAATTTTTCTCTCTTTATCCTTACTCCTTGCCACTGCCTTCCATCCAAAGGGAATTAAGTTGGCTGATGTTTAGGGGTGAGTGTTGCAGGGGGATTGCTTAACCCTGGTGCTATCATTTGCTTTGAAACCACTTTTCCTGTTCTGTTATTAAAGATCCATGTGAACGGTTAGGATTTTGAACCCCTTGTTCTCTAAGCATAATTGCATTTGTGTTGCAACCACATGGGTGGCTGCTGTAAAATTGTATATTGAATATTTAAATTTTTCCATTAAATAATAAATATCTTATTGCTACACACTGGCCTGGTTCCTAGTCCATTGTGACACAGGGTGTTCGTAAAAGGTGGGTGCGAAATGGGTTAGGGGCCTACTCAAATAAAGAACCTGTGGTTTTTTAAAGATAAAAAGCGTTTTTATTGCGCGCCACATTCATCGTTGGGGGAAGGAGTCACTGGCAGGGGCGTGCCTTGTTATAAAACCGTGATGAAGACGAGAGCCACTCAAACAGGTAACTTCCATCCCACAAGGATGATTCAAAAGCTTATTACACACTCAAATAAACCTGGACCCTCGCAGAACCATGCACCTGGAGAACATAACACACTATGTAATAACCCTCAGACTACTTCTTCGAGGGGATTGGGTCCTTCGACGTATTCCATATCTTTGACAGTAATCACCAGAGCTGTGCTGCTAAGGAAAATTTTCGGCATCTGCGTCCTACGTCGATGACGTCGATGCACTGTCCCCGAGGACCTCCTCCGACGGCCGACGTCACCCGATGTGATAAGTAGGACGCACGATGCCTGTAGCCTCAGTTCAGTTTTTTCCGCGAACGTGTTCGCTTTGTGAATCTCGGTACGCCTCGACTCTTTGGAGTTTCTGTTGCAATCTTCTCGGTTCTTTGAAACCTGTTCGGTTTTGTGAAAAAGCCTGTTCGTAACGATGTCTACCTCGTCTTCAACCACGTGTCCGGGCTTCAAAAAATGCACGGACTGTGGGTCCAAGATGTCAGTAACGGACTCGCACGACGCCTGCCTCTGGTGCCTCGGGGAGGCACACGACACGGACGACTGTGTCGAGTCCCAGTCGCTCGTGGCCAAGGCCTTGCGGGAGCGCAAGAAGAAGTTGTCGGTAGTAGGGTGTCTAAGCCCCGGAAGTCGAGGTCTGCGTGGCTTTCGACGGATGATTCGAGAGGCGACTCTCCACGTCATCGTCGGAAGTCCAGTGGGTCTCCTTCCAGGAGTCGGTCTCGCCACTCCTCTGCCTCTTCGAGGCATTCCCGGAAGCGCCGGCATTGGTCGCCTTCACCGTCGTCTTCCGAGGACTCCGCCCGTCGGCGGGTCGCTTATCCCACCATGCAAGCGACACCGGAGGAATGGGCTTTCTTCGGGAAGATGATGTTAGCGATTCTTGAATCGCAGGGCACCGGTCCGTCCGCGCCTTCCAGTGGGGTCGGTCGCGATCGGTCGATAGACACCGCTCGCACGCCTTCGGGCTCGGGTGGTCGGCACGGTTCACGGGAGAGGTCCCGCTCGGACAAGGGTAACCGTTCTCGCCATGCCCGTTCCAGGTCCCGGTCCTCGACGCGCCCGAGACTGCGTGATCCTGTGCAGTCTTCGAGGAAGACGTCGACGCCTGTGGTGCCGAGGTCGTCGACGGCCTCTCTCGAGGCTCCGCCTCCGAGGGGGTCTCGACGCTGTCGGCGCCTAGGTCGTCGAAGGACACGCTCGGAGCTCTGGCTTCGAGGCCTGTGTCGACGCCATTGATGCTGGCGGCGCTACGGCTGACTTCGACGCCAATGCCGATTCTCTCGGCGCCGATTCGTTCGCCCCCTCGACGCCTTTCGAGGCGGTGGTGTCTGAGGGGCCCCATGGCACGGGGGAAGCCCCTAGAAAGGCTCTGGCTAAGGTTAGGCATAGCTTTGGTCCCCAGGTGTCTTCCTCTCACCGCCTGGAGTACATTTCAGAGGTTGATGAGTGCTCTGATGAGGGCTTGGTTCCGGATATGGTGCCAGATGAACTTCTCTCAGGCCATAGCCAATTTGAAGACCTGAGGCAGTCACTGCATGATGCCAGTGGACTGGACACCTCTCCGGAGGTGGAGTTTTGTAGGCCTCTGCCTGGCACTCTTGCCGATTCTTCGAACCGGCGCCTTATGTCTCGGGTCACCGAGTACTTGGGATGGTCAGCTCCCCCAAGGGAGTTTGTTCAGGATGATCTTACAGACATCCTCGATCTTGGTCCCCCCACTGACCCGGTACTGCCGTTTCATATGGTTCTGCAGAGAAGGGTGGCGGTGGCTTGGACTGCTCCGGAGAGTCTCCCGGCAGTGGGCAAGTCTCTGTTGCGAAAATACCGTCCAGCCAGTAGCGACCCCTGCTACTTGTCCAGGCACCCAGCTCCAGAAAGTTTGGTGGTGCAGGCGGCTACGGCCCCGGCAAAGCAGGCGTCGTATCCTACCATCCCTCCGGATAGGGACAAAAAACGTTTTGATGGCTGGGCGAAGAAAGTGTTTTCTTCAGGGGGTATGGCGATTCAGGCGGCCAACTCCGTATGTGCCTTGTCTCGTTCACACACACTCTGTGGAACTGTGTTGCATTAGCGGCTGAACATATTCCCGAAGGGGACGAACGGGATAGTTTCCTTGCTATGGTCCAGGGTGGCAAGGATGCCATGTGTGAGGCCGTTCAGTCGGGTTTGGACATGGCAGATTGTGTCAGCCGGTCCATGGCGGCGAGCACCGTAATAGGCAGGTTTGCGTGGTTGCGGAAGTTCGCTCCTGATGTGCAGTCCCGGCTCCTCAACATGCCCTTTGATGGTGAACATCTTTTTGGCAGCGATGCTGATGAGAGTCTTGAGAGGGTGCAGACCTCCAAAGCTGCAGCGAAGTCATTGGGCGCTGCAGTTCGACAACCTCCGCCTTTTCGTCCTAGGGGACAACAATGGAGGGGAGGTTCCTTTCGTTATTACTCATCCTTCAGTAAAGCGAGAAGAGCTGTCAGTCAAAGAGGCCACCGTAGGAGTACCAGAGGTGGAAAACGGGGTACTCGAGGTGCCATAGCCGCTCGGGCAGTTGCCTTTTTGCCTTCAGGCAACGTCGCAGCCGCTACCACTCAGTCATGAGGCCATGTCCCATGGTTCGCCGGTTGGGGGCAGGCTGGCGCAGCATCTTGTAGAGTGGCGTGCCATTACTTCAGATGGGTTCTGGAGATCATAAGCCACGGCTACTGTCTTCCCTTTCGGCAGAGGCCTCACGACAATCCACCTGGGAACCTCTCTTTGAAGAGTCTGGATCCGCTCCTTGCGCAGGAAATTCAAGCCCTGCTGGAGAAAGGCGCCATAGAACTGGTGCCTGTAGCCGAGAGGAACAAGGGATGGTATTGCCCATATTTTTTTATTTCGAAGAAAGACGGGGATTGAGACCCATCATGGACATGCGCGGTTTGAACAAACTCCTCCGGAAGGACAAGTTCAAGATGGTTACTCTCTCTCCAGTCCTCCAGGCCCTTCAACTGCAGGACTGGTTGGTGTCTCTCGACCTCGAGGACGCTTACTTCCATGTGCCGATCCATCCCAAGCACAAGAAGTACCTGAGGTTCGCGGTTGGCGACTCGCACTTTCAGTTTCGGGTCTTGCCGCTCGGATTGACCTCTGCCCCGAGGGTTTTCACCAAGCTCATGGTGGTGGTGACAGCGCATCTCAGGAAAGGGGGGGATTCACGTCTACACCTACATGGACGATTGGTTGATCAGGGGGAGCAAGTCCTGGATCATCTGTCCGTCACCTGCCACTCTCTTCACAAGCTGGGCTTCTCCCTCAATTTAAAGAAGTCCCATTTGATGCCAACACAGCGGCTCCAGTACATCGGAGCAGTGCTCGACACATCCCTGGGGCTGTGTTTTCCTCCCCAGGTGAGGGCTCTTCACATTCAGCAGATGGTGCACAAGTTTCAACTTGCCCACACGTTCCCGGTGTTCGAGTTCTTGAGGTTGCTGGGCCTCGTGGCATCCTGCATTCTTCTGGTGCCAGAGGCTCGTCTGTGGATGAGATCTTTGCAGTGGGCACTCAAGATGCAGTGGTCGCAATCTTCCGGCAGGATGTTGGACCCTGTTCAGGTGCCGCCCTCGGTCGCCCAGGACCTTCTGTGGTGGGCCGTCGAAGGCAATCTTATGAAGGGGGCTCCGTTTTGGCTTCCCTGGCCGGAGGTGACGATTGTGACGGACGCATCCCTCACGGGATGGGGAGCTCATGCCAACGAGTTGACAGTCAGCTGTCGTTGGCCTCCGTCGGAGTCCAGACTCCATATCAATCTGTTGGAGCTGAGGGCCGTCAGGCTAGCCCTGAAGGCTTTTCTGCCGACTGTGCGAGGAAAGAGTGTCCTGATCCTGACGGACAACACGGTGGCCATGCACTACCTCAACAAAAAGGGGGGGGCAGGGTCACTTCCTCTGTGCAGGGAGGCGATGCAGCTCGAGTTCTGGGCCATCCAGCAGGAAGTTTCGAACTCGGCTGTTCATCTGGCCGGAGACGACAACGAGACGGCAGACGCTCTGAGCAGGCAGAGCACGATCTCTCACGAGTGGGAGCTGGCTCAGGAGATTCTGCTGGAGATCTTTGCCCTTTGGGGGACCCCTCAAGTGGATCTCTTCGCCTCCAGTGTCAACCGGAAGTGCGAAAGGTTCTGCTCGCAGGAATTTCCTCCAAAAGGAGCCTTAGGAGACGCGTTCATGGTGGAGCGGTCATTCCCACTGCTGTACGTGTTTCCTCCAGTTCCCGTCATCCCGCAAGTACTGCGGAGATTACGGAGGTTCGGTTCCCGGATGATCCTCATTGCTCCGGCGTGGGCCCGGAGGACGTGGTACCCGGACCTTCTCGACTCGTCCATCTGCCCTCCACATAGTCTTCCCTACCGAGACGATGTGCTCTCACGGGAGGGGGGTCAGGTTCTCCATCCAGAGGTCAGATCCCTCAACCTTCACGCTTGGCTTCTGAAAGGTTGAGGTATAAGGATTGGGACCTCCCTGAAGACGTGTTGGAGGTGTTGCTCTCGGCCAGACGGCCGACAACAAAGTCTATGTACCGCTGCCGTTGGAGTAAATTCTGCGACTGGTGCAAGAATGTGGACCCTTTTGAATGTGACATTCCCATGGTTCTGTCTTTTTTGCTTTCTTTGGCCCACAGGGGCTTCCAAGTGGGTACCATTAAAGGTTACCTGGCGCCGCTGTCCATATTTAAGCGCTCGTCTGAAGAATGTTCCTATTTTAAGATTCCTTTAATTTCTCAGTTTTTGAAAGGGCTCACTAATGTGTTCCCTCCGTCACCTATTCTGGTGCCCAGTCGGGATTTGAACCTTGTTCTTAAGCTTCTTATGGGTGCTCCGTTTGAGCCTTTGCATTCTTGCCCTTTGAGACTGTTAACTCTTAAAACTGTGTTTTTGGTTGCGGCTACTTCCGCTCGCAGAGTGAATGAGTTACAGGCACTTTCAGTTAAGCCACCTTTCACTGTGTTTCATAAGGACAGGGTTGTCCTTTGAGTTCGTTCTTCCTTTCTTCCGAAGGTGGTTTCGGAATTTCATTTGGGCCAGAAGGTTGTTCTTCCGGCATTCTATCCTCCTCCGCATCCTGGTAAGGAAGAGGAGAGTCTCCATAGGCTTGATCCTAGGTGAGCGTTGAGCTTTTATATTTCACGCATGTCCTGGGTAAGAGTGGACGATCAACTCTTAATTGGTTACGCTGGAAAGCGTTTGGGACAAGCTGTGATGAAACGGACTTTGTCTCGTTGGATTATTTTGGCTATCTCAGAGTGTTACCGCTTGGCGGGTAAGGACCCACCGGCTGGCTTGCGGGCCCATTCTACCAGGGGTATGGCTGCATCTACTGCCCTACAGAGGGGTGTTCCTATTCGTAACATCTGTGATGCAGCCACCTGGGCTTCTGTACATACTTCTGTACGTCACTACTCCCTCGATTCCATACGAGGACAGGATCTGGCCTTTGGCAAGGCAGTCCTTTATTCCGCAATTTGATTGGGCATGCTAAATTTGTGTTCTAAATTCTTTTCCCACCTCCTTGCTTTGGTACTGCTTTGGGAGTCTGTCAAAGATATGGAATACGTCGGAAGACCCAATCCCCCTCGAAGAACAAGTTGCTCTCTTACCTGGTAACGTTCTTTCGATGGGATGGTCTGACGACGTATTCCATATCGCTCCCTCCCTGCCTTCCCCGCTGCAGAATTTCTTATGCGATTGCAGCTTACGTTTCCGCAAAGCCATGTGTGTCTGACTAGCAGAACACTCGTGGCACACGTTCTGGGGGGAAAAAACTACAACTGAGGCTAAGGTGTCATGCGTCCTACTTATCACATCGGGTGACGGCGGCCGTCAGAGGAGGTCTTCGGGGGCGGCGCATCGACGTCATCGACGTAGGACGCAGACGCAGAAAATTTTCTGAAGCAGCACAGCTGTGGTGATTACTGTCAAAGATATGGAATACGTCGTCGGACCATCCCATCGAAAGAACGCTCTCAGGTAAGAGGGTAAGAGAGTAACTTGTTCTTCTGGGTCATAATACAATGCACAATCACCATGTCGAGACCTTCACACCAAACGCGGACCCAACCCCCAAGGTCAACAATTTGAGTCAGAATTGAGAACTCAACATCAAAAACATGGAACTCTCAAGGCGTGGTCAATTTCCAAAATTTCCAGGAGCCCCTTCGGCTTTCTCTCTGTTGCTGAGGTTCTTGTGAGTCAATAGTTGAAGGCGGGCCCTTCAAAGTCCTAGTCGGATTCACTACCCGGACGTCACTCTGCATGTGATCCAGGGCGCATTCTGCCTCAGCTATTGTAGTAATGCAATAATGTAATAAAGGGGGAGAAGGGAAATCCCCACCTGTAGCGCACGTCATTATCCCAGAGCCATTGTGTGAATGGGCGGCACTCCTTCCGTTTGATCGAAGTTAATACGGATGGGTCTTGATATATTCGCACTGGAGATCCCTTGTAAACACTCGGCTCCCTTTCTCTTGTTTCTGGAGGATCGTTTTATGGGTGAAATAATAGCATTTAACTAGCAATGAACGTGGTTCTCCTGGGGGACCCCCTCCTTTGTGCCCTCTATCAAAGGAAAAATTAGGAAGGTCCGACCCCTCGAACAGGAAAGCCAACAGCTGTCACACTGAATGTTCAAGAGAAGGCGCTGATTCACTGTGATTCTCTTTGAGCCCCATTATCCAGAGAGTTCATCTTGCTCCCTGTCTCAAGGTTGTTGATCTTAGTAGCCAAATCCATTTCCCTAAATTCCAGGTCTTGAAGTGTTGCGTCAATCTTCATATCCACTAGATAAATGGAAAGTTGGTTATTTTCAAGAGCTTCCATTTTATCTTCTAATTTACCAACTCTCCCCTTCAATTCTGCGACTGAGGCCTGGACCTCGCTCCTCATAGATGTAATCTTATTCAACAACATCTGGATATCTGCCCTAGTAGAACCCCCTTCTTTGTCCATCAGGTGACACTCCGGAGGTCTCCATTGTCTGAGAAGGCCCAGCAAAGGCTTGTAAAGCGCTCTAAGTATTGGGGTGTGGGACGAACTTCGCCAGTGTAAAAATGTAAACACCTAATAAACCAAACACCACACCTCTGCTGAGACCAAAGTTCCCAATGCCACGTGAAATCACAGACAAAAACAAACCATGCCCCTAAAATCGTGCTATATAAACACAAAATGGAAGAGCTTGTACAGAAGTCCACTGAACAAATGATCAATATTCTGTGCTGCTTAAACAGCAATCCTAAACATCTTCCAGCTTTAACAAATGGGCTGCTAAGCAGCACGGATGAGGGGCCACCTGTTAGTTGCCTTCAAGACCATACAGAAATCTGCAATTGAAAGTGCGAACACTGTTATGTTAATGCATTTATATAGCGCCTTATGTACCATTGGTATGATCTCAATGCGCAGCGCAATGTGTGTTTGATCACATACAGGAGACATGAAATCTACCCCCAGGGGGAAAAAAAACACACAGCGGGAGAATGCAATGAAAATCAGGGAAAACAGTCCCACGTTGGAGCCGCAGTCCGGGCTCACTGCCTTCACCTTTAAACACCCTGTAAATCCGAGCTGTATTGGATGTGTCACTGGGCACACACGGACTGCGCTGCGCACTGAATTCTTCTGTCACACGTTGCCGCCTGAAGGAGCGAACAGGCGGAGAATTACCTCGCCTCTGCTATACAGTCTCGCTCCACGTTCGTCTGGAGCATTCCCTTATGGCCATGCTTTTTTTTTAATCTTTATTTACACAACATCCATCATAAATCACAAGACAATCAATGTATAACATATAAATCAGTGCAAATTACAAAAGAAAATCACAACATTTTACACAAAACTATGTACAAGCCGAGATATACAATACACTAAACCCCAATAAATGAAATATATCTCCCAATTACCCTCTCACCCAACAGCTACAATGCCAAGTCAAAATAAGTGTAAAAATGTACCCCATATTTTCTCAAATAAACCTAGTTTACCAAGTCTTCTATATATCACTCTCTCCATATTTGCCAATTCATGCATCTCAGACAACCACGTCTCAATATTCAATGTCAAAGGATTCTTCAAGTTCCTCAAGATAATTTTCTTACCAGTCATCGCCCCTCAGAACAACCACTTCTTATCACCCTGAGACCATCCAAAGACTCATTAAACCCCGAAATGACCACACTAAAGTCCAATACAGGGAGACCAACAATCACCTCATCACATACCCGTCCGATCTCACCCCAGAATAGTCTCACCAGTCTACGGGCCCATAGCAGATGTTCCAACGTACCAATCTCACATAAACATCTCCAACACTCTGCACTCTCCAAATCCCTCTTTTACATATTCTCTCAGGTGTCCAATAAATTCAATTTAGAATTTGTATCTGTCTTGACCTCTCTGAGTCCCAGTGTGCACAATTTCACATTCATACACATATTTTGCCACAAGTCCTCTGTGACATCCATTCCGATCATCCCCTCCTGCCCACCTCCTCCCTTAAAGAATCATTTCCATGAAAACATGACACAAACACTGTATACAGGCGACTGGCCAAACCCCCATCTATCCCAACTGAATTCTTCGCAATCGGATTCAATTCAGTTCTCTTCTCCAAATCCACATTACCAATCGCACGCTTAAGTTTCACAAAATCAGAAGCTCTAAAGTTTTCAATACCATATTGTTGCTGCATTTCCCTCGCGGTCATCCAGCGACCATTTATAAACTGATCAGCGACCCACCGCACCCCACCCAGAAACCAATCCGCCCAAAAGATCACCTTGCCATCTATTTTGCTAGCAGGATTCAGCCACACCGAAGCACCAGTCTCCTTCAAAGCCTCCACATCAAATACTGACACAGACCCCTCCAGGCGCTCCTCATGCTATCCATCAACAAATCATTTCCACAACTCTGTCTCGAGACTGAAGTCAACACAGCTCTCGAAGTAAGCGGCCCATTGAAACTAGTTTCAGCCTCTACCCAAACATCCTGCCGTTCTTCCACAAAACGAACCAAAAATTCTGAAAAGAAAGCCAGATGATATGCCCTGAAATTCGGCACTCCAAGACCACCCCTATGTACCGGCAACTGTAACTTTCACAATTTCAACCTCAGGGGCTTCCTATCCCACAAGAACTCCTGCAACATCCTGTCCAAATTTCTCCAAAATGTCATAGGGAACATCAAAGGGACCATACTTAAAACATAATTAATCCTTGGGGCAGATATCATATTTAAGGCATTCACCTTTCCCCACAAAGAAATATTTAAAAGGCCCCATTTCTCAAGATCCGTCCGCAAACCGCTACACATTTCCTGCACATTCTCCTTAACCAAGTCACCAATCTCCTGAGTTAGCCAAACTCCCAAGTACAACAATTTATCCGGACACCACCTGAAGCCCAAGTCCATCACAAACTTCCTATCTACTGAATGTGTCAAAGGCATAATCTCCATTTTCATCCAATTAATTTTGTACCCGGAACAAAGATGGAACTCTGCCATAACGTCCATCAGTGTTGGTACAGATTTCTTGAGGTCACCAAGGATTAAGAGCATGTCATCCGCAAACAACCAAATCTTCTGCTCTATACCCCAGCACGAATGACCAACCACATCATCAGCCTTCCTGATAAACTCGGCCAACGGTTCCAAAGCCATCACAAACAAAAGAGGTGACAGAGGGCACCCTTGCCTTGTTCCTCTCTCCAATCTAATCTTCCCTGACCTCGTACCATTGGTGACAACCTCCGCCGTCGGCTCACTATATAACAGCCTGATCCAGGAAATAAACCTCATACCAAAACCCATCTCGTCCAATACCATGTAAAGGAAATCCCAATTCACTCTATCAAATGCTTTTTCCGCATCTAAAGATAAAACAGCACTATCCCGTTCCTGGCCACTTGCTTTCGATATAATATTCAAAATCTTCCTAATGTTACTGGAGGTCTTCCTACCCTTCACAATCACATGTATCACGGAAGGAAGCAAATGCCGCTCCAACCTGCAAGCCAACATCTTCGCCAGAATCTTATTATCAACATTATCAAGACTAATGGGCCTATAACTTGAAGGCAGTGTTTCATCTCTCCCTCTTTTCAAGAAGACTGAGATCAGAGCATGTCGAGTAGTCTCTGGAAGCAATCCGGTGTTAAATGACTCCACATACATATCCAGCAGCAATCGGAGTGCTGAATCCGGCAGCACTTTATAAAACTCGGGAACCCATCTGGCCCTGGGGCCTTCCCAGCATTCAACTTACCAATCGCCATCTTAACTTCATCCACTGTAAAATCCTCCTCCAATAGCTCCGAATCGTTCACATTAATCCTAGTTAGGTCCACTTTTCCCAGAAATTCTGCACCATCACCCGACACCTCCAGTTCATTTTTGTAAAGTTCCACATAAAAATCTCTGAAAATGTTGTTTATCTCACCCGGATGATAACACACACTGCCGTCTTGAGTCCGAATTGACGGAATAGATCGTTCAGCCTCCCGCTTCGGCAACCTATAGGCCAACCACCTGTCACATTTTTCACCCTTCTCATAATAGGCGCATTGTAAAGAAAAGTTACTCCGATCATTACTTTCATGAAGGAGTGTATTCAACTCTCTCCTCACCCTTTTAAGTTCACTCACTGCCTCCCCACAAATAGGATCCACCATCACTCTCCTCGACAATTCGGTAAGTTTAGTCTCCAACAATGCCTCCCTATCAACGCTCTTTTTCCTCAGTCCACTTGACACACCAATTAAGTGGCCTTGTATCGTACATTTCAAAGCCTCCCAGACAATACTGGGATGCATCTCGCCATCACCAGTCCACTTCCTTCCGCAATGCCTCTAGCACATCATCCTTCTGCAGCAATGAAACATTCATCCTCCAAAATGTATGTACATTCAGGGCATATCGCAACCGCAGTTGTAGGACCACATGCGCATGACCGCTTAAAAGTATATTTCCAATCTCACATGTTACACAACACTCCGTCATTCGACCAGCAGTCAAAAACATATCTATTCTAGAGTACACTGAATGTGCACCCGAGTAAAAACTGTACTCTGTATTCAAGAGATGTTCCAGCCTCCAACAGTCCTGCAAATTATGTTCCAACACTAAATCCGCCAGGGCCAAATGTTGTCGGCCCACACCACCCCTAGAATGAATCCCACTCCTATCCATTGACTCATCCAAAACAATATTAAAATCTCCACCCAACACAATGTTCTTGGACCCCAAATCCTGCAATATTTGCGCCACCTTTCTGAAGGATCCGTTATCCACCGAGGGCGCATAAATATTACACAAGGATACCTCAAGGCCCTGTACATCAAGCAGCAGAGCAACAATCCTCCCCTCTTTGTCAGACATTTCCCTCAAAACCCTGATCGGGACGTTTTTCCTGAACAAAACCACCACACCCCTCGATTTGTAATTGAATGAGGCTCCATATATCTTTCCCACCCAACCTTTCTTCAATTTCTCAATTTCATCTTTTGCCAAGTGAGTCTCCTGCAGGAGACGCACATCACCCTTGAGTTCATCTAAGAAACGCATAACTTTCATCCTTTTCTTGACATTATTCAATCCGTTCACGTTCCAAGTCACCAACCTCAACTCCTCACCCACCATGTTCACTTCAAGAATCTCCCACTTGACATCCGAAGCTACCACAAACAACTGAAAAGAACTAGGCAAAATACACACACCCAGAGCGCCCAATCCACCCCCGCTGAAACAGATGCAGTCTGCTAGCAACAACCACAAACCCAAGTAATAATACAAAAAACACATTCTAAAGTCCCAAAGTCCCAACCCCCTCCCCATCAAACATGAACCCCAACTGTAACTCTTGAGCACCAACCATATCACTCCCCACCCAATTGCACCCCCAATCCTACAAAACTCAACAAATTACACAGTTGAAAACTCTTCTCACTCTGCCCATACACCTCAATATCGTGAGCCAACAATCCCAATACAGATTATCCAAACATTAATGTTCCATTTATTCAATACAATATAAATTAAACTCTGCAACATCACTCATCGGCCCTCCTCCCCCAAATACCATGCACTGTAGGATGAAAGACACCTATATCACTCAAGGGGATCCCAAATCTGGATCATTAAAGAACACGATTGGCAATGAATGGACATCAAAACAGCATACAAAGAAGTCTAATCAATCGCCCTCCCCCATCCGGCCACCAGAGACAACCCCCAGCATTACCCAATCAACAGGCCCTAATAATTACTGACAGAACATCAAGGACCCACCAAAACTAACAAACATCTTCCAGCCATACCTACAATCCGAAATTTGCAAAGTTGAAACAACTAAAGACAATTCAGAGGAATTTCAAATGAGTTTCAAAAACCAAAATTCATGTGTGGTTAATATTCGCCTGTAAGGATCAAATACACATGAAAAACACATGCCCAATCCCATACTACACAAATAATGAAAACCATCCATTGACACATAAAAAAAATCAGCATTTTGTCCACATGACACAGGCCTATTGCCATGTCTGTGAAAGCAACAGAAACCACGTAAATAAACAGTTCAATCTGTAAAAAAAAAACAAAAAAAGAAAAACAAATATTGGCCAGCCAGGATGTGCCCTGACGTTCTAGATCCAAAACAGTAACTTTAGTGACAATGAAGCAAAACACAGAGCACACTCTTCCTCAATTACTGCAGTCTGCTCTCATTCAGCTTGCCTATGAAATACGCGTATTGGAAGTGTTTCAGTGATCAGTTGGAGCCAAAGTGGAGACGCAACGAGGATCAAATGAGCAACACGTATAGACGTAAGTCTCGCCTACCACAACTGTCTTGCGCTGCAATCAATGCATTACATAGGATCACTTGAAACAGGGCAAACACAAGGCTGCTCTTCCATCGATTGTATGGCCACGTGTTGCATCCACCCAGTTATGCGCTGATGTGCTCATAAAATCAAGACGCTCCATACTGCCTCAATTCCTGGTTCCTATGTCTCACATTGCCCCCCACTCGGGAGCATGCGTAATTAGGTATTTGTTGAATGGGTATATGCGAGGGACATTCCTTGCCACAGAAGAGACTGCTTTCACTGTACACAGTGTTCAATGCTAGGATATGTGCAGGCTGCAATAACAACGCTTCATTTAGTTTATTGGCTACAGATTGTATGCGCTGTGAATATCATAGTATCCTGCTTTTTAGCTTTGGGGACCCTTGAGTCTGGGGGAGGAGGGGCTTGTCTTCTGTTTTCCATGTGCTGCTGTTTAAGGGTGGATTGCGGCAGGATTGGAGGGCTGGCGGGCGTGGGCGGGCACAGGCAGAGCAGCAAAGGGATTGATAGTGGGCTTGGGGCTAGGCCTGGGAAGCATCAGCAGACTGTATTTGAAAGGCCACCGTTAGAAGTTATACATGCTGATCCTAGCCGCCGACCCAAACGCCGCCATGACACTTACTTTGCTGAGGGTCCGTCCAAGGACCCAGCGCCAACATGCACTTGCCCGCTCGTCACATATCGAATAAAACCGGGGCTCTTCCGCGATCATCCCTCTGTCCATCCGCCCTCACAACACGAACCCCAACGCGGCCGCGTAACATTACACACGATCAAAAGGACGTCATACGCGGCGTGCATCGTGTCATGTGACGCTGAAATTCAGCAAGGTCCTTTATTCGAACTGCCTCCAGAAAATGAGGTTAAATGAGGTTATTTTCAAAATGAAAACGTTCAACTGTATCTAACTTGAGGTGCCATTTTGTCGAAATTAAACCAATTAAAAATATCAAAAATGTTATAAATCACACTAAATATCTCTGATCATCAATGGCTCCAGCCAGCCTACCGCCTCCTTGTGATCCGAAGTGGATTTATCTCCACCAGGCAGGGCAAGTGTCAACACATTATTCCTATTTAGAAAAGCCTTCACCCCAACGATCCTGGCCATCTCTTTAGCCTCCTTAAATGATTTCCCTATGGCCAAAGACTCCTTGGGAAAATTGGGATAGAGAAAATCTGTTTCCCTTTATAGTAGGCTTTACCCTTCATCCTTGCCAACCTGAGCACTTCTTCTTTGATCCTTGTGTAAGTGAAGGAAACAAGGATCTGTCTGGATTTGGGTCCATCTTTTCTGCCAACCCTATAAGCAGTATCCAGGTCACACAGAACAGCCTGTTCATAGTGAAAGGAAGTTTTCAAAATGTCCAAGACTAGTTTCATCAAATCCTCTGAGACATCCTCCCAACCCCAACCAGCCTCAGTTTCCTGGCTCTAATTTTCAAATCCAGTTCTAGATTTTTACCCTTCCCTTTCTGAACTTCAGCCTTCAGGCTGTTATAGGCTCTGAAGCTACCAGCCATTTCAGAAGAAATGGATGCAGACCCACTTTCTAAGGCTGATACCCGGAAATCCAACTGTGACACCTTCAAGGAAACATCCTCCATAGTGGTTTTGACATCACTCACATCCTGTACAACTTTCCCAAGATCCTGGGCCATCTTCAGCAGCAAGGAATATATATCTTGTGTGCTAGGTGTCTCCTCCATCCCTGAAGCAGATTTAGGTTTCTTAGGCACTGGGTTTTCAACTGATTCAATCTTCTTTTTAGAGTTCATAATCACCAACAATCATAAAAGAGAGAGGGTCAGGAGCAACAGGATTAAGCTGCTGCCTCTGCTGCCTGCATTCTGGAATGTCTCCCTTATGGCCATACTATACTTAACAGCACACTTCCGTCTCTCGGCTGCAAGTCATAAGCAGAACTCCGACCACAGTTCACGCGGAAAGTCCAGGAAGGGGTCAAAATGCTCCCAAGGATCTCGGACACATAGCTCCAACCTTCAAATCTCATGCAATTTTCAGTGGGGGTCCGTTTTTACGGTCATCACCTATCCTATGGAGGAGATGACAAGTTAACCAGACATGTCACTTGCGCCCCCTCGTGCTCTCCCCCTGCCTCCTTACATAGTTTGGATTTATCTCACACAGGATGGAGACAGTTAACTGAATGCTTGGGTTCCTGCACCTTTCGCCCCACTTATGTTGATATGCCTGGGTGATGCTCACATGACGAAGATCAACAATGGCAATTCGAACAGTGGCAATTCGAAAAATGACGGCGGTCGTTACACAATTCATATTCATAGATGACACATGGGTTTTTCTGATGGTGGTAAAGTAGGCAGAGTCCATGAAAATTGACCTGTTCCACAAGGGTCAGAGTGGGGATCGCTGGATTAATTCAGCTCTTGCCCTAAATATAACTATTCATTACTATGCTTTGTGAATCAGCCACTTTGTGCATTGTTTATAATTTCAGTCATGTGAAGACTATACTATTGGCTACTCAAATGTACACTGCTGACCACCTTTACGTAAAGGTTCTTGAGCAGTATTAGAATCCACTCATCTTTGACTAGCGTGTGTGTATATGTATGTATGTGTGTGTGTGTGTATGTATTACACGGCCACGGTAGTGGCCGTGTAGTTATGGTTAAGTTGCTGTTTACATAGGAAGAGCACTTTTTGGGCGGCCTATAACTCCGCTCCGCCTGGACGAATCCTCACTAAACTTTGCAAAAAAAGTATATGGGCCAAAGTTTGGTGAGGTTTGGTCCAGGGGGGGAAAAGTTATAGGGGGGGTCCCAAAACGTCTTTTTATTCCCATAGACTGAATGGGGGAAAAAACTTGGCGCACGGCTACAAGTCAAACCACTGGACAGATGTTCACCAAATTTGCGGCAGGTACAGGGGCATGGTCTAGAAAGCGTGCTTTTGTAAATTTGGTGACCTTCCGTGCAGTACTTTTCATAAAAATGACCAACAAGTAGGTCTGAAAAAATGTGTGATATCTATGTCCGCTTCGAGGTCACTCTTCCCTGTTCGGTCCACGGACAAGATAGTGATTGGCTAAGGGGCTGGCGTCTTGACCGCGGACACGCGATGTCTCTGCCGCGAGATGTGTTCTGCGCCAGATTGTTTGGATGCCCCAGACATCTTGGATCCGCTGATAGAGCGACAACCAGCGCAAACATGCTATATTTATAAAACTCTTTTGCTGTGTCATAGAGCGTTGGGAAAGGTTCAGACAGTAAGACATGGGTGATAAATGCATTTGTTCTGGCGGTCGGTTTTCATGATGTATTTTCTATGGCCACTTTGTACGCACAGAAAATGAGGGGTCCAATAACGGTAGTATCATAGTCCATGCAGTGCACAGGCAACTTGTAACTGTAGTAAGGACACGCGTGGTGGTAGCGACCATTGAAATTGACAACATGCCGTAATTGCATTACTTTTTCCTATGGGTATTGTATTCATTAGTACGCCGCCATGGGTGTGACATGCTACGGTGGTTGTGGCCAGGGCCTAGAGTCTTGGATGCATGGCCGTCGGCCGAAGGCCTTACTTCCAAGACTGTAGGCCCTGGCCACAACCACCGCAGCATGTCACACCCACGGATACACCCGTAGTATTGCGTAGCGATTGCCTGGTTGTGGGGAGTGTGTACACTCTTGGGTGCATGGCCAAAGGCCATGCACCCAAGAACAAAGTTATAAGCACTGGACGTCCAAGCCACTGCACACCTATCCCATGTAATATCTATGGACATACAGCTAGGAGTGCAGCCTCTGGACAGAAGCACTGAAGGATACCACACCTATAGAAACCCCCCAACTACCACACATCACTGTGGTGGTTCTGGGGAGACCCTGCACCCAACAACAAAGTTATAACCTCTTCACGTACAAGCCAACATGGGTTTGATCTAGTGCGGTGGTTGTGGCCAAGATGTATACTTTTGGGTGCATGGTTGCAGGCTGTATGCCACGCACCCAAGCATGTACATACTGCCCATAACCACTGCATCTTATCACATTTATACTTCACACCCACACAATTGATTATGTATCTGGCAGGTGTGCCAAGCTCCCAGAGTTTTGGGTACAAATTCAGTACACGTTACATTTACAATGTTTCCTTCTATGTGTGTGCTAATGATTTTTACGCAACCATGGGTGTAATATGCTGCGGTGATTGTGGCCAGGGCCTATAGTCTTGGGTGCATGGCCGTAAGACCATTGGAATTGACAACATGCCGTATTTGCATTAATTTTTCCTAATTGTTTTTCTTCATTACTACACCGCCATGGGTGTGAAATGCTACAGTGGTTGTGGCCAGGGCCTAGAGTCTTGGATGCATGGCCGTCGGCCGAAAGCCTTACTTCCAAGACTGTAGGCCCTGGCCACAACCACCGCAGCATGTCACACCCATAAATACACCCGTAGTACTGCGTATCGATTGCCTGGTTGTGGGGAGTTTGTACAGTCTTGGGTGCATGGCCGAAGGCCATGCACCCAACAACAAAGTTATAAGCACTGGACGTCCAAGCCACTGGACACCTATCCCATGTAATATCTATGGACATACAGGTAGGAGTGCAGCCTCTGGCCAGAAGCACTGAAGGATACCACACCTATAGAAAAACCCCAACTACCACACATCACTGAGGTGGTTGTGGGGAGACCCTGCATTCTTGGGTGCATGGCAGAACAACAAAGTTATAACCTCTTCACTTACAAGCCAACATGAGTTTTGTCTGGTGCGGTGGTTGTGGCCAAGATGTATACTTTTGGGTGCATGGTTGCAGGCTGTATGCCATACACCCAAGCATGTACACACTGCCCACAACCACTGCAGCTTATTACATTTATACTTCACATCCACACAATCGATTATGTATCTGGCAGGTGTGGCCAGCTCCCAGAGTTTTGGGTACAAATTCAGTACATGCTACATTTACAATGTTTCCTTCTATGGGTGCACTACTGATTTTTACGCAACCATGGGTGTAATATGCTGCGGTGCTTGTGACCAGGGCCTACAGTCTATACTTACACCTTACTTTGTTCAGAATTCATATATGTTTAAAATTCCTTTAGTACTTGGTGGAAGTATTCTTTATTAATTTCTGTGATAAAAGAAAAAGGTATGTTAGTCTTTGCATTTTATGAAAACTTACTTCATTGCATAATAGACATTTTGACTTTTTTTTTTACCCTCATATTTAGTGTACAAACCAGTGTATTGTGCATTCCGCTCAGTTTCTGTGTTTGCTCTTCTAATCCTTGGGTCTAGGGAAAAAAAATCTTTGTCGGATTAAAAAAAACCTTTATTTGCTATGCTACTAACTACTTCCTTGTTTCCTTTGAGTGCTTCCTTCTTCTTTCTGATTAATGTTATGTGTGTTGCCTTGCTGCCGATTTTTAACAGTTAGATACCTGTAGGCGTATTCTAACTGTTTGTAGTCTTTCACATAATTTTTTGGTAATCTTGAAGTACACATTATTTATTAAATTTTGGCTTTAAGAAGATTAATTACGCATTTGTAAGATTAGCTAGCAATCTCTGCTTTATAGTAATGGTGCTATCATTACATTCGAACCATCCACATTTATTTTTAATGTATGAAGTGTAGTGACCTGCATTGGTTGTAGCTCCTGCATGGTAGATAATACCTATTGTTGTAAAGGTTTTCTTTCCAAGTGACACTTGACCGTGTGTGAATCCAGTCAGTTTGCAGTTGTTTTTTAGTACCATCTGCATTATAATGTAGAAGCATAAGTATTATGTAGGCACTGTGATTGTATCAGTAAGGTGGAGCGATTGTCTGAATTGCAAATAGTACATAATCTGCCATGGTTTGCATTCTGTACAAGTTGCTGAAATGGAATAGATTCACAATTAGGTATGTAAACATACACAAATTCGCTCATTTGGGATTTGTTCCTGTATCACATTGCTACAGAGAGTGCATGTATGTTTCCACATGTACGAAATCTGGAAGATTTCATTTACAGGTATGCTTTTGTTTTCCAATACTAGTAGTAAGTACATTAGAAATTCTTGTGGATCTTCTTGTGAGTTTATAGTGAATCTCACCATTCTAGCATAGTGGTCCAATTCTTGCCTTATTCCATGCACACTGTACGTGTTGTCAGGATTGTTTGTTGCGTTTCCATGAAGCACTACCATTTGCAAACACAATTGGTCTGTACTGTGTAAGTAAATATTGTTAACAATTGGTGGCAATTGAAATTGAATATACATTGCTACATTTGCATAGCAATTTACCCCAATTTAATTTGCAAAATTTAATGGACCAGCTAGTTCTGCATCTGAGTGCATTTTTCGGAGTATCTGTTCCTTCTTTGAAGACTTACCTGGTTCACATTCTCTAATATGTTCTTCTTTGTTTGTGGTAATTGATGAAGCGTTAGCTTCTTTTCTTTTCTTTGAGGGATTTGCTGTTGGATTCTGTTGCATTTCTGTTTTAGTTTTCTTTTACCATGTTTTACTTTATCTGAAACAGGATATTGTTTCAGATGGGGGGTGTACAGCGAACACAGTCTATTGTATTCTAGAATGCAAGGAATATCAGCTTTGACTTTACTTGCATCAAAGTTCATTAGCAATAGACCGTCAAGTGCACGTAAGCATGATCATGCTACATAGCTCATGCCTTCTTTAAAGACTGTGTTTCCTATATCTATCAATGCTTTGTATAGGGTAAGACCTTGGGATTTATGAATGGTAACTGCATTTGCAAGAGTTCGAGAAAATTACTCTCTACGTACATGCATGTCTTTGAAGAGAAGGAATCAAGCAATTGAGCGCCCTACCCTTTTTCACTTCTGAAACTTTATCAAAGCAAATATTGACAAACTGAATGTTGCTGTCACGTGGGTATGATTGAAAGCCAACAACTGTACCCAGTGCTCCATTAACTAGCCCTTGCTCGACGTCAAGTTTACGTTTAAGCATTACTCTACAATTTAAGGATAATTTTAATATTTTTTCCAACCCAGCTGTGTTGGAGATTGAATTTTCTAAACTATTTAGTCTTGTTGTGGTTTGCTCACACATGGGTACTGTCATACCATGTACTTCTAGTTTGTCTGTAGCCCTAATTTCCATTATTGGTTGCATTTCTTTATTTAACATTGTTTCATTGAATTTGAAACAGCTTGCAAGAGTTGGCATTAAGGCCATACCATTGACATTTTTGTGCGCTAATAGTTCCATAACATCAGTTGCACATGCATTATCGCCATAAAGTGCATGAATGTGCCAGTTTTTCAATACTACTTGTGCTTCTTGCGATAGTACACCAACTCTAATACTTTAAGATGTTGACATAAGTGAGATCTGCAGATTGCCGCATGTTCTCTGTTAATTCTCTGTATTGGAAATGTTGCCAAAGGTTGACATTTCCTATGCTGCCAACAGTTTTACAGCAGAGTTTGTGGCCTAAGGTTTCAAAAATAGGTTCACCTTTCACTGGTGTCAATTGTAGAAGATCTCCGAAAACTATAATGTGTTTCCCTGCAAATAGTTCTTTGTTGTTATTTTTAAGTACTTCCTGCAATCTGAGGTGAATCAAAGCCAACATTAGGTTGGAGACCATGCTCACTTCATCTATTAGTAGCATTTTCATTTGTTTCAATACTCTGCGTACTTCCATTGCAGCTTCTGCAGAATGTTTGTAATAATCTAATTTATTTTGATGCTCTACTGGAAGCAGTAGTAATCGGTGTAAAGTGACACCGCCTATGTTGTAGGCAGCTAAACCCGTGGGGGCCGTTACAACAGCTGACAGTTTGTTGTTTGTCAGTTGTTGAAGAAACTTGCTGATGATTTTGATCAAGAATATTTTTCCTGATCCAGCTTCACCACTCATGTACAGCAGTATAGGTTTGTAATTTTGGCAGGTACATTATTTATTTTCGTGTTGTACACCATGTACAATTTGTTTTGTTACGTCTTCAGAAATGGTGCGCTGATCTTTAAGTTTTGCTTGTTGTACAGTTAAGTCTTCTGTATCTTCTTGATACTGATACATGGTGTTTCTATTTCTGCCATAGCTACTTCTGCCTCATTTGCTATTAGTGGTTGTCCTAGTGGTTCTTGACTTCCTGTTACAGAAGGTTGACTACTGTCGGAAGAGTCCTTATCTAGCTGGGCCAGAAGTTCTTCTTCCTGTTGCTGCTCATTGTGTAACATTGTTTTGTACTGTGTAAATTTCACATCGGGGATAGCGCTTTCATTTGCTTTGAAAGCATCTTCATAGCAGTCATAGTTATCTAGTATGTCTTCCTCTTTTCTCCATGGTTTGAAAAGCTGTAACAGAGACATGTAATATAGTTCTTTCTGCTGAGGAGTTTTTAATGACAATTTTACATGATTAATTAAGCTTCGTTTGGTAAGTTTCACTAAGCTCCCTTCACAATCGGTCACTCTATATCTACGTTTGTTTTCATCAGGTTTTATATTATTTTTGTATGCAAAGACACGTGCTTTCCAAAGTGCTACTCCTGTTCGGATAGTATGTGTCCAGTAAATTGTTTTTTAGAATGTCTTGGCTGTTGGAATCATTTCTGGCAATTGTTTCAATGACCTCATATGATTTCAGCACTCTTTTCCTAAATTTAGCAGGACCAAGACTTAGTCATACTATGTTGTCTGATTTTCCATACAAAGCAGTACCGGTTAAACGGTCTGCTGCTTCATATGCGCCACATTCTCTATGAGAGAGCATTTTTATGCCTAGACTGTACAATTTCTGTGATAGTATTTTGTCTGATGCTAGGTCATTCCAGAGGTCTTGAAGCTCTGTTTTTTCTGCTTTTGTTAAGTAGGCTGTAACATATCGTGCAACAGCAGTAGAATTGTCTGCAATGTACTGCACATCTATGTTTGCATTCCATAAGAGGTGATTGCATTGTAGTCATTGATATATTTTGATTCTTCGGTTCTTTTTATGTAATACATGTTCTTAGGTGATTTACCTTTAACACTGTGTCGAACTGAAGACATGAAGTTGTTTACTTCACCTGTTTCTGTAACTGGTCTAGGGAAACCAAAGCAGCATTTGGTGTGGTATTTACCTTTGTTTTTATCTTTGCGGCGACAATATTGCACATTTGTGTCTTTGAAATTGTAAAATCTGCTCATGCAACTCTTTGTGTCTGTTGTGAAGGGATTTCACAAGTGACATATTTTTGGATAAACTGCAAAACAGTGCTATCACTGTCGTGACCAAATTTAGGTGCACCTTTGATCCATAACAGCATGTGAATATGTGGTGCCCCCCTCGCTTGATATTCTTTTCTCCAAAAGAAGTGTTGTACTTCTCCAAGGGGAGGAACAGTTTTATTGCAAATAAAGTGTAGCATGGCAATGAAACGATGATGGAAATATCTTGACACATTAACTGGATCTAGAGAGCAAAGTTCTCCAGGTGTTAATAGATCTATGTTGTTTTTGTTGCTGTTTGCTATAAGTAGGAACTCATGTAAATCTTCCAATGCATATCCTGCACAACGTAGTGTAACAAACCAAGTCGGTGGTCCAAGGTTTCTGATCATACAATGCACGTCTCCGTGCCGTCGGAACCAGTATTCCTTTGTACCACGCATGTTTGCAAACAAATTTGTTATAATTGATTGTAAAACCTCATCTTTTTCCTGTACTTTTTTGTATTAACTGCATAGCGGACATATTTTGAAAGTGGGTTGCAGATTTCAAAATGTGTGCAACTCCGTAACATAGCATTGCTAATTCACTTTCATAGAGTTGAAAATTGACATGCTGATGTATGAACGGGATGGACGTGCCCGCTGAACTTTTGGAGCGCATAAGAGGAGCCGTGGCGGTGTGCTTAACATCATAAGAGTATGAGAGCCGGGGAAGAAGGACGATGTAAAATGGCCGACTGATGACCAGAACAAAGGAAGCAGCCGGCCGCGAGATGGCGAGGCGGCGGTAGCGGTCTGTGTGCATATTCGCAGGGTGCAAGGAACAGAGTCTCTCCCCGTGACAAGATGCGGGTTCAGATGATCCCGGGCGCCAGAGTGGAGTGGATGGAGACGTGGGGGGGCCTGGCACATAGGAGAGAGTCCCCGGCATACCGCAGCAGAGGCTCGCGGGCAGCTAGGACATTTGCGGACCACAGCAGCGGCATCCGCTCTCACGAGCCAGATGGTGGCGGAGGCTGCCTGAGAGCGCGACTGAAGCCGTAATATTTACGAAGCACCGGGAAAGCAACAAAGTTTCCAATGGGTGCGTAGCCCAAGGAAACAAAACTAAGTGGCAAGGTCCGTGAAGGCGAGGACACGGGATAGAAGCTGGCGTCCCAAACAAAGGAAGTGAAGAGGAGCTGCGACAAAGGACAGCGGATAGTGGAACAAGTGCAGACTCCAGCGGTGACAAAAGCGATTTCTGCAGTTATGCAACGGCAGCGCAGGGAATGAATGTGAGGCGGGAAGCTGGTGAATTGTGCCTCGAGGGAGTGCTTATCGTAACAAAAGGCAGAAGTACAATAGGGAGCACGGGCTGCTCGAATGTGCAAGAGGTAAAAGACACGTAGGGCAGCCGAGGCGCAGGAAGGGCAGCAGCCACGGAGCTGACGGCAGGAGCATCGGTCCTCAGTCAGGTGATGCGGATGTTCGGCGGCGGCCCCAGGCAAGAAGTGAAGTGCCTGGGTTGTTCCACAACACAGTAAATGCAACGGAACACTGTGAATGGGATGCTTTGCATGGGAACTTAACAGCATTCTGCACCACATCACAACACTTCCTGGCACAAACACAGGCACACTGAATGGCGCAAATGCTTTGACCAGCTGTATAACCATTACTAGCATCCTGGTGCTGCCCTAACAGCAGAGAAGAAGGGAGAGAGCGGACTGGCAGGCCACTGCAGGCCACCCAAGACAGGTCGAGGGGGAGGCTGGATGAGCCTTTGAGGTACTGGTGCCCTTAAGCCTGGATGGGGCTGGCGATATTGGGACTAAGTGTGCGCCCTCCCCCACCCCGAGGTGAAGCTGAAGAGGGGATTCATACGGTTACGTGGGAGAGCACAATCCATTGCGACGAATAAGGGCCAGGCTTGGAACATCTCTGAGGTGGCCCCCTTGAGTGCGAGAGACTACAGCGGGTTGCTGTTAGGCTCACCTGGCTCCCACAGAGGTGTCGATCGGAACTGGACAGCTGCGGTCTCCACCAATGTGACGCGTAGGGCCGAGATGACGGACTGGACTGGCCCACCTAGCTTCGTTTGCTTGGCCCGTAGGAATATTCTTCTGCAAATGGAGAAAGGAAATTAACCACCTGTGGAGTTGAGCGTAAATCCCCCCACCCCCCGCTGTTCTCCCCACAGATCACCTTTGATGTCCTCTCCTATAGTCTCACCTGATGGTTTGAAAAGATGAGCTCTCCATCCTGCATTGAGCGCAGGGGCGCGTTGATAACCAGTTGCTTCACTGGCTCGAAGGAATTGGTGAGTTCCGGAGCAATATTGACTCTGAGATTCCCGGCAAGACGATCTTGTTGAGTAGGGGAGTCGGGGTGGGGGGGAGCGTAAACAAATCTCCTTGACCATGTTACCCAGAGACCGTTTGCCCCTTGGATCGGTTCTGAGAGTACCTGGAGGCGTAATCTTGGCATTGTGCGTTCTCCTGAGTTGCGAACAAGTCGATCACTCGGAACCCCCATTCTGCAAAGATGTTGGAGACTGAGGGCCTGATTCACAGAACATTTTCCTATGGCATTGCGCCATTATAAAACACTTCCATGAATCAGGCCCTATGTCTTCGTGTAGTCGCCATTCGTACTCTAAGGGCAGAGGGAAGTCTCTGCTGAGCACATCCGCTAGAAGATTGAGTTTCCCTGGAACGTGTTGAGACAACAGGAACATCTTGTGTCTGAGAGCCCATTTCCAAATGTTCTGGGACAGTTTGGATAGCCCTGGAGAGTAAGTGGCCCCTTGCTTGTTCAGGTAGTACATGACCGTGGTGCTGTCAGTGAGGATCAGGAACATCTTCCCCTGGAACTGTGTTTGAAAGGCCTTCAGTGCGTTGAACACTGCTAACACCTCCAACAGGTTTATGTGGTTGGATGCTACTGATGGGGACCAAACGCTGTGTGCCGTCTGTTGAAGAAGGTGAGCCCCCACACCCTGTGAGAGATGCGTCCGTCGCAAGAGTGGCTTCTACTGCGGGGTGGTGAAGGTCTTCCCCTTCAAAAGGATTTCACTCTACCACCAATGCAGAGAGAGAATGTGGGCTGATGAGACAACCACTAGATCGTCCCATTGTCCGCTGGCCTGACACCACTGGCTGTTGAGTCACTCTTGCATGGGACGCATGCGTAAAGGTGCATGAGGAACCAGCCGCATGGCCTTGCGTACCGTCACCTCTCAACTTGTGAAAACTGGAATTTGTGCATGAGGAGTTATCATGAGATTAACACATGCCATTTTGTTCACATATGCATTTGTGCCATGCATTCATCTATGCATTCATCTAGAAATAGGCCATATTAACACTATGGCGTTTGCTTAAGCTATAATGGTTCCATGTTTGCTGAAAGCCATGTGATTTATGTACACTTGTCATTTTAGTATAGCACAATGAGTGTTTTTAGGTGCTTTTAGGCACTAGAGAGAAATGTGCTCTGCCTCTGTCCATTCTGATGAGTTTCGCCATGTGCGCAAGGATTGTTTTCGCACAGTGTGGAATGGAATGATAACAATTGTTTTTGCCAGTAACTCTTTGGCCTAGGAAGATGGCCTTGGCTGGCAGAGAGCAGGGAGGAGAGAATGTGCTTTTCTGTTTGAATCGCTGACTGCGGAGAAAGATTGTTTTGGGTTTGCAAATAGAATGCCTCCATGTCCCGAGCAAAAGACAGGATTCTTAGACGATATGATGATCTGTCCTGTTCTAAATGTCAAGTCAGATTGTTGCAAAATATGTGCGAAGCTGGTGAAATTGTATGCATCATGCACACGTAGCCATAGAAATGAACAGACTGCCATTTGCGTCATTGAAATGTGTGAACAGTAGCTGTTCTGTTAGGCTTTAGGATACTGCATGCGCACCACTTGGGAGACTGCAGACGCTGTATGCAGACTGCATGGGGACACTGCATGAGGGACACGGCATTAGGTCTGCATTAGAGACGGCAGCAGGAGAAGGGGAGTCACGAGTGTGTGGTTGGGGAACTGCTGATTCGAAAGAGCTAGTGGGGAAGGGAGCGGTCTCATTAGGGGTTGAGAGAGCTGTGTGGGGACAGAAATGCTGAATGCTAGTAGGGGTTTTGCCATTTGCTAATGCTGAGAGAGCATTGCTAGAGATACAGTAGGTTAGGCTCAGCTGGTCTGAAGCATTGCTAGGAGAAGTTGGAGGGGCTGGGCTAGTTGCACATATGCTTAGAGAAGTGCTGATTTGCTTGCTTATGTAGTAATTTGCAGTGGTTTTTATCATACAATGCAAGGCATGAATAAAGTGTATTAGATTTCAAATTGAACCGATTACCGTGTTTCTTTTTGTGTCTCTTTTCATGTTGGTTTGTCCCATAGCATAGCAATTTTGCTGTAGTTTCTCAAATGCACCTCAGTAACACAGTGCACCATTGTTTTTTAGTTTTCTCAGACTGGCTACATACGGAGGGATCTGAAACAGCATGCATCGACCCTCTCGGAGGGGGAAGACAAGGCCATCTTCTGTCCGAATTAGGGGCCCCAGAAACTGCTCGACTTGGCTGGGGTCTAGGCTGGACTTCTTCTCGTTTATGAGAATCCTACACTGAATAAGAGGTCTCTCATTTTTTGGGTATTCAACAATCATGTTCCGTAGGAATCCCCTGTTATGAGCCAGTCGTCGAGGTAAGGATAAACTGGGATGGATTGCCTGCGCAGTGTGCAGCTGCCACCGCCAGCACCTTTGTAAACACCCTTGGGGCTGATGCAATGCAGAAGGGAAGGACCTTGAATTGGTAGTGCTTGTCCACTATCATGAACCTTAGATATTTCCTGTGTGCCAGCAACATTGAAATATGAAAGTATGCATCTTTCATGTCCAATGTTGGCATGTAATCCCCCTGCGTCAGCAGATGAATTACCTCTTGCAGTGTTACCATACAAAACTTCTGAGGTTTGAGGGGGAAGGGTGAAAAAGCTTCTCCACCCGTGGAATTAACAGCCCTGGTTTGTGAGGGTGTTAATAATGAAGGGGCAATGCGCCTCTTAATGGAATTAAGTAATGTGATAGACTGGCTGACAGGAGGCTTCTCCTTTAAAACGTCTTCACAAAATCTGAATCTGGCACTGCCTCCTGCGTGACAATTTGGAAGTGTTCTGCTGCTTTCTTTAGGATGGCGTTAAAAGCCATCTGGTCATCAACAGGTGATGCCTGACGTAATGGTGGGGAGGGAGACGAGTCCATACATAAGGTGTCAGGGTCCAGAGTATGGGTAGAGGACAGAAAAGGTGGATTATCTACTCGCTGGTCGACGTCCCCCATCCCTGGGTCTGATCAGTGGGATCATCACCGGGATCATCATCCTGTAGGTAGGGGTCAATAGGAGCTCCTTGATCAGTAAGGTCAAAAACCTCTTCATAAAGTAATTCAGAGGTCCTTTGGAACTTTGCTGTTGGTGTAGAAGGGCTTTGTTCACAAGGCCTCTTAGGAGTGAACCTTTCAGAAAAGGCTACAAACTTTTCCAGCATGTCCATGCAACCTTCAAACTTCTCTCTGGTCCAAGATGAGGAGCCAGAGGTGTCTAGAGGAGGAAAGGGCTCTTCCCGATGAGCCTCTTCCCTAGAACGTCGAGATTTCTCAACCAGTGTAGTAGATAAAGATAGGGGACTCTCGGTGTAATCTTTCCGCCCTTCCGGGCGTTTCGACGCATCTTTAGACCTGTCTTTATGTTTAGCTGCCGAAACAATCTTAGCGATACTCTCGCTAATGTTCAGTGTTACTAGGTGGTGTTTGGACTGTGTAGGGGGTTGCGCCATGGATTTTGATGCAACCGGGGCTTTATGCGGTGTCAGCACGCTCTTCTGAGGCATCGCGACGGCAGTGTGGCTTTTTGTGCTGGCACCCTTACTTTCAGAATGCCCGGACGCAGGCAGCTGACGTGGTTGCAGGGAGGGCTGCCGATCACGCTGTATCGGCGGGTGCCGAAGAATCTGACGTACCCTTTGGCGCTTCGGATCGCCTCGACTGAGCCGTCGAGGCAGTACCGCGGTTGTGTACTTTGTGCTTTGAGTAGCGGGTGCGTCCCTGTCATCGGGATGTACATTTCCCATAGCAGGACTTGCGTCTTGCCTTGCGGGGCCAGCGATGGACGTCGTGGAGCGCGAGCGCTCCGATGTAAGGTCAATGGCATCTGAACTGGAGCCTTGTTTGTCGCTTATTTCCTAATCACATTCGGCAGCTGCAGCGTAGCTACCCTCGGCCTGCGACATAGCATTGGCTGCCTGTTACACTCACCTGGCTCCCACAGAGGCATCGATCGGAACTGGACAGCTGCGGACTCCACCAATGTGATGCGTAGGGCCGAGATGACGGACTGGACTGGCCCACCTAGCTTCGTTTGCTTGGCCCGTAGGAATATTCTTCTGCAAATGGAAAAAAAGCGAATTTACGACCCGTGGAGTTGAGCGTAAATCCCCCCCACCCCCGCTGTTCTCCCCACATATCACCTTTGATGTCCCCTCTTATAGTCTCACCTGATGGTTTGAAAAGATGAGCTCTCCATCCTGCATTGAGCGCAGGGGCGCGTTGATAACCAGTTGCTTCACTGGCTCGAAGGAATTGGTGAGTTCCAGAACAATATTGACTCTGAGATTCCCGGCAAGACGCCGTAAGTATAAAGTTCGTAAGAGTTCAAATGCCTGACTTTCACTCTTGTCCGATGCCTTGCAGGTTGCAGCTTGATCCTAATGAAGAGTTCCTCGTGGCAACCGGTAGTATTCTGGTAAGGATTTGTATTTTCCAACACAGTTCGATAAAATAATGTCAATATGTAACCTGTTGCTTGTCCCTTATTCAGGCGCTGAGAGAAAGTATGAAGTCTCGGGGGAATAATACCTCAGGTAAGTCTATTGTGGTGAGGAGGGTTCCCCTTGTTAGTCCCTTTGTTTCACCTTGCTCTCCTTTTGTTTCCCCTTAGGGGCCAGGGTTTGGCGAAGATGCAGTGGAAGCTGCGCCGACACGTGAAGAGGAATAGTAGCCCCAGTGGTAAAATCAGGTAAGTCTATGGGGGGGTAACTAATATTCCTCTGTGTATTCCCTTGCCTCACCTTGCTGGTCTTGTCTTCTTCTTAGGTGCCGGAGTGCGGCGGGAACATGCAGGAGGATGCGGTGGAATGTGAAGATGCTGCGAAGGCCGGTGAGTTCAGCGCGGCGCTGCAGCAGGCGAGGCGACGCACATAAATAGCTTCTTTCTTCCAGCTCAAAGGCGCGATGGATCAGGAATTCAGGTAAGGATCAAAGGTATTGCTCTTGTTCTAACCTTTTCTCCTTCTTTCTCCCTTTTTCTAGGAGCTCCAAACTCGAGGCGGGTGTGGCAGAAGGCTGGATGCAGACTTGCAGGCACGGTGAGCGTTACGCTGCTGGATGCAGAATAACGCGAAGCGTGTGCTGCTCTTCGGACGTGGTTTAAATAACCTCCAAAGTAGTCCCAGGTAAGTATTCTTCCCCAGCCCCGCCCGAGTAAAAAAATAGTCCCTAAGTAAAGTAGTCCCTTCCAAGCCTCTTCTGGCTTGGATCTCATGCAGCATGGTCTGCATCAGGTAAGTTTTAATCTATGAGCCTGGCGCTTATGGCACCAGGACTGACTCTCCATATGAGCCTGGCGCCATAGGTGCCAGGACTGGACCCAATTAGCCCATAGCAGGGGTTGTTGGGCTTGCTTAGGATAACTTGATGCCTGCTTCCGGGGTTGCTGGACTTGGTCTGGGTCCCCGGGGGTAGGCATCATGACAGTTGCCCCCGCTGGAACTGCAGACCACAAGTGGTAGGGCTGACCTACGACCTACAGCTGTAGCGCCATGTCCAACAAACCTCCAAGACTGAAGGGGAAGCAGCCTACGCTGGACAAATACGCCAGGACGCCGCACGGCCCGGAAAGTGCCAGGAGCAAGGACAGGCCCCCGCTGGTAGCATGGCTGTCACGGGCAGGGACTAGGATGTCCTAGCTGCGATTGCAGACCTGCAGGCGGCTTGGAAGGCCAATCTTGAACTGGCTGTAGCTGAACTGAAAACAGGTCGGAGAGGTGCAGGAAGAAGTGAATGTTCTCCGGCAGGACGTCAGGTCACTGGCGGAGCGCACTGAGAACCTCGAGAAAGAGGTGAGCCCAAACACAGCGGACTGTGCTTCACACAAGTCGGAACTACCCGCCCTGGTGCAGCGGGTGGGCAATCTGGACAATAGGGCAGAGGTGCAGTGTGCAGTGGTTTGTTGTAGTTGAGAAAAGGGGGGCGGGAGGGAGAGGGGAAGGGGAGTTTGGTGTGTGTGTAGTTATAGGAAGTTCGAATTGGGGAACGAGCCTAGGTAGACTGAGACGGAAGTGGGATCTGGACTGCACTGGTGGGTGGGGAAGGGGAACTCTCATAGACCATGGGGGATCTTAAAATAATCACGTGGAATATCAGGGGACTTAGTAGTTATCTGAAAAGGAACAAGGTTATGTTATACCTGCGCAGGCAAAAGATAGATATTTCACTGTTGCAGGAGACTCACCTGACACGGGAAAAGATGGAAATGATTGTGAAGAAATGGAAAGGGGTTGTGGGGGGCTCAACATACTCTGCTTACGCTAGAGGGGTACTCATCTGGGTGGCACCGCATGTCCCCTTTCAACTGTTGCAGGAGGTGACCGGAATGGATGGGAGGATGGTAATATTGCGGGGACTATTGGAGAATAAGGAGATAAGTATTGTAAATACATAGGCCCCCAATCCGAATACGGCGGCATATTTCAGAACACTATGCAACAACCTTGGCATGTGCATGGGTAGTGCAGTGATTTGGGGAGGGGATTTTAACTGTGTACTGAACCTCAGGGTAGACAGATCGGATTGGCAAGTTTGATAGACCCGCCCCAGCGGCAAAAGCGCTGCAGACACTGGAAGACGACTTTGGTCTGGCAGATGTATGGAGAACGAAACACCCCCGAGAAAGGCAATATTCACATTACTCCACCCCACAGCAGTTACATACGAGGCTGAACTATGTCTTTGCCACGGCAGAGGTGATAACAGAGATTACTCAGGCAGAATATAAAGCGAGGGTCCTCTGGGAACACTCGCCCCTGGTTCTCGGGTGGCAATATTGCCCTCCGAGAGCAAGGATTCCGACGTGGCGCCTTCGGGCAGAGGTGCTTAAGGATCCTGTTTTTAGGGAGGATTTAAGGGGGGAGATTATTAATTACTTTGAGATGAATACGGGTAGCGTTGACTCGGCGAGTACACTATGGGAAGCCTTCAAGGTAGTGATGCGATGGGTAGCCATAGCTAAAACAAAAGGCCTGCAGGGTGGGATTGTGGCTGATCTACAAGAAACAGAAAGGGAACTAGAAAGGGCATTAAATAAAGGGGGGCGAAGACACAGAGCTGATAAACTGCAACAGAAATGTGCAGAACAATGGGAAAGACTATGCAACCTCAACTATAAAAAATATATAGAGCGACAGCATGCGGGAGGGGATAAAACAGGAAGGCTCTTGGCCTGGTTATACAAGAGTGAAACTCCCAGACCCACGATCAGAACGATAATTAGAGAAGATGGTAGTGTAGCGGACACTCGAGGGAGTTAACCAGGAGTTTGCAGATTATTATAAATTGTTATATGAGGATGAGGAGGGAAGTAGTCATGGGGAAATAATGGAAACACTGGAGGACATAGGACTGCCTAGGATCAGTTCTGAGGAAAGAGAAGAGCTGGATGCACCGATTACTTAGGAAGAGTTAGAAGAAGTGGTGAGGCAGCTGCCTACGAGTAAGACTCTGGGGGCGGACGGGTTCCCTAGCAAATTCTACAAAGTTTATAGGGAGGAAGTGCTCCCTCCAATGTTAGAAATGTTAAATGAGGCGTTTGAGGTGGGACGGTTGCCGGAGTCACTTAGGGAAGCGATCATAATACCGCTTCCCAAACCCAACAAGCCGGGACATAGCTGTGGCTCTTGCAGACCGTTGTCAATGTTGAACCAGGACAGCAAGATATTGACGGCTGTCTTGCCAAACAGACTGAGGAGAGTTATTGACAAACTTATACACCCCGATCAGACGTGCAATGTCCCGAACAGAAATATAACACATAACCATAGACGACTCCATCGGGTTGTCGAATGGGGATATAAGCATGAAGGCGAAATGGCGATCGTGTCCCTAGACGCGGTTAAGGCCTTTGATTCGGTCAAGTGGCCTTGGCTGCTGGCAGCCCTGGCGAGTTATGGAATGGGGCCCGGATACGTAAGGTTGGCGAAGATGCTATATAGTGAACCGCTGGCTAGAGTTAGAACAGGATCAGTGATATCTGAAAGATGGCAACTCAGCAGAGGCACCAGACAGGGGTGCCCATGGTCCCCAATGCTCTTATTTACTAGCCCTAGAGCCCCTAGCAATATACCTTAGACAGCAATACGACACTATAGGTATCGAGGTGGGAGGGGAGCGACACTTGATCTCCTTATATGCGGATGACTTGTTGCTGTACTTGAGGTATCCTGAGGAAAATCTCCAATATATCCTGAAGGTGAAGAAGAGATATGCGGGGCTGTCTGGGATAGCGTTGAATCCTCAAAAATCTAGTATTTTCCCATTAGGCAGTTATAAGGGAACTCCTGGGGGGCGGCTGCCGGTGTTACAAATACCATGGGCGGTGAGTACCTTTCGGTACCTTGGGATAGACGTGTAGCATACGGTTGAGGAAGAACATAGGCACAATACTGAGGTAGCCATTGTGAAAATCGAGAAGTGTATGCAATTCTGGGTGAAGTTGCCTCTAGCAATGATGGGACGAGGGGCAATGCTGAAGATGGTGGTCCTACCTAGGCTCCTGCATTACTTTGGTAACATTCCATACCTGATACCCAAGAGGTTTTTCCACTAAACTGAACAGCATGTGTAGGGATTTCCTGTGGCACGGTACCCGGAATAGGGTGGCACTATGGAAGTTGCAGAACTTCTATGAGAAAGGGGGGATAAAACTGCCTAATTACGAGGTTTATTATGTAGCGAGCCAGCTGCAATCTGTTGCCAAATGACTCTCAGACGAAGTGACCCCTGAATCTAGGCTGTTTGGACATGATTGTGCCCCGTTTTATTTAAAAGAAATGATCTGGCTGCCCAAGGCAGAAATGGGAGAGCGCCCTAAAATGATGAGGCTTGGGTGGAAGATGTGGCGCTGGGCATGCCGGATGATGGAGAACCCATTCCCATGCTCCCCGCAGATACCGCTAGCTACACTGGCAGGGGGAGATAAGCAATTAAGGATGATAATAAGGACCCATTGGGAATCGGTGGGGTTGGTAACGATGGGCGATATCTGGCGAGAGGGGACTATTATGGATTTTGAAGTGCTAGGGGAGGAGACGGGGTTACATACGGGCCAGTATATCACATATTACAGAATGGTGCAGAGAATTAGGAAAACATGGCCCGAAACAGTACTGGAAGAAGAACCAGATGTTACAATAGATGTAATATATGATATAACGGAAGGGTGAAACAAGATTATTTAGACTGTATGAGATGCTGATGTCTAAGGTCGGGAAAGAATTAACAGAATTGAGACTAGACTGGGAAGCCGAAGTAGGGGCCTTGATAGAGGATAGGATGTGAGAGCGTGCCCTGGGATACCACAAGAAGGTGTCAAGGAACGCCAGACTGAAACAGATACAACTGTATATTACGCATAGGGCATATATGACACCTCAGAAAATATCTAGGTTTGATAACGCTGGACGACAGGCATGTTCCAAATGTGATGAGGAAAATGCTGACATGGTACACATGTTCTGGTCATGCCCAGTGATAGAGCGTTTCTGGGGTGAAGTAGCACAGAAACTAGCCGAAAAAGGGGTCACTATTATCATAGATACGGCCTGGGCCTGCTTGCTAGGGAGGTTCCCCAGAGCACAGAAACTTAAGCATGTTAGTAAACTGAAGGATCTAGCATATGTGCTCGCAAAAAGGAGGATTGCCATGGGATGGAAGACATGTGTCAGGCCACGGGTGGAGGTGTCAATATTATCAGAGATACAGTGGAGGGGTCACTATTATCATAGATAAGGCCTGGGCCTGCTTGCTAGGGGGGTTCCCCAGAGCACAGAAACTTAAGCATGTTAGTAAACTGAAGGATCTAACATATGTGCTCGCAAAAAGGGGGATTGCCATGGGATGGAAGACCTGTCACAGGCCACGGGTGGAGGTGTGGTGGAAAGAGTTGCAAAAATGGGCGGAGGAAGAAACCATGGTATGGCAAGAGGCAAGCAATGTAGGTGGAGAGGAGGATGCGGGAACCCTGATGGCATGGAAATCATTAATAGCAGAATTGTTTGGAAAAACACAAGATCTGACTGAATCCACGGAAAGTGAGACCCCACCACGTGAGGCAAACACAGAGTGTTTGGAATAAACAGGCTCGTAAAAGGGGGTGGGATAAGCGGATAAGTGACCGGAATTAAACGATGAACAATTGAACTGTTGATATATGCACTGCGTGTTTGGTTTGTATTGTTGTTGGTTTGAATAAATTAATAAACATTTTTTTAAAAAACCTTATCCAAGTCCACCAGTTGTTGCCAAATTTTTTTGTGTTTTGTTGGTACACCATTTACCAAGACTATTAAAGAATGCTCTATTGAACGTTGCACTCCTAGAGTGTGTACATTTTCGGTTAGATCTAATGGCAAATAAACTACTTTGCCACGAATGCCTTTCACCAATTCAGAGGGAGGTCATTTTGCTGTTTTTGGATGAAGGCGTATAATTGCTTGAAATGGGTGAACTGTTTGAATTATGATGCTCTTATACAAATTGAGTTGTTGCAGGATTTTGGTAGTGAGAACAATTCCAAATTATTTGTAATCGCACGTGAAGGAGTGTGGTTGTTGTCTAATTTTGTAGTGCAGTTACTGCAACATATTAGGCATTCAGTTAGTTCATATTTGTTTTCTGCTAAAAGGTAGACAGTTAATTCAAACCATTTGGAATCTTCATTGTTTTCTATTTTGTATGCTGTGTCTACATTTTTTGTGTTCCTTTTGTAAAACGTTCAGCGGCAACACACACACATGGTTTGATACTTCAGCCGATGCCCTTTTAAATTTTAGTATGTCTTTTCTGTATGTGTGTAATAGAAGGTTGCTATGTGCAGAATTGTTGCTACTATGTTCTAAAACTATTGCATTTTGTAAGTGGCTTTCACTTTCAAAATATTTTCTCTGAATATGGTCAATTTCTTCTTGTAAGTATTTGGGTGAACCATGCAGAAGAGTATTATTTAAATTGCCTAATTCTGAAGCTGGACTTTTTGCATAGCGTATTTTATACACTAGATTTCTTACATTTGAATGATGTACTGATATCCTTTTGATATCATGGAAGGTGCTTTTGCAAATAGGCCCAGAAATACAGGCTAATGAATGTCCTTGTAGTCCTGTGTATTTACGCACTGGACAAATATCCATATTTTGCAGCACTTTCATTTTACTTTTGTCTTTACCTTTTACATATTGATTGAGGAACTGACATAAAGATTTGAAAGATTTGTTTGGAATGGCACACATTGATGTGCACGGCCATTTGTATACTGGACATTGTGGTTCTGTCGAATCGAGAGGTAATTCTGAGTTTTCAGGGGATACTTTTGTAAGCAGTGTTTCTTGTTCCATGATGGTACTATTGATTTTTTCATACCCTCGTCCACTGCTATGGATGGCAATTGTGTTTGTTTGATTTTGTTTGTATGCTTCTTCATTAAAATATGGTTCTGTGGTTGTCGTGTGACTCCATTCACCTCCACAAACATTTAAGAAATTATTTTTGTTCACATTCCGTTTATTGCTGACTTTCTTTTGTAGTTTGGTACTTAGTTTTGTTAGTGCTTTCATCCTTCTTAACACTAATATAAACGACTTCCTTTTGAGAGGTTGTAGGATTAATTTTCTACGGTAGGTTTTAAGGGTTTAGTATGATTTCTGACCTCTTATTAAATTCTGAAGGACTATGTGGCGAAACATTTTTGCTAAAATAGTTTTTTTACTGTGGGTTCTTGTTACTATATCAGGATTATTAGGAGCATTGCTATCTGTACTGGTAGCCAATTGTTTGGCAAGATTTTGGTGTTTCGTGACACATTTTGATGGAGGAGGTAAAGTTTCGGTAGTTGACGCTTCGTTTGTTTTTCTAAACGACTGTATTAGCTGGTTTGTTCCAACGTCCTCTACAAACTCTACTACAGATGGATGCTTAGATTGGACACTTTTCTTTTTATTTGCTCTAATTCTGTGTTCCTTTCTACGGACTTGCTTTTTGGTAGGCTGTTGAAAAAAGAAGGCATGCTTTGGTCTGTTGTTCATTGTATGTGTTGTGTGCATGCGTGCATGATTTTGATGGGGAAGCTGTTTGTCGTGCTGTGTGAATGTGCATTGGACTCTTACAATGATTTGGGAAGGCTATTTTTCTATTTATATAGCACTACAATGTGCTTCAGATGACAGTACAAAGTGGGCTAGTGGTGACGAGAAGCATTATTTGTAAACGAAATAGCATAAAATTGAAACAGCTATTTCTTTCCTAGTACTAACATTCTTATGATTCCGTATGTTATTTGAGTTCCAAACACACAGGGATTTGTGAGCCATTCTGCCTGTTATTCTTTGTTTAACAAATGGGTATTTGTGAAAAGACCAGGTTTCTTTGGATATGTAGATGCTGTTGCTTCCCAGGAGAGTAGTCTTCACTGCGATTGAGAAAAAAAAAATTATTCACTTTGTGTTTAAAGCAGTGATGATACTGTACACATTAATTGTGCATCATTTGTCAGAGCATTCTCCTTTCATATTGCAACACAGTGAATGTGTGCATTTCACTTCACTATGTGCTGTCTTTGTATGTTTTTTGCAGTATGTTACTTGCAAGTCCTTCAGAAATTAGAACAATTTTAAGGTTATGAAAATGCCTTGTTTTTGTAAAGCTATTTTATCTATAGGAGAGAGGTTTGTAAGTGATAGGACATTGTAGTAGATGGGGAAAACAAATTCTACTTTCAAATTATAAGTACGATGCTGAAAAATCAGGAGACCCTCAGAGGGAGATGTCACCACAGCAATCAGGAGCGCTTATTTTTTACCATACGATCGCATTGCAAGTAGCATTACTGTAGGCCGTACACAGTACACAACTCAGACATTTTGTAGTGTAAACTCGAGTTTTGCACTAAATAGGCATGCCTGTAACGTATGTATAGGTTATGCGGGAGACAATAAGATGTAGTGCGGTTTGCCAATGAAAAATCGGACATCTCGCACTTAAAAGAGGAACGTTGGTATGTATTGCCTATGCAGATTTAGCGGCATTAATTTGTTTAAATGAAAACATAAGGGTTGCACATCTTCTCTGATATGCATACCTGTACTCTATACTCCTGCATGTGCGCATGCATGCAGGTGTACGTAGAACTCTGCGACACTTGCACAGTCGCTTGTGAGGTAGGTGCTTTGCAATGATATGCGACTTCCATTCAGAGTCATCGATAGTAAATTTGAAGTGCGCATTGTTGCGGACGGAGTTCGATTTAGCTATGTTTAATGTGATTGGTGGATGGTTGTGTGACTGCTTAGTTCTGTCCAATGAGGGACTGGATTTGCGACTGATGTGGAAAGGGTAGAAGGACTAGGTAAGAGTTGCGTGCTGCACATAGACAACGCTTGTCCGCGGGTAGGGCGTGTCACATACGGGTTTTTACAGCAAATCCAGCATGGAAAGGGGACTGTAGGCATTAGCCAATCAGACGTTCACATTGCTCTTTTGTGTCGAAAGATGGTGCGTATACTGAAGATGGCAGAGGTGGAGAGGGTCAGGCTTTTGGTGCTTGGCGATATTTTTGTCCATGGCTTACAGCACTATACCAGCGGTTTGGTACTCTCTGGGAATATATTTTTAACCCACCTTTGAGCTAGCTACCTGAACTAGTCCCAGCTTTATAGCTAACCTAGAATCTGTAGACTAGCCTATATTCTTTATTTTGTTTCTTTCTTTCCCTGAAGACAGGATTGGCTATTAGATCCCACTGTGGATCAACACAAGAGTACATGTATGCATGAATACTGTAGAAATTGTGTAGGTTACTACACCAAAATGTGTGAACACTGTTACTTTGTTTTTGGGCTGTCTCTCTATAAAACTGTGAATATGATGTAATATTTCACAAACGGTACTAACACACCCTTGATTTAAACGCTGTGATGTGGTTTAGTACTATGTTAAGACATTATGATATTCATACCCTGTTCATTTGTTGAAATATGAATATAATAGATGTAAATCTAGCCAGAGGAGTGGACCTGCTAAAAAAAAAAGCAGCTTTTTTCTGAGCACAATAGTGGTGTTTCAGGATGTGTGTATGGAATCCAGTTCCTGAGTAAAGTAACCCTATTACTGGATGCTTAGCT
Source organism: Ambystoma mexicanum (assembly GCF_040938575.1). Lineage (NCBI taxonomy): Eukaryota > Metazoa > Chordata > Amphibia > Caudata > Ambystomatidae > Ambystoma > Ambystoma mexicanum. Next base: position 891,849,221 of record NC_090936.1, on the reverse strand, counting down.
TACCTTTGAAGCACTAATTTTCAAATGATAACTGATACAACACTGTAAATACTCTAATTGAGAAGATAATATACATTTGATATGTGGTTGGAGCCCCCCATTTTGTTCTCTATAGAGAGTAGGCATGTGGCACCCCATTTTGAAGTGAGAGGAGTGGAGGTGGTGTGGAGTGCTGAGGCTGATGGCGATGCTGCGTCAATTCTGCAAGTTTGCAGACAAATGCTTACAATGACCTCACCTCATGTGGTAATTTTGCACTATGGTACTTGCCATTTGGGGTACGTGAGTTCACGTACTTTGTTGTAACTTTTAAGAGGGTTGGTTCAAGCACTCATGAACATCTTTCCAACTACAAAAGTAATTTTTTCCAGTTTAGTCCCTAGAGGAAAATGGGACAACAGTTCTGTTTTCTGTCCAGATCAAAGTATTGGGAGGTGTAACATCAATCGCGGCATGCATGCTTTTATGTTACGAGCTGGTATGTTTTTCTGCAGCCACGACAACATTGATCCCAGTAGTGCGGATTATTTTGCAGCAGATGGTGTTGCACTGTCTTTGGGAAATGCTATGTTCTTTTGGAATAAACGGCTTGCTTTAGAGAAGGTTCTGTAATGGTTGTAGGAGGAAAGTAAGAACAAAGAATAAAAAAAACCCACAAAATAACAGGTGTCTGTAAGGCATCTGCCCAACATTTTAAAAAAAAACGCTCTTTTCAGAGCCCACCTTCAAGAGGAAAAGGGGATTATTACTTAACTGTACAGTCGTCCCGCTCTGATCCTGTACTTGTCAACGGACATGGCGGTAGTTTGCAGTCAGCGCATATTACCAACGCGGATTCTGGGGTGCAGACGCATGCAAATGAGAATGAGCGCAGCTAGGGATTGGTCAGTACAGTTCAGTAGGTGTGTTCTGAATGGAGAATTTTAGTGAGTCCGTCCTCTCCCTGACAGGAGACCACTCAGCTATGGCTCTGTGTGCTCGAAAACAGATTATCTGGATTTTGGGAGACTCATGGATACATTGGTTGAAGGTGCATGCAGGAAGTTGCCATCTATCTACAGATCTTGGATTGCCTCTAATGCGGAAGTGCACTGGCACGGCGTGCGTGGAATGAGATGGCTGGACTTGGTACCTCTCTGTGTTACTTTACTGACAGAGCGTCATCCTGATATACATATCATTCGTTGCTGAGGAAACAGTTTAGGCCACGTCTCTCAAATTTCTTTGCAATTTGCAATGAAGGAAGGACTTGCGCAGATCATGGACACATAGTGTCAATTGCCACATAGTTTTTTTCCCGTATTGCACAAAGACAAATATGGCTGCGTTCTTCTGCATTTGGTCCACAAGTGGAGAAAGCGAGACGCAATGTGAATAAGTCTGTTTGTGCTTTTCTAAGCGGTGTTGGCATGTCCTCATTCCACAATAAAAACATTTTGTGATGTCATCTTTGATGTCCTGGGTATTAGGCTTAGCAATGCACGTTGGTGGTGCGAGTTATGGTTGCTGAGCTTACCGTAATTGGGGAATGTGCAGTGTTTTTTGGTTTCAATGTGAAGTGTAACATCCCTTTAACAAGGTTTTTTTACTGAATGGACATATATATGTATGGCAGTGAACGAAAACAAAGGGGCTAACATGTGATGTCGTCAGTGATGTCATCAATGACATTTGTGATGCCATCGTTCATGTTCTGGGTGTTAGTGTTAGCAGTGCACAGTGGTGATGGCAGGTATGGTGGCTTAGTTTACCATAACTGGCGAATTTCAGGGGTTTTTTGGTTTCAATTTGAACTATAATGGGGAGGTGGAAATGTTTTTTTAGTGAAGTGCACAGGTTTTTGGTAGAGCAACTTAACCAGAACGTCCCCTTAACATTTTTTTTTTAGTGTGTGTGTGTATATATATATATATTTCTGAGGCTTGTGGAATCTGCTTAGATCACATGCTATGCATAGGCCGACATCTAGTGGAAGCTGCGGAGTATTACAGTTTGTTTTTCGAAACTCGAAAATGGGCGTCGACACAGGGCGTGCCAGTAATACTATCCCTAGTGTGACGTCCACTGTACCCAAGATCCCTCACGCGTCTAGGATCCTCAGATTGTTTTTTTCCGCCATACTGGTCGGAAGCATTTTGCGGAGTCCCCTGGCCTTAGCCATACTTTTGCTAAAATATTAATTTATTTACCTCCTTCCCCATCCCAACGTCGAACTTCGACACTCGACGCCGGCTGGAGAAGAAATCGACCGTCGCCTGCTGTGTGACGGATTTGGGCTTCGGAAGGCCTCTTGCCTCGGCCCGGCCCTTGGAAGGCCTCTGGCCTCGGCCCTGCAAGTAGGGAGAGTGGGGGGTTGGACATACTCTACACTCTTGCTATATAGGTACACCTTATACATTTCCTACACTTAACAGCCCGCTGCCTCAAGGTGCGTATGGAGGGTACCCCTTTTCAATTCTGCCCCAAGTGCGATCGCAAATACCCTTGGGTCGACAGGCACGCCACGTGCAATCTCTGCTTGCCGAGGGACCACCCTGAAGCGAACTGCAGAGCGTGTAGTAGGTTTAAACCTAATACACTTAAGGACCGTTCGACGAAGCGTTGGGCCCACCACGAGGGCATTACGGCGTCGAAAGACAGCCGAGCGCAAGTCCCCGACCTCGGAAGGTCGTCCGGCAGGGCGGCTGTGGCGATAACCCCCGGCGACACAAGCGCTTCACACACCACACACACTAAACACACAAAGTCCAACCGAGACTCGACGACATTGAGTTCTCGGAAAGAGGCACAAACAGAACGGTCCGATTCGGTGTCCTCTGGACGTTCTCGATCGAGATCGCCGCATGACTCCAGGCAATCATCCACTCTTGCCAAGAGTGCCTCGCTCCCTAGGCTAACAGAAGTTCGATCGTCGGAGGACGAAGACGACTTCCACCCCCAGGCCGCGCTCCAGGAGTCGGAGCCCGCAGACAAAATCAGTGAGGCCCCACGCTCGAAGGACAGGGACCCTACCCCGGATCCTCGACGCCAGGCGTCGAAAACCTCTGGAGCCACAAAAGGACAGGGAAAACATTTTTCCACTCACAGGGAGGGGGGAAAACAGCAGAAGAAGCAGCCTTTGCACTCTTCCACACCTGTGAAACACATCACTCCCCCTAAACAGACAGACAAGACCAGGTCTGCTGATATGTCTAAAACCAAATCTACTCAAGATAAATCCCCGAGACTTGCTGAGAGAGTCATTCCCAGTTCCAAAAAATGGTCCAGTGAAGACATAGATGGGGTCATGTCAAGGATGTCTTCTTTGGCTGACCATTTCCTTTCGTATGATCCACAAGGGGCGACACCCTCAGGCTCTAATGATCCTATCCCCCCGAGTAAGAAGCCCCGGTTTGAAACACTGATGAGGTCTACAGACCCCTTCGAGGTACAACCATACTCAAGACCATACTCACTGTATCAAGGAGAGGCTTCCTTTGGTGAGGACCAAGAATTTGGCATGGTAGAAGAGCAAACAGGGATGGGATACTATGGGGATGATGAGGACCAGGAAGAGGAAGAGGAAGACCCTGAAACCTACAGAGTAGATTCCCCGGTAGAAAACGAAGCCCCGGTTACCGACTCCCCTGTCGATAACCAACCCCTCCTAAACGAGGTTCTCGCACGTGCAGCAGAACATTTCCATATTGATATCCACGGTGTCCAGGAGGAGAGGGACTTCGCAGAGGAGTTAGTGGGAGAAAGGAGGCCTGTTGCCCAGACCATCCCGATCCTTAAGTCCATTCAGCGAAGAATAGACCCGTCCCTGGTGAACCCGAACCTCACCAGAACAGTCAATCCCAGGGTTGAAAAACTTTTCAGGGCAGCCCAGTCTGACCCTCTCTATTTAAGAGGACATCTGAAGCCAGACTCCCTAGTTGTCACTAACACTCGTAAGAGGGCTGGAACACCCTTGTCATCGTCCGAAGCTCCTCCCGACAAGGAGAGCAAAAAACTATATGGTTTCGGCAGAAAAGTAGCCTCAACGTCTGCCTATCAAGCAAGGATTGCAAACTCAACCACCCTGTTGGCCAGCTACAACTGCCATCAGTGGGAAGAAGTTGCGGCACTCATAGCCTCTGCTCCTGAACCTTTAAAGGGCCAGTTAGCTCGGATTTCCGCAGAGGGTAGAGCCGTTTCTGGTTGCATCTTGAAAGCAACCTTTGATGCCGCGGACAACCCAGGCAGATTGATAGCAGAAGGCACTGTTATCAAGAGACATGCGTGGTTACGGCAGTCTGGTTTTAAGGCAGAAACCCAGGCATCATTGTTGGACAAACCGATGGAAGCCGATCTGTTGTTTGGTAAGGCGGTCGAAGACGCACTGAAGAATGCCAAGGACGAATACGAGACACTCGAGTCCCTTGGCCAGTTAACCAATAAACCCCCTAACCAGAGAGGGAATAGTAATTTTCGTCGCCCACGCGGCCAAAATTCCCAGAGAGGATCTAACTATTCCCAGGGGCAGGGTACACAGTGGAACAACAGCCAACAGTCTACCCAGGGTTACGGCAGGGGTAATAGGAGAGGTCGTGGTAAAGGCAGAGGCAGCTCCAGCAAGGGAGGCGGCACGCCTCCACCAAAGCAGTGACGCTCAGTTCAGGGTCCCTTCTCACGCAACCCCAGTAGGGGGACGCATTTCCAACTTCACCCAGGCTTGGGAAGGGATTACATCAGACAGATGGGTGCTGTCAACAGTATCCACAGGGTACTGTATAGAACTACTGCAGCGTCCCCGGAACCATCCTCCACGACAAAGAGTACATTCTTTAGAACATCAGAAGATTCTCCTCGAGGAGATCGCCATTCTGCTAGAAAAGGACGCGATAGAACTCTTCCCGGGACACCAGGTAAACAAGGGTATTTATTCAACTTACTTCCTTGTGCCAAAGAAAGATTTGACAATGCGCCCAGTATTGGACTTACGGCCTGCCAACAAGTATGTCAAGCCCCAAAAGTTTCCTATGACTATGCTACAAGAGGTAATCCCCCTCCTAAAAAAGGGGGATTACATGGCAACCTTGGATATGAAAGTTGCTTATTTCCATATTTCCTTGTTCCCAGCGCACAGAAGGTACTTGCGCTTCAAGGTGGACAGTCGACACTACCAATTCAAGGTACTGCCCTTCGGGATAGCTTCAGCACCAAGGGTATTCACCAAGGTACTGGCGGTGGCGGCTGCACACCCACGCAGGGAGGCAATCCCGGTGTATCCTTATCTGGACGACTGGCTCATAACGGGGGAAACCCCAGTAATTTTCAGGACAAACATTCAAAGGACTATCGACCTCCTCCACGAGTTAGGCATCTCAATGAACGAGAAAAAGTCAAGCCTGGTGCCAAGCACCTCCAAACAGTTCCTAGGAGCAATCCTAGATACTCGAGGGGTTGACCTTTCCTTCAGAGGAAAGAATTCGGAATATACTACTGCAAATTCTGCATTATCAGTCCGGTAGGCAAATAACGGTACTCAAAGCAATGCGTTTACTGGGCATGATGGCGTCATGTATTTACCTGGTCCCCCACGCGCGCCTGCGCATGCATCCCATGCAGGAAAGGTTGGCGAAACAGTGGTCTCAGGCAAGTGGTCAGTGGGACGATCTAGTGGTCGTTTCGCCAACACTTGTACAAAGCCTTCACTGGTGGACAAGAGAGAATCTGTCCAAGGGGAAACCCTTTTACGATCCCGAGATACAGGCGATAGTCACTACCGATGCATGTCTGACGGGGTGGGGAGCTCACCATCTCTACCACACAGCTCAGGGTCTCTGGTCTCCCTCAGTGGCCAAGAACCACATCAACCTGCTAGAGCTTCTGGCAGTATTCAGAGCGCTTCAAGCGTTCGAGCCCCACCTACTAAACCTGTCAGTGCAAATCCGGATGGACAGCACAACAGCCATGTTCTACCTGAACAAGCAAGGAGGGACTCGTTCGCCAAATCTGTCCAAGCTTGCCCAGAAAATCTGGATATGGGCACTCAGACGGAACATCTTCCTGTCATCACAACATGTTCCAGGGGAGCTCAATTCCCTAGCGGATGCTCTGAGCAGAGACTCCCTCCCAGAGGAACACGAATGGGTTCTACACAGAGAGGTCGTAGAAGATATCTTCTCTCAGTGGGGTTTCCCCACTATAGACTTATTCGCCACAAGCGAAAACAGACAATGCCCAGGATTTGCATCCAGGTTCCCCCAACCAGACTCCCAGGGGAACGCCCTGTAGATGAACTGGTCAGGGATGTTTGCGTACGCTTTTCCACCAACTCCTCATCAGGAAAGTGGTGAACAAGATGAACAGAGAATCGATGACGCTCGTCCTAGTTGCTCCCATGTGGGCAAGACAACCGTGGTTCCCACACCTACGCAAGATGGCGGTGTGCGAGCCCATCAAACTTCCAGCCTGGTACAACCTTCTGTCCCAGCACCAAGGTCAAATAGTGCACCAGCAACCTAACTCAATGAACCTGGCAGCATGGCTCCTGAGGTCATAGAGTTTGGACATCTCAATTTACCACAGAGGTGTATGGACATCCTAAAGGAATCTAGGAAACCAAACACAAGGCACTGTTACTTTGACAAGTGGAAGAGGTTCGTTATCTGGTGCCAGAGTAGACAAATCAACCCTGTTGATTGCACTCCTTCCACTATTGTTACATACATGCTCCACCTGCTAGATGCAGGATTGTTTTTTAACTCACTGAAAGTACACCTGGCAGCTCTGTCGGCATATACCACTTCCCATAACAAGGTGTCGTGGTGGAAAGTACCAGTAGTTAAAGCCTTCATGGAAGGAGTAAAGAGACCTCACCCTCCTATTTCAAACCCACCACCAGGGTGGGACCTTAATGTGGTGCTAGCCAAGCTCATGAGACCCCCTTTCGAGCCCATGCATAAAAGCAGTCTCAAACACCTGACTTATAAAACGGCCTTCTTAGTAGCTATTACTTCTATAAGAAGGGTCAGTGAAATTCAGGCTCTGTCAGTGCAGGATCCCTTCTTTACTGTCCATAAAGACAAACTGGTTTTACGCACACACCCTAGGTTCTCACCTAAGTTTATATCACAATTCCATGTAAACCAGTCCATCGAGCTTCCGGCTTTCTTCCAGGACCCTCAAAGCTCGGCTGAGGTGAAACTACACACCCTAGATGTGCGTAGGGCGGTCCTCTACTATGTAAATAAAACCAGACCGCTAAGAAAAACAGATCAACTGTTTATCTCCGTAGCTACAGGCAGAGAGGGGGATCGCGTCTCTAAAGGTGCCATCTCAAAGTGGATTATTAACTATATCCAGCTGTGTTACTCACTCTCTGAAAGAACTCTGCCTTTCACGCCAAGAGCCCACTCTACTAGAGGCATTGGGGCCACTCTGGCTTTCATTGCAAATGTACCCCTTGACACCATTTGCAAAGCAGCTACTTGGAGCTCTATTCACACTTTTACTCAGCATTACTGCATTGAAACCCATTCCAAGGCAGATACACAAGTGGGACAAGCGGTTCTAAGACACTTATTTGCTCATGAGCCTTCTCATATCCCACCTCCTTCTTCAGCTACTGCTCGCTAATCTATGCACAGCATGTGATCTAAGCCGATTCCACAAGCCTCAGAAGGGATACATTACTCACCGTAATCGTATTTCTGATGCTTGTATCTGCTTAGATTCACATGCGACCCACCCTTCCTCCCCTCTGAGAGAAGGCGCATGGTTGCTTGTAGTCTTACCTTTCTATCTATCTGCTTGGATTATCTGTACTCCCGCTACTCCTCATGCTACCTCAAGTCAGAAGAAATACAATCTGAGGATCCTAGATGCGTGAGGGATCTTGGGTACAGTGGACGTCACACTAGGGATAGTATTACTGGCGCGCCCTGTGTCGACGCCCATTTTTGAGTTTCGAAAAACAAACTGTAATACTCCGCAGCTTCCACTAGAGAGAGAAAAGAAGAAGAAGAAGGTTCTAGTTAGCTGAATTTGCATAAATCCAAATATCTGCTTCAGTTTGGTTTTGTAATTTCTATTTCCACCAGTATTCCTTTTCTGTCTCATTGTGTCTCCCTTTTCCAATATGGTCTCATGATTACATTTACCAAAAATGCATTATGTGCGCTCAATTGGGTAATTTACAAACCATTAACCTATACTGGTACCAGTGTGATCCCTTTTATTGTGGTATTAACCACCAAGGCCATGGGCAGGCTTCGGTGGTAACAGCCCCCCAACCCCAGCCTCGGCAAGCGCTCGGGACTGTTCCCACCGAAGCCTACTCCAGGCTGAGATAACACCCTAGGTCGCCATTTGACGTGTTAATATTCCTTTGTTTTACAACGGGAAATTGGTGTAAACAAGTGCCAATTCCCGAAAGTAAAAAAACAACAAATAAAAAACAACTAACAAAGACTGCTGCTGAGGATACAGGCTCTTTCAATTCAGCCAAGGAGTGGATTAAGCGCAACAGCTGGGGGAATCCGAAGCAGGTAACAATGGGTGATCTGTTGTTTCTGGAAGGGTGGTGGGTCTGCAAGGGGAATCTGGATCCGAGACACCAGCAAAAAACCATATGGCGGCTGGGGGAATGATGCAGGTAGGAAAGAAGGTGCAAGCCCAGATCCTTAGCTTTAACCGGCTTGCACCACTCCTGTGGATGTGCCTTTTTTTATTTTTACTTTATACTGTGTACTTTCTATGATCACAATCCATTTCTTATTCTCTTTGCGGCTCAACCAATTCTTGAGCCATTGGCCAATAGTTTTGTGAAAGGCAGCTTATAATTTAATTTGCACTTCCATGTGAAATGCTTTTTGTCAAGGAAGGTAAACTGTCCTTTTGTGCAACACATTTGTAGTGCTTTCATAGGACGTTATTAAATTTGCTGTAGATTATTTATTTGCATCTCTTTCATACAAAATTAGTTTTGTGGGATATTAAGCCTTATTTATTTGACAATGCAGATATTGGAATAGCTTCAGCAAACAATTTCCAAAGCTCAACAGAAACTGCAGATGGATCATTACAAAACGAGAATGGATCCTCTCCAGACACAATGAGCGCTGCTTCTGAATGTGCGCAAGAAAATAGCCAAGAAATGGTAATTTCTGGACACTTTATAAATGTATTTTCATAAATGTATGGCATATGTGGGGGACGGACATAATGATGCATGAACTTTTGTAAATATTATTTTACATATTAGTTTATTTCTTATTGTAAATATTCTGGAATGTCACTTCTAGGTGATCAAAACTTATTGTTTGAAAAGTCAACTGTGTAAACAAATGTATTTGAAATCATTTGTGCAAAAATGTTGCTTTCATTCTAATGGACTCAGTAGTCAAACATTTATTTAAAGCACAACACCACACCTGAAATCGCATTGTCCTTAAAATGGTTGAAGTTAATCTTCTGTTAAAAATTGTCTTTCTGAACAAAATCACAGTTGAAACATTTATAAACAATATTTTTGCAAAAACCGGTTGCCAGAGGGGTGTATCTTTTCACGCCCCTTGCCCTAACCCCCCACAGCCAAAACAATTTTCAATAGAAACATACCATATGACATTACACAATTTCATACTAATGTGTTGTTTTTTTGACAGAGTAAAACTATTCATTTTGAGATTATAATCAGTTTTCTTTTTCATTTAATATTGCATAACTATTTCAATATTTTATTGCTAACTGTTTTCTCATTCTTAATTTCGAACAACTTATTTGTCACAATGTCCCCCCCAACAAGCATCAGTTACCAATTGGCCTTTGTATGGCTGGCGGGTAGAGGCGGTGTTGATTTCTGACTAGGCATTCATTTTGCAGAGAACTGGGATTCTTTACCTGCTGCTGGTTGCTGTGGCATCTTGGGTTCACTGTTTTTTCTTGTTTATTGTCTTTCTCATGATACTTAAAGGGAAGGGTGAAGGTAGCTATGAATGACATATCTGTGGTGAGCTGTCATGCTTGGTAGCCAAAACCTACAAGTATCTGGCCGGTGGTGTTCATGTGGTTGGATATTTGGTACCTTTGTACCGGGTATCATGGTGGCAAAAATGCCATGTTGGTTGGTTTTGCCTATCTTCAGGTTTATTTTCTGGTTAGCTCTATATGGATGTGGGGGAAGTATGCATGAGTCTCCATTAATATACACCGGGGGAAGGCTTCTCTGTTTAGGTGTAAGGACAAGGCAGCAGTCATTGGTGTATTTTAACAGCTCAATATCATTCTCCTTCGAATACTTCAGACTTCGGAACCTCTGATGAATTTCCACAAAATTAACCAATAATGAATATGGAAAGAAACATGTCGGGTCTCTCTCTTTTTTGTCATGAATACATTGATAAACTGATGTAATAAGCTGTGATTAGGTGCTCCAGTCGCTAAGAACATCAGATTTAACAGTGTTATTTTTGCCACTGGTTATAGTATGCTTATTTATTTTAGTTAGTGTATCACTTTGGGTGATTACGTTTTTTGTTATATGATATTAATTTTGTAGGTCTGTTTTTAAAAAAATATTTTGGACTGATAGTATGGTGTAGTTGATTGAGTGTACTATGGATGGAGTATTTCGGTGGTATGAGTGTTCTTGGGTCGGTTATATTGGGCACTGTGAATAGGATTATAAATTGTTTATTTATGTCTGTGTTTTTCTAATAATTTTCTTCAATTTGACATATGTTAATAGATTTTATTATCCATATGGGAGTTTTTATGAAGAATGTTAAATGTATTCTTATAATATGCATATAGAAGTGAATTGAATCTTTTCACTTCCAAGTGTGAGCTGAATGGTTCTACCATTTTTTGGTGTTAGTATGCAATAGTTGTCCCTGTTCTGCTCTTCCTTACACCTGAATTGATGCATTTGAATGCCGACATCATAGTTTACCTATATATGGCTGTTTCCCAGGTATGGTCGGTCTTTAATTGAACCTCGAGTCCCTATTTTTGTTTGATAATTAAGGGTTCACCATATGTTGTGGACTGCAATTCCCATTATCTATAAACCGTATGGCCAATTTCGTGGGATCATGCGAGTTGTAGTACAAAACATTTGTTTTCCTCCCACGGCCATACAAGGACAACACCTGTTCGTTTTTGCACTAACACGCCTTCTGCTGTCCCCTTGAATGTTATTCCTCTGTGTCTTCTCTCTGTCTGGGTTCTCCTGCCTGAGCAGGTGCTTTATGCTTCATGCATTACCTTTTGGCTCTACCTGCAGGTAATTTGCTCCCACATTCTGTTGCTTCAGTGTTCTCTATGGTCCCTGCAAACACTGTCCATATGTTGTTTGTTGCATTTAACTTTTTATTGGCATTTGAGACAAACATAACACTGTTTAGCAACTTTATGATTAATCCCCTCCCCTGGCCCCCCTGCCTTTCCCTCCACCCCGCCCTGGTCCTGCCCCCTCCAGTTTCTCCCTCTTCTGTGGTTGATGAGTCTTACAGACCTCTTTTTCCATAAACCTTCGTCTCTTCCCCTTACTTGTCCGTAGGCCTAAGATGGACCCGATGGATCCTTGCCCAACCATGATGTGGTCTGATTCTTCATATCAGGTCCAGAAGCCGTCCCCTTTTTGGGCACCAAGCTCCCTTGGCATCCTGCATAAGGAAGTTCATCACAAGGACCCAATCAATGCAGAATTTCTGATGGTCTCCCATGAGCGAGTAGGAGACCCACTCCATAGTCACAAACTCCCACACTTTTCCTATCCATTTGCGTTCCGTAGGCTCGGCCTTAGACTTCCAATGCGAGGCAGTTACCAAGGCCCCTGCCAAGACCAGAGTCACATACACTTTGCACTGGGCCCTTATGGCTAGTGATTCCAGCTCTCCCCCCAGCAGCAGGATGAACAAACCCCTTTTAGCCCATGGGTGCACTCCCAATATGTCTTTGACCGCGACCTGTATTGTGTCCAAGAATCGTTTGATCTTTGGGCATTACCACCAGACGTGTCTCCAAGTCCCTTCCCCTCCACATTCCCTCCATAAAAGTGTAGAGCTCGAACGGGAGAATGTTGCTAACCTAGCTGGGGTAATTTGCCACTGATGCATCATTTTCAACCATATTGCCTGTATTTTTAACGATTTAGCAAGTCTGGGGATAGTTGACCATAGTTCCCTGCAGCGGTCTGCGCCTATGGCCTATTCCCCCTCCCTCTTTCAGTTAGCCATGAAGTGCCTAGCTTCAACCTCTTCTCCGTCCTTGATGAGCCCATAAAGATCTCCCACCAGATGGCTGTCTCCTATATTGGAAGTTATATATTTCTTGAACAGGGTTAACTCTCTGGTCGTCGCCTCCATAACGGTGGGATGCAGTATCCAGTGTTGTAGCTGGACGTATTGGTATATTTCTTCTTCTCCCAGACCAAAGTCCCCCTTGCACTAGGAGAAGGTTTTAATCTCCCCCTTGCCCCACGCACATATCTCGAATTTTGTGGCAGCCCCCCTCTTGCCATCTCTGGCAGTTGTGGCCTGCGAGACCCAGTGTAAATTGTGGGTTTCCGAAAATAGGGCTAATTGGCTTGGGGAAGCCGGTCAGGTTAGATTCTTTTACCAGCATGTCCCAGGTGTTAGCCACCAGGTTCTCGATGTCACTGCAGTACATATTGGGGGGGGCTTTTCTTCTTTTGGTAGCCAGAGAATGTTTTCCAGACAGTCCCCGCCCCATCACTGCTCTCTCCTTTTCCTTTTCCCTCTTTCGTCCCTGCACCAATCCCTAATTATTTTGATCTGTGCCGCTTGGTAGTACACCTTAAGGTCTGGTTCACCCATTCCTCCCTTTTGACTTGGCAGCTTCATGATTGTGCCTGCTATTCTATGTTTTTTCCGAGCCCAAATGAAATTGTTGGTAATACTTCGAATGGCCTTAAACTTAAAGTATGTCTTGGGGTCTCCTATGGGGAGGGTCATGAAGGTGCATAAAAACTTTGGCAATATGGACATTTTCAGAACATTGACTCTCCCCATACATGAGGGCCCCAGGAAACTGACTAGTTCTTAATGGTGGCCAGTAGGGGTGGATAGCATGCTGCAAAGAGCTGGTCAATTTGTCTGGTGGTTCTCACCCCCAGGTACATGATGCTATTGGATGCCCAAGTGTATGGGAACACCCACTTCAGTGGCTTTTCTCTATCCTGTGCGATTGAGAGGTTCAGAATCTCTGATTTGCTGCTATTTACTTTCAGGCCTGCTACCTCTCCGAAGAGGGCCGGTGTCTCATGTATGGCTCTAAGGGATGTCTCCAGGGTTGTAACCGTTAGCAACATATCATCAGCAAATGCTGCGACTTGGTGTGCTTACTTGCCAAATGGGATACCCTCTATTTCCTTAGCATCTCTTATTCTGTTCAGTAGCGGTTCAAGATGAAGTGCATAGAGGAGCTGTGAGAGGGGGCAACCCTGTTTGGTTCCCCTAGACACCCTTACCGGGGCCAAAAGTTCCCAGTTGACTTGGAGGCGCATGGATGGGTTGCGGTAATTGGTGAAGATTATTTTTAGAAAAGCCTCCCCACAGCCCATCTTTTCCATGGTGTGTAGTAGAAAGCGCCACTCTACCCTGTTGAACACTTTCTCCGCGTCCAGCTCAATTAACAAAATGGGAGTGTGGGGTTTGTTAGCTTTTCTGATAAGGTGGGCTATTCTACGGATGTTGTCATGTGTCTGCCTGCCTTTGATGAACCCTGACTGGTCGGGATCCACCAGCAGCTGGTAACAAGTGCTCTATTCTGTTAGCCAAAATCTTGGTGTAGATTTTGGCATCCGTGTTTATTAGCGCCATCGGTCTGTAAGAGCCGCACGCAGTGGTGTCTTTGCCTGGTTTGGGGAGGAGCATCACTTTTGCTTCTTCCATAGTGGGGGATATCCCTTCCCCATCCACAACTTGATTACAGAGGGCCGTTGGGGTGGGGGGGGCATTGAGCTGGTCTTTAAAGGTTTTATAGAACTCGGTTGTGTAGCCGTCAGGGCCTGGGGCTTTATTGGTTGGTAGTGAAGTGATAGCTTTCTTTACCTCTTTTAGTATGATGGGTTTCTCCAATTCCTCCCTCTCCTGGCGTGTAAGGTTAGGTAGGTCACAGCCCTTCGGGTATTCCCTTTGGGCTCTAGAGGGTCGGTTGTCCGACTTGTATAAGGTGGAGTAGAAGGCTACGAATTCCCTCTTAATCGCCGGAGTATTGGAGCATTCGCCCCGGCTGTTTTTCTTAGTTTTAGGATAATTTCTTTTTTCCCTTTTTTGCATTCCCACCATTAGTTTCTCGGCTTTGTTTGCTTTCTGCTTTCACGTAGTACCTTTGTCAGAGGTAGGCAAGCGAACGATCCGGTAGTCTGGTCTGCATGGTTTCAAGTTGGCCTCTAATTGCCCTATACTCTCTTCTAATTTCTCCACTCGTTTCCGATGCCATTCTAAGCATCACCATCTTCAGTTCGGATTCTAGCTCCTCTTCCATACCACTAAGCTCTCTATCTTTCCTGACCTTAATCCCGATTATACTCTTACATCCCGTCCCCTTTCCTCCATACTGCATGCGTGTCCATTCCTCGGGACGGAAGACAGAACCTTTTTATCCAGAAAAAAACCTTCTTCCCCTTTAAATTTAGAGGCACGCAGGGGTGCGGTCCTGGGAGCATGCGCTGTCCTGACTCCGCCGCCACACCTCAGTCCCCTTTTCCGTGTCGACGGGAACGGGCTGGGTTTGGCTTCGGCCATGTAATTACACGTGCGGATACTTCATCTCTTCTGTCTTTTTGTCTTTTTATCATTCATGTACTCTGTACTCAGGCCGCTCCTCCCCGGCGCATGGCGACTTCTACAGGGTTCAGCAGGTGTCCATCCTGCGACAGGCTCTTTCCAAGTTCAGACCACCACGCCTTCTGACTACATTGCCTTGGCGCAGACCACGTCTAGCAAGCTTGTACCGCGTGCAACACGCTTTTCTCAAGGTCTCTGAAGAACAGACTTGCCAGGTGGAGGGAGCTCTTCCAGAGATCGCCTCCAGAGGACCTGGAGGACTTCGTCCATCATAGATCCAGGCCCATAGGTAGTGCCACTCTTTTCCAACGCACCCCGCAAGGGAAACTCCTTTCCAGGGACTCACCCGCATGGGAGGAACCGCTCAGGTGCTCATACCAGCACGAGTACCGAGGCTAAGACCGCTACCGGCCTGCAGGCCGAGTGGCCAGTAAATCCTCCCGGTGACAGTGCTGAGGGACCGGATGGTTCTTTTACCAGATCTTCACCCAAGGGGCTACACCCGAGTACTAGCATGTCTGAGGGGGCGCCTATACGCAGTGCTACCGGCAGATCCGCTGAGGGTGAAACGCCTACCAGGTCTCGGCCTGAAGAGCAGGGTAGGCCTCATGATCCACACTCGAGTACTGGAAGGGGCTGGGCCCAGTGAGACAAGCAACGCGATGCAGGCACGTGAAAGGCAGCTCGCCAAGATGGCCGCTGTGCCGCACATTACGGACCACCCGCCCTATACCGCACCATAGAAGGGAGCAGGTGGAGGAACGAGTGTCAAGGTGGGACTGGTATCAACCAGGTATGTGGCCTACAACCTATCCTTCATTTGCGTAGGGCAGGTTCCTGCTGCGTCCATATGGGCAGGGTATGCAATGGCTCCAGCAGCCTCCCGCTGCCCCGTCAATATGACCTACCACCCCTCCGGCCTGTGAGGACAGATTTTTTTAAAAAGTTCTTCGGGCTCATGAAATCTCCTCGGATGGTGGTCATCCTCAGGGACGCCATTAGGGACGTGCTCCCGCCAATGGCTCTGGCGCCGCAGGCCCCAGCTCGGGCGTCCCTGGCCCCTGTGCAGCCTCTGCTACCCGCTCCGGCTGCAGTCTCCACACCTCAGTCTTCGGGCTCCCAGCACCTCTCCACCAGTGCCGTACCAACCGGACCTGCAGGTGGACACAGATGAGGAAGAGGACCCTGACACACTCCTAGCCAATGCCTTCCACGAACGTCTTGAAGGGCTGGTAGGGTACTTGGGCATTCCTCAACCTGAGATCAAGCAACCATCAGAGGGGGTGCTCACGAATTCCTCACGCTACGTCCCGCAGCGAGAACGGGGATCCTGATGCAGAATGACGGCGTCGCCTTGTTAAAACAGGGCTGGCTCAATCCCCACTCGGTCCAGCCGGTCAGTTGACGCCTGGACGCCAAGTACAGGCAGATGGAGGGGGATACACTCTTGCTATCGGCCCACCCTCAGCCGCACTCCTCTGTGATCGCTGTGCCATCGCTATACTCCAAGCCTCAGTCGCCCTCGGCCTCTGTGGCGCTGCTAGGCAGGAGGAGAAGATCTTGGAGGCATACGCAAAGAAGCTGGATTCCATCGCATCCCTGCATCTTCATCAAGCCAACGCAGATGCCATGCTGGCAGCCGTTAACCAGAGGCTTTGGCAGGAAATTGCAGATTTCCTCCCAGAGCTTCCGGCGCAGAGCCAATCACGATTCAGGACGGGACTGGCAGAGGCCAAGATGGTGGCACAAGACTTCATGGCCCACATTGACACCTGGCCGGGCCATCTGCATTGCCACGGACATGAGAAGAAGGGCGTGGCTCTGTGCTACGAAATTTAACCCGGATGTCCAGGAATGCATCTTTTTTTTTTTTTTTTTTTTTTTATTTGTTTGGCTGATTTTATTCAACCTTTCAAATTTTCCATTTATATTTACAATATTGCATCATGTTTTTCATAACTCATACATACGTATTTACACTACAACTTTTTTTTATCATAGATCATACATTCCTATTTACAATTATCACTGTGTGAATTTGCATTTTACAGATTCTCATGTAAGTTATCAAAGTTAATCTGGAAATAAATCGATTAAAAAATGGACAATCGCTTTCCTCACAGAAAATTTTGTGCTGGAAAAGAGACGTCGCCATATGTCTTCATGACTAGTCGGTACCTAGATATTTAATATATTTGAGAAGAGTACATTTCTTTGCTACTCTAAATTGGGGCAAGAGACTCTTTCTGCTCATTGTTTTTGCAAAAACGACAGAAATTTTGCTCAATGGATATTTGTTTTCTTCTAGCCAAAATGTCATTTGTGGGCCATAAGTTTAGCCTGAATCGTAAGTACTTATTTCTTATATATGGCGATGGAAATTTGACCAGATAACCCGACATTTGGCGATGCCTCTTTTGTCCAAATAATGTGATGGAAAAATAGTTATATGTAATACATTTATCTGTGTTCACAATCCAAGTGTGTTTGTACAATTTCTTTTTGGCTTGTGTTGGATTTTCAATCAACATTTGCACACTGATACTTGCATTTGATAAATTCTTATATACTTCTAAACGCCATTGTTGCGAAAAAGGATGTTTTGAAATCAGCAAGTAGTGTGCTACTGTGCCTTCTTATACCTGCCATTCAAGGGGCGGTGGCCTCTTCCACTCCACTACGGACGAGGAGCTGGACAAAACGAAAAACCGCTCACGATGGCGAAGTCTTTATCCATCCTTAGAAAGACCACCCTCAAAACGTAAACCCAGTCACAGCAGAACTCGGACAAGGGGCGTTCATACAGAGGGTTACGCGGCTTCCTGGAGCGGAGGTCCAAGCAGCCGGACCGCTCGCTGACCCAACATCAGCACAAGCAACAAAAAGTGGGGGGGAGAGAAAGGGCTTTTTCCAGTCCCCCTCCTCAGAGGGAAAAAAAGCATGACACGCCCCTCCGGGTCCACGTGTCTCCAGGCTTGCTCTCCGTGCACACTTCTGGCACCAGAATTTCACGAACCCCTGTATCCTCTCCGTAGTATCCACCGGGTAGTGCCTGCCCATCCCAGGCTCTCCTCCCTCCTCCACTCCCACAGATTGGGACAGCAACTCTTTTGGCAGAGATCCGGTCCCTCGTCGAGAGCTAGGCAGTGGAGGAAGCCAGGCAGTGGAGGAAGTCCTGTCCTCCCAGCGAAGCTTGGTCATCTACTCCAGGATTTTCCCCATTCAGAAGAAGAACCAGGCGGGCCTGAGAGTTGTGCTTGACCTTTCCACCCTCAACCTCTCCCTACCTCTACAAAAATTCCAGATGGTTACGTCTGCTTTAATAGCAGAGACATTGTGCAAGGGAGACTAGATGTGCTCCCTGGATCTGAAGGACACGTACTTGCATGTCCTGATTTGGCAGCCTTGTCGTTCTTTTCTACGATTCAGGATCATGGGCTACCATTTCCAATACAAGGTGCTTCCCTTTTGCCTCAACTCGGCCCCCAGGGTCTTTACCAGGCTGATGAATACAGTGGTGGCCCTCCTCAGGGCAACCACATATACCCCTACCTCGACGACTGGCTCGTCAAGGCTTCATCTCCGGAAGCGGTGCAACGTGCTCTTATGAACACACTGCACGATCTGGGCTTTTTGCTCAATCTCAAGAAGTCGCAGCTGCAGCCCACACAGAGTCTGACCTTCTTGGGGCTCATCTGGGACACGTGCTCCGAGAGAGTTTTTCCTTCGGACGACAAGATCACGGCCATCAAGAGGGCCACTGCGCACTTCCTCAGAGCAAATGACCTCGGCCTGGTGGTACCAACACCTACTGGGTCTCATTGTAGAGGTCCTACTGGCTGTCCCCCACATGAGACTCAGGATGAGGAGGATACAGCTGCACTTCGCAGCATCATAGAATCGGGAGCGGGGCTCTCAGGCGGAGATGATCAACATTCCTCCTCCTCTTCACCCGGACCTCACTTGGTGGTCCAGGGACTGCAACCTGTGGTGGGGCAGGCCCTTCCAGCAACCTACCCCACAGCTCACCATCACTACGGACTCCTCTCCCAAGGAATGGGGGGCCACCTTGGACGAACACTGTGTCCATGGCACCTGGACCCGGCAGGAGTACCACATCAATTTGCTGGAACTGAAGGCCATCTGGCTAGCTCTCGGAGCCTTCCTTTCGATTATCGAGGGCAAGGTCGTCCTCATTCAGACAGACCACTCAACCAGCATCTTCTATGTCAACAAGCAGGGAGGTACCAGTCCCCTCCACTGTGCAGGCTGGCAGTCAGCATGTGGGAATGGGCCCTGGAGAACAACATCTGCCTCACGGCCGTCCACCTTCCGGGGGCATCCAACCTGGAGGTGGACAGGCTCAATAGACTGGGAGCGGACAATTACGAGTGGCAGCTTAACAACCTCGTACTGCAGGAGATCTTCAGCAGATGGGGGCACCCCTGGTGGACCTCTTTGCCACCTGGGACAACAGGAAGTGCCAACAGTTCGCCTCCTGGCAGGGACAGGGCAACAGCTCCCTGGGCGACGCATTTCAGAACCAGTGGAACAGCATGACAGCATACGCCTTCCTGCCCACACCGCTGATACACAGGGTGATATGCAAGATCAAGGAGTCGCGTAACCTCAGCGTCATTCTAATAACTCCATGGTGCCCAGCCAGACCATGGTTCTCAGAGCTACTCAGCCTATCAGAGGGACCCCCCCCCATTCACCTTCTGACAGGCCCAGTACATCTTCTGGTGCAGCAGGGGGGCAGGGTCATCCACCCCGTGCCACAGAAACTAGCCCTCACAGCGTAGTTCCTGAGCAGATCACGCTAGGTCACCTCAGTCTTTTCCAGGCTAATCTAGAGATCATACAGGGGGCTAGGAGCAAAGCTACCAGGTCCCAGTATAAGAGCAAGTGGAATAGGTTCTGCCACTGGGCAGACTAAAGATATCAACCCTCTGTCGTGTACATTGGAGGATGTGCTCTCCTTCTTGGCGCACCTCGCCCACTCTGTCGTGCAGGTGGATACTTGCTGCATCTACTTGGTGGTCTTTGGGGCCTAAAGAAAATCAGAGGAAGAGGTGTTCTCCTCTTCCAACCCGGTTGTCAAGAAGCATTTAACAGGACTCACCAGACTCTACCCGCCCATCAAGAGGCCACACCCTGTGTGGAACCTTAACTTAGTTTTGAGAGCCCTGGCACACAAACCTTTTGAGCCAGTGGCATCTGCGGACATCAGGCTAGTCACCATTAAGACGGCCTTACTAGTCGGCCTCACCTCAGCTCGCAGATTCAGCAAATCCAGGTGCTGGTCGCCTCAGAGCCCTGTACTACGTTTCACAAGGATAAAGTAGTCCTGCGGACACGCCCAGCATTCCTACTTAAGGTGCCTTCTGTTTTCCATCTGAACGAGGAAATAGTGCTGCCTACATTTTTGCTGAGCCTAAGGACGAGGCACAGAGAGTTCGCCACTGCCTAGATGTCAGGCATGCCCTGAAATTCTACTTAGACGGGACCAAGGGCTTCCGCAAGTCAGACGCACTGTTTGTCACCTTCGGCGGATCAAGACCGGGGTATCAGGCCTCCATAGCCCGTTGGATGGTCTCGGCCATCAAAGAAGCTTACGAGGGACAGCATAAGCCACTGCCGGCCAACATGCACGCCCACGCGGTCAGAGCCAAGGCAACGGCCATCGCATTCCAGCGGCATGTCCCCTGGCAAGTCATAAGCAGGGCGGGAAACATGGGCCACCCCTTCGGCATTCTGCAAGCACTAGTGTTTGGACGCCGGCTGTAGATCAGACATGGCTTTCGGACAGGCAGTTCTTAAGAACCTATTTGCTTAAGGAGGGTCTCCTCTCCACCCTGGGGCTACATTCAGTTGTAAGCGCCCATGCAGTATGGAGGAAAGGTTACGGGACGAAAGAGTAATTAAAAGTTACTCACCGTAATGACTAACGTACTCTGAGTTCTCTTTCCTCCATACATCCCGCCATCTTCCCACCTAATAAAACTGTTGTCATTAGGCAATGTTCATCTATTGTCGACGCATCTATGGGGACTGAGGTGTGGCGCCGGAGGGCAGAGTCGGGGCAGTGCATGCTCCCAGGGCCGCACCGCCTCTAAATTTAAAGGGGAAGAAGGTTTTTCTGGTGAAAAAGGTTCCGTCTCCCGTCCCTAGAAAGGGACGCCCATGCAGTATGGAGGAAAGGGGGCTAAGAGTACGTTAGTCACTACGGTGAGTAACTTATAATTTTTCCCTCTTAACGTAGCTTTGAAGGCATACCATACCACGCAGGGGTTGATGTTGGGGCTTTCACTGTGTTGATAGAATTCCTCTGTTTCCTCCCCTAGCTTCTCTCCGCTGATCGTCCCTAAAGATTTTTTAAAATTTTTTCTTATTTTCTTTTAACAACCAACCAATGTAACATCTACATCAATTCAACCTTTTCACATACCCATCCCCCCAACCTCCCAACCCCCCTTCCATCCCGCAGACTACGCATTAAATGGTCCTGTTCAATGGGTCCATACTTCTCTTTCTGTGCACCACGTGCTTCTTTATTTGATCACATCTTCGCTCTGTGGGCTAAACAAGGGCACAGTCAATGCCACCCACTGCTGTATACCTGTGCTCATGTCCACTTTCTGCTCACGCAGCCCATTTTCGCACACTCCTGTTTCCGCTGCCACCTATTTCTTCAAGTCCTCCCACCACCTGGCAACACTCGGTTCCTGTGCGTCCTTCCACCTCATGGCTATGCGTCGTTTGGCCAGTATGTACATTAAATCTTTAAGTTTTTTCAATGGTTTGTTTCTGGAGCTCCTCTTACATCTGCCCAACATGCATGCCTCGGGGGCTTGTGTGTCCAAATTTACCCCGCCTCGGGCGGTTCTCTGTTAACTGGTCCCAGAACCTTCATATCTCCCAACATCCCCAAAACATGGGAGTCATCCCCGCCTCTGGTTCCCTGCATTTGGGACATTCCTGTGTACCTGCACCCTTGAACTTAGAGATGGCCTTAGGTGTTAGGTATGTTCTGTTCGTATTATAGAACTGTATCAATTGCAATCAGGTGTTTCTGGAGACCTTTTTATGGTAATTGAGCCATGGTCTCCCATTCCTTTTCTTCAAATTTTTTACTCTGTTCAACCTCCCGTTTACCCCTACATTGTAGCTCTGCCTTAGAGATGCTCCCTAATAGTACTTCATATAGTCTAGAAATTTCGTGTCCACCTTTGGTGACGCTAAGGAAGTTCTCAACGTCCTCACACCACATCTCCTCCCCCGTTACACTAGGCCACTTTCTAGTGATTACTCTCAGCACCGCCCTGTGCAGCAAGAATTGCCCTGTGGGTATGCCTGAAATCTCTTGTAGTTCTGCATACTTCAAGAACCCATGTTCGTTTTGTAGGTCCCCTAATGTGGCTACCCCAATGGGTTTCCATCTGGTCCGCACGGTAGTGCTGCCCCATGCTTCGCCCATCACTACCGCCACAATGGGGATCTGTGGAGATGCCGAATCTTCGCATCCCATGATCCTGCAGGCCCTCTTCCAAATTTGGATACCGAGCCTCGCCAAATATGGGCAGTCTTTCACCGCATTCCCAGGAGCCCAGTGCAAGTCTCCAAGGTACATATGTGAGACGGCCGGTTGGAGGAGTGTCGTTTCTATCGTAATCTCATATGCCGCCTATTGCATTACATGTCTCAATTGACCTGCCAGGAAGTATAACTCAAAGTTCTGTATTTTCAGTCCTCCTTTCTCGTAAGGCCTCTGTAGCACATTTAGCGCTACTCTGTACCTCCCCTCTTGCCATCTACAAAGTTTTTCTAGGTCTCGAAAGAATTGTCTTGGGATGTTGTACGGGTGGTTACTGAAGCAAAGCATGAGCCTAGGCAGTGCCACCATTTTAATGAGTGCAGCCCTCCTCACCATAGAGAAGGGCAGCTTGTTCCAGAAGTTCATTGACTTCTCCAGTCCTTCTCTAGCTCTCGCTGTGTTTAGGGCGTGCTCTATATTTGGTTCATGGTGGATATTTACTCCTAAGTATTTAAAGGAGTCGGCGCACCATGGGAGGGACAGAACTGGCAGTTCTTCTTTTACAACTGTCCCCATCGCTGCCAGAGGGAAGAGGCATGACTTGCTCTTATTTATGCAGATCCCTGTGTACTTGCTGAACCCATCTAGCACTTCTAGCACAAATGGTAGGATGGTCTCAGGGTCCTGCAAATATAGCAACATATTGTCAGCGTACATAGACACGACGTGTGACACTCCTTCTTTTTCGATGCCTGCATCGCCATATTCCTGTCTTAAATAGGCAGCTACCGGTTCCACTGCGATAATATATAACATGGGAGATAAGGTGCAGGCCTGCCTCGTGCCCCTGTACAGCTGCCATTTATCTGAGTACATTTTCCCGGTTCTGACCCTAGCCATCGGATCGGTATATATAAGCTTAACCCACCTCATGAAGTTAGGCCCCACCCACATTTTTACCATGATGGCATACAGCCAGTTCCAGCAGACTGAGTCAAAGGCTTTAGTGGCATCTAGTGACGCCACTGCGCACTTCCCTTCCGTCCCCTCAGTGCTATAGATAACATGGTGCAATCTGCGCAAGTTTTCAGAGATATTTCTACCCGGCACATGTCCTGTCTGGTCCCGGTGAATCAACGAGGGAATCGCCTTCCAAAGTCTATTTGCCAACAGTGCTGTAATGATCTTGCCTTCTTGGTTTAGCATAGACAGGGGTCTGTATGATCCGCAGTCTTTTCCATCTTTTCCGGGTTTTAAGAGTTGGATGATCACAGCTTCCCTCATGGTGTCCGGGAGGATGCCCTCTTCGTACGCGGCGTTAAATACCTTGGCATGGAGCGGCGCTAATGCATCCCCATATGCCTTGCAAAACTCTCCTGTTAGCCCATCGGACCCCGGGGCCTTACCAGAGGGGAGTGTCCTGATGGTTGCTAGGACTTCTTCGGAGGTGACGGGCCCTTGTAATAGTTCTGTTTGGTATTCTTCGAGTCTGTTTTTTTTTTATAGTACCTAGGACATCCCCTATATCTCTTTCAGCCGCCGACAGGGAGTCAGCATAAAGTATGCAGTAATATTCAGAGAAAACTGCATTTATGCCCATCTGTGTGTTTACTATCTTGCCAACCGAGGTGAGGATAGAACATATGGGGGACTTGGGTACTTCCCATTTGTATAGCCAGGAAAGCATCCTACCCGATGTATCTCCCTGTGCATGACTTCTCTCCAGGCACTTTGCATAGTTGAGCCTCCCCAGCCTGTCCCATTCTACTAAACATGCCTGTCTTAGTTCGAACTCTCTTTTTGTGTGTTCTGGGTCAGCCCTTGCCTCCTTCTCCAAGACCTGCAGTTCGTCCTCAATGCTCATGAGCTTATTTTCTACAGACTACTGGGCACCACCTGAGGTCGCCATCATTTCCCCGCCTATGCCTACTTTGTATGCATCCCACACACTGCCTACTTTCTTTACACTCCCCTCATTTGTCGCCATAAAGTCTAATGAGCTTTTTCTTATTTGTTCACAGAATGCTACATCCAGCAGAGCTTCACTCCTAAGTCGCCATGTAGGTATGGGCGGCCTAGCAGCGAACACCGTCCAGGTGACAGTGAGTGGGGCATGGTCCGACAGGACCCTCGCTAAGTATCTCATATCATCGAACATAGGCTCCTGCTCCGCCCCCACGAACATGTAATCTATTCTGGTGTGAACTTTGTGGGGGGCTGAGTAATACAAGTACTCTCTGCTATCTGCATGTTGTTACCTCCACAACTCCTTCAGCTGGAAGTGCTGCATCAGCGAAGATAACACTTTGGCAGTTGGGCACGATCTTCTGCGTTTGTCGTGTGACCTTGGTTGGATCAATGGTACAATTAAAATCACCCTCCCATAGCAGTAGACTGTCTCTATAGGAGCCTAGTCTCGCGTACAGAGACAGAAAAAAACACTGTGGCATCATGGTTTGCGCATATGTGTTTACTATTGTAATCTCCTGATTTTCTATCATTACGTGTATCAGAGCCATCGTACCTTTGTCGTCAATTTTGGTGGTAAGGACTCTAAAAGGGATGGCCGGATCTATCCAAATTAAGACCCCTTTTGCGTAGGTGGAATACGTGGAGCCCACAAGTATACATCCCTATGGTTTCGCTAGTTTCCTTTGTTTTTGAACATCCAGGTGGGTTTCCTGCAGTAGTGCTATCCCTACTTTATTCCTCTTGATATACATACTCATTCTATGACGTTTGATGTAATTATTTAACCCTCTAACATTCCATGTCAAGCTCTAAACCCTGTCAGCCATTGTGTCTGGAGACCCGAATTACCATATGGGCAGCGTGTCTGGCTGTGATTTCGTAAATCCATGTACTTATCATAGCCCAGGGTGGACCAGCACCCCCTCCCCCGTCCCTCCACCTTCCCCATCAACTCCTCACTCCCCCAACTGCAAACCAATCCCATCAACTCATTGCTCCCCCTCAGTACCCCAACTGCAAACCAACTACACACAAAACTCGTCCAGCAGGGCAACCCCTGCTAGGACTTCCCCGTTTCTGCGCCATTTGACCCTGTCCTTTGACTCATCTCCTGGTGCCCTACGGGCGGGCTAAATATAATCCCCGAAACTATTTCTGGGGGGTGGTGGACCGCTATTTATGTCCCACTACCAGGGATCCATGTCTTTGCCTTATAAGTTCTGAACTTTTGTGGATCGTGCTGCTATTACTTTATCAATACAACATTCCCAGTATACAACCCTTGCTCAGTTCTCAGTCACCTAGACCGTATCTCTATATCAAGTGATTGAAAACAAAATCGATGACAGTGTTGCTGTCATCGGGTTCTTTGATTTTGCTCCTCCAGGTCGTGTATTTGTTCCATGTCCATCCATTCTCGTGCCTCTGCTGCCGTCTCAAAGAAGAGTGCTTTATTGTTGTGGAACACTTTCAATTTTGCCGGATACAGTAGCATATGTCTCAGCCCGGCTTTCTTCAATCTCGCTTTCATATAGATAAATTATGCACGCCGCATTTGCACTTGAAAAGTATAGTCCGGGTATATAGCGATCTTCGCAGAGTCCCTTTGGATGGTCCGTCCTGGATCTCGAAAAAGCCAGAATTTTCTCTCCATCTCTGTGGTTCAACACCTTAGCTATCATAGGTCAGGGTGAACCCCATGCGGGGGTCTTCTAGCGAGGGAACGGTGAGCTCTCTTAATTGTGAGCCCTTGTGTGAGATCTTCCGCACCGATTTCCTGAATCAATAAATTCTCCACATAGTTGGTGGGGGTATGTTCCCTCAATTCCCTCTGGCAGGCCAATAATTTGAATGTTATTTCTGCACGCCCGCCCTTCCGCTTCTTCGGCTCGATCTTCAATTGCTTCACCTTCTGTGTAAGTATGTCCACCTCTTTCGTTGTCTGCCTTCTCACCTCAGTGTTCTCTCTGACCTGTGCCTCTAGCTTATCAGTTCTTTCTGCTTTGGCTCGGACATCCTGTCTCAGCAATCCCAGGTCGATAGCCACAGCATCTATCTTGTTCTCCAGCATGGCTTGGAGTGCCACAATGGCTTCTATGATCTGTTGATTCCCTGGTTCTGGCATGTTTCCAGGTGTTGAGGCCTGATACTTCTCTGTGGCCCCCAGCTGTTTCTGGTCTATTTGTCCCACTGGTCGTGAACGTTTCCAGCATGGTATGTTTATGTTTTGACTTGCCACTTTTCGAAGTCATCTCGCCTGTTGGTGTTGCCAAGTTGCGAAGTGATTTTGGCCACACGGGGTGGATTGACCTCTGTGTGCTTTGAAGGTGTTTAGCCACGTCTGGCGTGCATTGCAAACCGCCAACGCCTAGAGGCCTGTGTTGTGTTGGGCAAGTGCCTGTGGTGGCTGCCCAGTGGTATCCTAAAGGCCGAGTGTTGTTATCCGGCCGCCTGCCACTCTGCGTCCGCCTATTACACCTTTGGGTCTCTAGTGCGTCCCCACTGCCACATATGTACCCTTACTTCAGCCAAAGGTGTGTGTAGCAGTGGCCCTGCGGGCTCCACTGGGGTGGTGCTATTTTGCCTCTTCTGGTAGCCTCGCAGCCACTGCTTTGCGTTGTCTATCCGGTTTCTCTAGTGCAGGCATGGTCGTAACGTGGTTGTTGTGTTTTATACAGAACCTTTATGAAAATGATGCGTCAGGCTTGGGCTTCCCGGCAACACCTCAATGCGAACTGTGGCTTCTATTCCACTAGACGGGCCACACGCCCCAAATTTGGGCAATCTTTTAGTCTCCTCACAAGTAAACACTCAGTGAGATGGGTAGAGTCTCATGATGTCTATTTCCACCCTTTACGGTCTGCTTTTGGTGCGCTGGTGTTGCGCAAGGCGCTGCTCACTGTCTGCGCTGCTTGCGAGTTGTATCGTGGGTAGCAGTCTTGCTGGCTCTCTTCCCCCAAGTTGGGGATGTTACGGGGGGGGGCTAGGCAGCAAGGGGCGCCCGTATTGTTCCCATATGACATACACGGCTGTGTTCAGGAGTGGTGGTGGGGGGTGGCAGTGGGGGTCCTCTTCCCAGTCTAATAGTAGCACAATCCATAAAGTTCCCCCTCACCCCACCAACTCCTTACCGCCGTTGCCACCAGCTGGGTTCTCCATCTTTGTCTCCCGCTCGTCCGATGCTCCGTCTGCTGTGCAAGGGTGGGGGATCCGCCACGGCCACGTCGCTATGGCCAGCCCCGCACCGCCACCGGTCTCCTCACGGCCGCCAGCAGCGAGTTATTCTAGGGTACACCAGTTCATGTTTTCCAGGCTCGATGACTTGGCGCTGTACATTGGCCCCCTCTGTGCCGTAGCTGCAACGAATCGGGTGCTTCACCACCGCGGCTGTCTAACTCCTTTTGTTTCCAGCGCTGTGCCTCCTTTTCAGGTCCTTCCCGCCTCCGGCAGCGAAATGGTGTAGTGATCGCAGCTGCAATAGATGTCCCCTGCAGATAATATGCTCTGGTGTCCTCCGGTCAACTGAAATAGCGGTTCCCTCCAGCCAGCGCTCCGCCTCGCTACTTCACCCGTATGGCCATTGTTCTCCAGGTCTCGGCTGCCATTTTCATCCCACACCGAGGTGTTCCCTCACGCTCTGCAATACATACTGTTTACAGTCCTTATGAGCTTGGCCACCTAGCACAGAGCTGCAAAAGCACTTCAGTCATCTGTTTTCTGTTTCTGGGGTATATTAGTGTTGTTTAGCTTTCATTTTGCAGCATATCAGTGGATAGATCTTCAGGAGCTCGCGAAGAGCACGTCCTCCTTACATGGCCACTAGCCACGCCCCCGATCATCCCTAAAGATATATGCTGTGAATCACCACTTCCAAAGTCCTGCGGGTGCCCCCCCTTCTGACAGTGTATTGCTCCCACCTCGATCTCTGGTATTTGCCCCAGTAGGCTGCGTGAAACCCACATATAGTCAATTCTCAATGCAGTTTTATGCATGTGGGATTAAAATGTATAACCCTTTGTGTCCCCCCTTTTCTTTCTCCATGCGTCCACTAGTGCCAATCTATCAACTTTCTCTTTAAGCTCCTTTTGAGGGTTTATTGTGGGCGTAGGAGATTCTTGTGCTCCTGTCCCTGTCTGGGTCCCAGGCTAGGTTGAAATAACCCTGTGATGGATTATTTTCCCCTTTACTAACCCTTCTGTTTTCTGTATTGAGGAATGTATAAACCGGTCCTGACCCACGTGTGGGGCGTAGAGGGTGGCGAGTGTGTATGTTTCCCCTCTTCCATGAAGAATCCATGCTTGGAATCGCCCCCTACTATCTCTAATTTGGTTCATCACTGAGAAGTTTAGGCCTTTTTTTATCTCTCTAAGGACTCCCCCTTTTTTGTCCGCCTCGTTGGACTGTTCCACCTTACTGTACCCCTGGATTCTCAACTTTAATTTGTCCCTGCTGTGTATGTGTCTCTCCTGGAGAGTGACCAAATCTGGGCTTTCTCTTTAGGAAGTGGTCTAGCTTCTTTCTTTTTATTGTGGAGGCCCTTAATGTTCAGCGATAGAACCCTTAGTGTGTTTGGCCTGGCCATCTTATGTGAGGTCTGCATGGTGTCCGTCTCCTGTGTCGAGGTGTGTGTGCCGGTGCAGACCAGGATTCTCCCCCTCACACCCCTGCCCTCCTCTCTTCCCCCCACCCCTCATCCCTTCCCCCCCTCACTGGGATGACTCAACCGCCTTCTGGCCCCCCGCTCTGCCTCCTCGGGGTTGGGTTCATCCCTGCTCCCAGCACGTTCCCTGTGCCGGTCCCTCTTAACCCATGCCTTACTCCCAAGAGAAACCCCTTCCGTGACCTTCCCCTCAGGTTTTGTTATGTGCCCCCCCGGGACACTTTAGTGCCCTGTATTATTCTTGCGAGAGCCCTCCACACCCTTGAGAGTCTCCCAGGGGTTTCTCCTCTCTCCTTTGGTCCTTGCAGCTGTCTCGATCCGTTTCTCTGTGCCCTGGGTGGACCATTCCCATGATTTTCTCCTTGGGTTAGACCTGTTTGTTCCCTGGTCTTCGATGTTGACTGCCTCTGCCTCCAGGCCCAGAAGAGCGGTACCTTCATTCACTGATGTTATTCTCCTTTGCCTTCCTTCATGCTCGAAGAGTAGCCTGAAAGGGAACGTCCATCTGGATCCGTTTCCCCTTTACATCAGTTCCTGTGTTACTGGCTGCATCCTTCTTCTTTTGCCAAGGGTGACCTGGGAGATGTTTTGATATAGCTGTACGGGGACCCCTTTGCAGTTTAGTTTTTTTTCCTATCTCGCTTTCCCAAGGATTTATTTTCTTGAATGTAGTCATGCATGGCCGCCAGTACATCCCGTGGGCGTGCCCCAGGTTTGTTCCTTCTTGGTCCCACTCTGTGAATTCTGTCTGATCTCCACTGGGTCTGGGGAGGTGACTAGGTCCGCAAATAATTGCTGGATGGTATGGGAACGTTCTGTCTCCCCCACTGTTTCTGGAAGTGACTTCATCCTGATGTTCCCTCGTCTTGATCTGTTCTCCAGATCTTCTGTCTGAATTTCCAAATTGTGGGTAGCCCTGGGCAGGTGCTCCATCAGATCCCTAATCTTGTGCATGTCATCGGCCACGCCTTGCAGCACTCGCTCGTTCGTGTCCACGCTTGCTTCCAGGGAGTGCAGGTCCCCCTTCACTTCTCTTATTGCTTCCGCTCACTCCGGTTGTTCCTGTGGGAGACATCCTTCATCCCTGTCCGTCTCTTGCTCCGTGTCTGATTGGGGTCCCCCCTCCTTCCTCCATAGCTTCTGAATCTAAAACTTCTGAGGCTCCCCCCCCTTAACTAGGGTCTGTTCTGAGTCTTTCCCTCTGTTTTTTTAAATTGTGCGACCAATCTGCGAAACCTTTGGATACTTTGCGTGTGCTCGGCCTCCTTCTGTTCGGTTGGGGTGTAGGCCCCTCACCTGCCTCCCCAAGCTCGACATCCCTCCTGGCCTTGTGAGGGGAACTGACTCCTCCGCCCCCCCCCCTTCAGTTCTCCTAAGCCCCTTGGTTGGGGTACCTGGTCTGCTTGGTTAGGTGTGCCCCTGTTTCCTAAGCTGTTCTGGTCATGCTAGATCGATTTCTGGGGGGGGGGCGTTGCCGGGTGGGTGTCCTTGGTAGGCGCACTCAGCCTGTGGCCAGCCGTCTGTCCCGCGGGGTGGGGGGGACTGGCCTTCCCTGATCTTCAGCTGAACCGCTTCTTTTTACTTTCTGAGGGGGCTGCAGTTGCTTTGTTGGGAGCCCCTCTTGCCACTAGGGGCGGGGGGGCTTGGCGAAGGAGCTGACCTTCTATTCCCCCTTGGGGGGGCTCTAGAAATCGCAGTTGTTTACTGGCTACCGTTGGCATTGCAGTAACCACTTCTGGGCCCCTCCGCAGCTCTTACGCATCCATTTTTTTTATGGTTATCTGAGATCTGCACACAGGGCCGGGGAGGATTGCAGTGTCTGTGGGGGCCTGGTTGTTGTGTGAGCAGCGGGTGGTGGGGGAGCATGGGCCTTACCGTCTCCGGTTTGTGTGTTGTGTTGGTCTGGGAGAGCGGATGGTGGCCCGGTCTCTTCTCCCTCAAGCCCCACGCTCCTCCTTTCCAGTCCCCATGCGGTCCCTCAGACCGAGGGTCTATGCTGGGGTGGGGGGGGTGGAGTCTGGACCTCCGCGGCTCATAGCGCCAAGTCTGGGAGCACTGTGAGGTACCCGGGTGGGCTTTTCTTACTCGTTTCCGTTCCTCCGCTGTAGATTGCCTGCCGGGGCTGCAGGCCCTTAATTTGCCAGCCCGACTCGCTGTGTAGGACACAGCGCCGGTCTCTGTTCCCCTGCTCACGCCTCGGCACAACGATGCAGAGGGGGGCAGGACGCCTTTTACTTTGGTGTTTTTCTGGTGCGCCTGCAGCTTCTCGGGCTCGTTTTAGCCTTTTACTGTGCCCGGGGAGGGGGGGATCGCATTCGGCTGCTCAATTTATCTTTTGTCCTGCGGGGACGGAGCTCCTCATGGTGTGTTCCCCACGGTGGCCATCTTGGCAGTCTCCATGTGTTGTTTTTTTAATCTGCACAACAGCACTAATTCCCTCTCTCTACAATCTAGTTTGTATATATGTGTTACTATACAGTGGGTAGTGACTTGATCTACACCTAGGCATGAACTGCAGTATTTAAAGAAGACCGGGCTTCCTTACCTGTTTTTAGTTACTGTTGGCACTTGGGTTGACTGCGTCTTTTTAGGTCTTTTGTCGTCCCCATGATACTTGGAGGGAAGCCTTAAGATAGCTTTGAATAACAGGTGTCCCTTTGGAGAGGTCATGATTGGTTGTCAAACCTCACAGGCATGTGGCCAGTGGTGTCCATGTGGTTGGATCCTATCTTGGATGCCTTTGCAGTGGGCAAGGTCTGGTACATGGTGGTTGACGTAGCCCATGAACCATACTTTTGTTTGCTGTTTAGGTTGCTATGGATGCACGGGAGATGGGCATCAAGTCTCCATTACCATTTAAGGAGGCAAACACAGTGTAACCATTGCCTTTCCAAATGTCATTTACTGGCATACAGAAGCAAACAGTTTTTTTCACCTAGTCCAAACCAGCAGATGGAGTCACCATCAAAGATGGCATCAGGCTGTTTTTGTATTAAAATATTCTTTGTTTTTCCTTTGGTTCTGGTGGCAACTATTTTGCAAATACTATGTCATTGAGTTGGTTGTCCATTGCACTGCTCCAATACTTGACCCTTTCATGCACAAAGATGTTGTACTCCTACCCATCCCATCGTATGCCAAAGAAGGTCCCCACATTCTGCTGTACAAGCTTTTAGAGTCGTCCACTCCAAAAAAAACAGGGGTTGTCTTATCCTATAAATATGGACAGGAACAGTAGCTTACTGTGAAGAATCTAAGGAATTTGACCCTTCTCCCCTAGGGGAGCCACCTCCTTCGAGACTAGGGAGGTGAGCCTGCTATGCAAAATATTCCACCCGCGGATCTCACTGGGGATAACCTCCCTTTAGGGGATAAAGGCTCCCCAGTGAGCAAGTCTGTAACATCTCTATTAAAATCAATATTCAAAATGGTTACTGCATACATGGTGGCTGATACCAATGTTAAAGAAAAGGGACCTTTATCTATGCTCGGTTTGGCTGCCAACCCCTCCCTGAGACCCGAATCCCAGAACCAATGGAATTATGCCTCTTGTTACAGGGAGAGACTTATTTGGGACAAGACCCTACCTGCCTTAGGGGTAGTCGATGCAGAGCAAGTTGACTGCTGGACGCAAAATGGACCAGAGGGACGCCGTGCTAGATGGAAGCTGCTGCTGAAGTGCCGAGCAGACACATCCCGGAGGCAGGTCCATGACACACATGTGGTGGGAATAGAGCCTGCGGAACGCTGCAGAGCCCAGGAGCACTGGAAGCCCAGGCTCAAAGGTCTTGACATGAGCAAGACCAAACGACGACCGAAGAGGAAGACCAGCATATCAAAACCACAGAAGCCAACGGACGCAACAGGGAACAGGTGGCGCAAGGAGCCCGGTACCACCGCAGAATGAGTGGCTGCCTCGCCGAAAGAAGACAACCGTGAAGGAACTGGTATGTGGTTTCGAGCAAAAAATGGAGGAGAGTTGTTGAGCTCTTTGGGGCTCCAACAGGGAGTCAGAAGGCGGAGAATGTGAACCAAGTGCCAGAGAAATCCAGTACGTTTATAAGCCAACAGACTGAAATACCCACAAGACTTTATTAGAAACCAAAAAGCAAGTGAAATATCAAGAAGGGCTGACCTTGAGAACTATTACCCACGAGGAGTTATTAGAAACCAGAAAGCGAGTGAAATACTGCATAGGGCTGAACTTGATAACCTTAAACCACAACGGGTTTTTAGAAACCAGAAAGTGAGTGAAGTAGCGAAAAGGGGTGAACTTGAGAAGCACAACCCATGAGGGGTTATTAGAAACCCAAAGGGGAACAGAATACCCAAAGGCTTTGAAGCCGTGAACCACCACCACCTCCCACAAATGTTTTTTGGAAGCAAGAAAGGGATTGAAATACCCAAAGGGGCAGAATCTACGAACCGCTACCTGCAAGGGATTATCAGAGACCTGACTGTGAACAAAATACCCAAAAGCGGTGAAGCTGAAAGCCACAACCCGTGAGGACTAATGAGAAAGCAAGAACAAGACTCAATAGGGGTGAGCTTGAAACACCACAAGTCACGAGAAGTTACTAGAATCCAGAAAGAGAACCAAATACCAAACAGGTATGATATATGATAGGTTATTTAGAAATCTCTGGGTATTAAGAGAGTTATAAGTGGACCTGGGGCTCGAACCTGTGGTGCTCTGTGTCGTCTTGCTTCCAAGACCAGCACGTTGCCCCTGAGCTATACTCCCAAGACAAGGTGTGAAGTTGAAAGCCACAAACCTTGAGGGCTTTCGAAAAAGCCAGAAAGCAAAGCCAATATCAAAAGGGAATAAACTTGGAAGACCTAACCCCCAGGGGTTCAGAAGGAAGACCAATTAAGAGAAATAACTGAGAAGGGTTCAAAGAAATTAGGCAACCAAAAAGCAGGGAAAACCTGGCTAAGAGCCCAGTCTGGGCTAAAGATCCAAGCTACTCACAAGGTGTGGAAACCTCCAGCATCTCCAATCCTCAAGTAAATGCACAACGTCCTTGTGGGGGGCCACAAGAACCTATTAGCATTAATCCGAGACGCCCTGGAGGGCTGAGCAAGAGTCCGCAGTTGAACTGGCTGAACTCTTACTCCTAAGAGCCCTTTAAGATGAGGTAGCAATACTCAGAGGCCTATGGGGATGCAGAGGTTACTCAAACATCAACAATCAAAAAACGACTCAGGAAGTTTGGCAAAGTGCGTTTCTGTTTTAATACCAGTTATCTAAAACAGGGAGTACAATGGGCATCATCTGATCTCGAAACATTTAAGTAAAAAACTGCTCTTTTATAACAAAAATTCATCACTACTGACGTCCTACTGCGTGGCAAACTTCAAAACTTATGAACCCGTGGTTGGCGCTCAGTGAACATCTATGTATACGTTCTATATAGCCACTGGTTATGATTGGGTACCTAAGTCGGGTGGGCATCAGAACCCACCCCCAATAACTGGTCATCATTGTCAATAAATACACAACAACTAATTGGTCCTTCAAACTATCAGGCACTTCATTATACAGCCCACTATGATTGGTTTGGCACCCTTGTACCCCTCTAGAATTTTCCACACGCTAGCAGCACGCAGGCTACCATCCCAGGTGCATGGAAACTCGGCGATCATGCCTCCCCTCCAATTAACCCACTGTCCATCAACACTCCTTCTGTCTATCAGACAATTAAACTATTGAACTTGGCCTTGTAACTGTTGACTTTGTCTGGGAAATAAAGGGAGTACAGCTTCACTCAGTCTTTTAGTTTCGGCACAGCCTGACCCAAGCGATTTCAATCTCACCCATGTGACTTGAAGACCACTCTTTTCGAGCTTTTTGCAGCATTTAATCCTATTAAATGATGAACTGTAGAAACCTTTAGTGTTTTTTCATGCTGTTTCAAACAGAAGAGTGTTCCTTTCTCACATTCGTTGTAGCCTACTTGACAGGCATCAGTTTCACTGTGGTCTTATCTACTTGGTTCTGGGCCAGCCCCATCTTCTCTGAAACGTGCCTTGCCATCCGTAATTTCCAAGTGCGCCACTCATTTGAAAGTCTTTTTCTTGTTTATGAGGTTTCAGGCCTGCTAAAGAGCGTTGTGGAATCATACAGGTTATATACATTCCTATGTATATACATTGGCGCATCACTGCAATCTAATTCACTACGTAGCAAGCATTATGAACACTTTTCCCTACTTGGGTTTCAGCAACTGTACACGTGTAAACTGGTTTACATATTCTTCAGTGTTTCAGTAGCATGAGCATCTTCATCTCGAGCTCAAAATAAAGACTCCATCTCCTCCTCGTTCTCACAGCTTGGCTGGCTTTCCTTTCATTCCCAACTCAAATTCCACTTCCTCTGTCTCGTCTTTAAATCTCTTCATGAACTTGCTCCCCCTTATCTCTCCCCTCTCATCTCATTCTATACTCCCTCCCGTTCCCTCAGATCTGCAGATCACTTCCTTCTCGTTGTTCCCCCGTCCCCATGTGCCTCCTCTCGTTTTCGCTCCTTTCAGCTCCTTGCCCCCCTCCACTGGAACTCCCTTCCCCTCTCTATCCGCTCCATCCCCACCTATTCCTCCTTTAGTCTCTCCTTAAAATCTCTCCTTCTCCACCCCCCTCCCTGATACTCTGATCCTCCCCGCTCTTCCCTTCCCCCCACCCATCTATTATCATCCTCCTCAGGTCTCTCTATCCCTTCCTTGTCTCTTCTTTATCCCCTCTCCCCCCCCTCGCTCGCCTTGACCTTATCTCATTTCCTCTTCCCCACTCCATTCAACTCTACACCATTTTTCCCTCATTTATCTCTGCTGCCAAATTGTTCTAAGTTGATGTATTGATGGTTTGACTCATATTTGTATCTGCTTCTACTGTTATTGTATTGTTATAATGTACAGCGCTTTGGCGTAAAGCGCTATATAAATAAAATAAACATAAACATAAAATGTCTGCTCCTCTGTACCATCTGTTCTTCAATTCTTAGAGAATACTGTTAGGTTTCTTCTCTTCATTCAACCTCTAGATACGTCGACCCCTATTTTCATGTCATGTCATCAGGCTCCTTTCTTTGATCAAATGCACACTTCTTCCTGTACTTCATCCAAACGAATACTATGTCTGTGCATTTAGGTAGGGTTTCCTCAATGGATATCTTGTCTCGAAGGTTCTCTGCGATATTGGTATACTGACTGGAACTGCACATGTCGTCATCTCTGGTTCCCAACTTAGGGGCAGAGCTTGGAGTGAGGATGACTTTGTTTTCCAGAGCTGTGTAACAAGACCAGAACTAAACCTTGGTGGAGGGGCCAGAAGTTCACTCATTTTACTTTTGGTTGAATCCAAAACCTTTGTTTACTTGAACTATACAAGAATCCTTTGAGAGTCAAGAAGACAATTTCCGGAGACATTGTTTGGAGGAGGTCATGCACCAGCCAGCATTAAGTCAAGCGAGGGTGAGTAAGAAACTTCTCTGGACTAAGTTTGTGTTTCTTTTGCTAGTGGCAGGGTCAGATAGAAATAGTGCATAGGTTTGGATGAAGGACAAACTTGAGTTCTGTATGACATACTGAAGAGCACCTTTCTATTGTTTTCTTAGAATAGGGAACACATGCCATAACATGGCAAGGTGAAGGTTTTTATTTTACTTTAATGAAACTGAAAGCTTGAAAAGATATCCTTTTGTCTGCGTTCTCTCTCTGACCTACCAGAGTACTTAACAAGTGCATATCATACTGGAAAATGTGTGCAAATATAATCTGGAAATAAATATTGTGTATATCGGAAGTAAAGAAATAATGTGTATATCAGGAGTTGTGTGTTTGATAATCAGTTGTGCAGAACAGGAGCGAGAAACAGGGCTCAGAGTGCACCACGCATATTTGAGAATGCATAGAGGAGGACAGTGTGTGTACCAAATATGTCAGAGCAGCGAAGAGCAAGCTTATGGGTGGGTGCCAAGCATTGTTCTGTTGTGGGGGCTTGGCTACCGACTGAGCCATGTAGCTGTATTTGATTGCAGCTCAGTCTAGAAGCCTGTTTGATCCTTTGTGTGGCAGATCCTGTGAAGCTGGAAGGTGACACTATCTGGTGTATAGTTGTACAAGCAAATCTGGAACCAGAATCTGGAATCTGATGTAGACTGTGGAATTTCACTTTGCAATTGGATTTCAGCGACATTTCAGGGTTCACTCAGAGGGAAGTAAAGAGAAGCCTCAATTCCGTCGACTATACTGGGCTCAGTGATATGCTATGAAAGTTCTGCCAGAGGGCTCTCACTGGTACTAGCAGTCAACCGAGGAGCTGTACCTGCATCACTGAACGCTGAATCAGATCAGTAAGCATTTTAAAATAAAGCATGTTTTACACCATTGAGAGAGGGATGTATGATTCAAATACTGGACTCAGATGGATGTTTTTGTTTGCATTCCTCTGAGATGCATTGCAAATGTTGCTGTAATGATGATACACAGTATCTGTCAGAGGCACTGTTGCATGTTGAAAGTCAATTCTCCCTTCAATATGGTTGGGTGCGTTTGTTAGATTGGTCACATTTCACCCCTAGTTGATGATTGTTTAGTCCTACAATGCTCCCGTTTTCATAGTCTGGCAACATGATGGGTGGTGTGACAAGGCCTGCCACGGCCTGTTTCCAAGCCTTGTCAGGGGTGGTGAGAGGGAGCCCAACCCCTAACATACTCCCTAGGTGCTTGAATGCGGGTTAGGCCCCCTCCCATTCCCTTCTTACCTGACCCACTGGCGGTGGGGCTGTGGCAGACCCCACCACAATCTAAGTGCTGCCGCAGAGCTCTGGAAGGTGGCCGGGAAGCCAAAGCCATTGATGTGCCTTGGCGCTGCACTAAAAGGGAAGAGGTGTCTGGTTGCATGGCTCAGCCTGGCACAAGCAGCAAGACGCCAACAGCACCAGGCGGGGAGGCAGAGTGAGAGCCTCCCCACCAGAGAACACCACACCGCAGAGACCAGGTCGGCAGTGCTCCAGCAGAGAGAGCCTGCTGGAGCCCGCGTATGGATTAGTGGAACCACCGGGAAGCTGCAAGCTTGCACATCAGGAGGCGGCGCCCAGGACAAACCCGGCCGTTGCAGAGGGATAAGAGCACGGCTCCAGCTTGCCTCATCAGCTGGAGCCGCTCACACCACCACCATTAACCCATCATAGAAGACTTTTTAAAACTAAGACCTTAATGAGGATCCCACTAAACCACCAGGGAAAAATATAATACAATTAGGCCTACTACAAGGCCAGAGAACATCAGTGCCGTATGGGCCCTTATGGGACCCTGTTAAAAATACGACAAGACTGCCTGGAGAAATGGGGTAGGGCTTACAAGCCCTTTATGAAGTGCTCGGCCTCCACATGCTCTTCCCAGTCACACACCCCTGGATGATAGGTAAGTGATTGGATGATAAGTGACCAATCATTGGGGGGGGGGTATTTAAGAAGGTGTGTGTGTGTGAATGGTTTGGTATGGGTTAATTGGGTGAGAACAGGACGAGGTGGAAAGCACCAGAGAGACCAAACAAAATGAATGTGAAAGCAGTGCAGAGGTTATCGGAGAGAGGGGCGTCTGTAGAGTGTTTGTGCGTGGGAGTAAGTATTGAGTGAACTAGCGATGGAGGAGTAGGAAGGATATAGCAGCAGTTGGGAGTGAAGGTAGTGGTAGTAGGAGTAGTAGAGTACCAGTTTGACAGAGGGGTAGTAAGTGGTAGTAGTATTGGAGGCTGTGAAGATTGAGACTAGAGAGAGAAAGTGTAGTAGAGTAGTAGCAGTTGTAGTGTTGGGATGCATGTCCAATTCCCCCGGCCCCCCAAAACGATTCAGGTTGAGGAAAATGTATTAAGACCACAAAGAAACCAAGAAGCCTGGCAGTAGGGGAGAGGGGGTGAGCAATCAGTGACCTAAGGGTAGTGAGTGCGGTAAGGGTGTACTGGGTTATGGGTACCTAGAAGGCCCACGGGAGGGGGGTTTACCTGTGGGGATGGAGCATATAGTAGTAAGTGATATGAATGAATGAATGTACTAGCGAGCCCTGTCCCATGGCAGAAAACACAGCAGCTCTGCCATGTTAAGTTCGAAGTCCAAGAAGGCCCAGGCCACGGTAACAGCAAGTAGTGTATCGTGGCACCCAGCACAGATGCACATTCCCATCCCAGACGTTAGGCAAGAAGGCCTTCGAATCAGACCGATAAACCCTCCATTGCCTCCTGTTGCAGGCCTGTGCAATCAGAAAAGAATGCAAATAGCCAAGAGCGAGTAGGGCTGTGCCTGTCCCTTGAGGGCTATATTCGTGGACCAAAGTAGAGGTCTTGTGCTGCCAAAATATCCCAACCCAGATTTAGGACACCAGTACCCCCCCCCCAAAGATAAAGGTCACACTATTTGAACTGCCAGATGCCCACAAACAGAACACCTACATCCCTCACCATTTTGACTGATTAGTGGGGTCCTGGAGGGGCACTGGTGAAGGACTGGAGAGGGGGCAGCTGCCAAAAGAGGTGCGTGGGGGTGCAGAGTAGGATGTCTTGTGATTTGTACTACGAGGTGCACCGAGTGATGCCAACAAATCTAGGTCTGTGACGGGAAGGTATGGTGGGGGGCACGTAAGTGCTAAGTGTCTGGGATCAGAAGAGGCTCCTCTCCTTTCAGAGGGCTAGTTTGACCTCGAGATTATCCACTGAGCTCCTGTCTAATTACCAGGTGCACATCATGTGAGATGTTCATGGGGAGGGAAACATTCTCAAACGGGCCGCCAAACATGGTTATGGAACCAGAGGTGGCAAGGCCAAAGACCACATGGAAGATGACTGGCATAGAGGGATTAGGACCTATCACACTACGTCCCATAAGGAGCCGGTGTCTGTACATATGGGATGGGCAATGAGTACCATATAGTGTATGCGTCATGAGTGACGACATTGCTGGTTATAATGTGCTGTTTTGCCTTGAACTTACCAGTGTGCGTGTGGCAGTCTGGTTTAAATACCCTTACTGAAACACTCTTAACTTTAAATATAAGATATAAAACCTTGTTATCATTGTAAGAGGTGCACCAAGCCTTTTTCCTTAGAGAATTGATTTTACTTGTCTGGTTGTTGGTGGTCTGCCCTGCAGTAGCAGGAGGGGTGAAAGTAGTAGTGAGGGGTAGGGGTAGTAGAAAGGTGGTGGTGGCAGTGGTTGTGGTGGTAGTAGAGAGGGAGTAGAGGCATAGGAGTAGTGTTAAGACCGAAGAGGGGGAAGCTATAATAGCGCAATAGTAGAGGCTAAGAGGTAGCGAAGGGGGGGCGGGAGAAGAAGATACCTTCAGAAATAGTAGGTGGTAGTGAGTGGAGGAATTGAGAAGTAAGATCAAAGGGTGGAGATAGGAAGGCGGAGTGTGAGATTCAAGGGATAGCAGCTAGTTAGGAGGATAATAACACCAGGATATAGTATAGGAGAAGGACAGGTGCATGTGTGACAAATAGGTGGTACAGTGCAGAAGAAGGCACCATCCCTATAACACCTTTACAGTACTAAGCTGGGCTACGTTAGGGACATCTAGATGACCCCTACAGAGGTAGTTTGAGAGATGGAAAATGCCAGGGTAGTGTACAGCGAGAGGGACCAATCTTCCTCAAAAACCCAACAGGCCCTAAGGATCCATTTTTTGACCTAATCAACACTGTCTTTTGTACAATGACAATACACACCCTTGGAAATGTATCCGAGTCTGAGTGGTTATTGATGGTGGGCTCCCTGTCACAGTGGTAAAACGTTGCATAGTGCCTAAGAATCCAGAATGAAAGCATATACTGTGGCAAGCCAAAAGGACTTATTCCAAAAGCCATACTTGAATGTAGTTTTATTTAAATGAAAAGAAAATGCCTCACGGACCTTGCTACTAAAAGGAGTGCCGTTCCTAACCAAACTAACCGAAGATGCTAGTTTATAGTGAAAAAATATAGTCCTTGCCCAAAACTATCCACTAAATTGGCCCTACCACCTAGCAAAATGTAAAAGAAAATAGGTTGAATGCCCTGCACTCTAAGATCTTCACAGCGATCCCTCCTAGGTCTGGATCTAATGGTTAGAAGAAAATAACAGTTCTACTCAAAGAAACCAGTTCTGATCAGTCTATCAAAAGTTCCTCAGTGTGAACAAAACGTCTCAAGTTCCTGAAAAAACTAAATGCACACGCTTCTTTAGGTGGAGGGATATTTCCCCAATCCCTTTCCACCAACATGGTCGATATCCCCACTTTGACCAACTGTCTGGGGCCTCTGTGCTCCCTTGATAGCTGCTTTTCACTCTGCTTGTCCCCCTGTGGCAACTTTGGGTACCCTTTACCGAATATCTCACTTAGTTCTTTGGGGTTCCTATGACCCCTCTCTCTTTCTGGCTCTTATTTTTCGTCGATCCATGTGACCCTTTTGGAGGTTTGTGGTGTTTGGGTTTCTCAGGCTCCCACAACCCTCTGTCTTGTCTCATGCTCTCTTCTGTTCTCTGTGATGGGGCTAGGGTATTCCTTCCCTCTTTCCCACTCGTTCTCTCCTTTCTTCTCATCCCTCTGAGCTGAGCAACCCGTATACCTGCTGTGTCGTGGTGCTTGCTCCAGTCAGGGTCTGTCTCATAAGCTATGGCAGCATTCTCCATGGATTGCTGCTCTTCCACACTGGATTCTAGAGGTCTTTACGCTCTGCTTGTTTCTTTTCTCTCTTTTTCTCTCGCTTTCTCTCTCTCTCGCTTTCTCTTTCGTTTTCTTTCTTTCTCTCTTTCTTTCTCTTTCTCTCTTTCCTTCTTTCTCTCTTTCCCTCTTTCTATTTCTCTTTCTCTCCCTCTCTCTCTTTCTCTCCCCCCATTACCCCCCATCTGTTTGCGTGCTCTGGGCCCACCATGTCCTACACTGCAGCCAGCACTGCAGGTTTACACAGCTCCGCCTCTTGTCATTCACACATCTGAGACTCACCTCAGCGTTGGCTTTCGTCTCCTCCATTCAAGGATGGTTGGTCCATTATTCTTGCTCTGATATTCAAAAGGGGCATTGTTCAGCACCGGCTGTGAAGCAGGTAGAAAGTTCAGCATTACCTTGAGCCAGAGGTATTGTCAGTATTTCTTATTCCCATGTAGACGAAATGGGAGTTCTTTTCCCCTAAGGGGAAGTCGCTCCAGCGAGGTCCCTCTTTCCCAAACCCCTAACAAAGGTTTTGCAGAGTGGGCTCACCTCCCTAGCTCCAAAGGAGGTGGCTCCCCCTAGGGAAGAGGGGACAAAGTCTCCAGATCCATCACAATGCTCATCATAGAGAGCCCAGTTTAAAGGTAGGACCACCATCTTCACAATCTCACAAGTCCCTTCTGGGATGATAGAAGAAATTCTGATAGCAAGAAAAGAATCACACGAGGAACTACAGCAGAAAATTGGAGAGGTGGGCATTGATTTATCCTACAAAACACAATTTACAGGAAGTTGCAGAAACAACTGTCAACATTGTCAGAAAGATCTTAAGAATTTGAGAGAAGAGCAGTCCCACCGATTGAATAGAGTGCTGGTTCTGCCTGAAGCTGAGGAGGACCAGGACGCTGCATGCTTTTTGGAGAAACTGGTCTTAAGGCCTCCAATTATCACCATAGTTTTCATTGGATCTAGCACATAAAGCCCTGGTGAGACGACTTACCCTTAAGCCCTCACCCCGAGCACTGATTTCCCAAATGTTGAACTGTATGGACAACAGGTGGGGTCACTGTGCAGTACTCAAAACATCACTACAATTAAAATCGCCAATGCAGTTATCAATATTTTAATGCAGGCACAGTCCATGATTCCGGGGGCTTTTTCTGACCATGAAGCAGATACTGCAACACTTGAACATCGAGTGCATGCTGTGATATGCTTCTAAATTAAACATTTCTTTTCACAATTGCACTTCTTTTATTCTT
This sequence comes from Ambystoma mexicanum, assembly GCF_040938575.1. Lineage (NCBI taxonomy): Eukaryota > Metazoa > Chordata > Amphibia > Caudata > Ambystomatidae > Ambystoma > Ambystoma mexicanum. The sequence continues at coordinate 891,806,328 of NC_090936.1, read as the reverse complement.
CTGTGGTTGTGCAAGATTGGCAAGAAACATGGAATCTTCTTGCCCCCATGAATTTTTTGGCACAATGGACTATGTGAAAAGACACACAGCATCTTAATGATAGAGAGATGAACTCTAGTCTCTCTGCTGCAGGCCTCTGTTAATATAGGAAACTGACACACAGGGTACAGCAACGGAATCTGAAATGGAGAATCTGAATTGGGAGTGGAAGAGATTGAGGCATGGTTGTTGGATACTACTACAGCAGATATTGTTTCTGTTGCAGAGACTCGGTGTAATTGGCTGACTTGCCCAAATGTAAAGGATTTACAATAAAACACTTATGTGCAAAGGGTGTGTTTTTTTCCCCTTTCTAATGAAAACATTTCTTAGCTTTAATTACACAATGCGGTCCTTTACCTTGATAAAACATGGCTAAGGGTAGAGCTACCTGGTATCTTATATTATCCAAACGCCATCTGAACCAGAGGCCTTATTGGCACTCAGTTCCCTTATAGCCTTAGCCACTTGGTATTCGCTCCCTCATTAAAACTCAGTCCTCATGAATGCCATGTAGTAAATCTGATACTCCCTTGGTTGTTTGTTTCAGATTTTCAATAAATTGTATCCAGACATCTGGGGAAACATTCATAGCTACCAACCTTTTTATTTTTCATGTTGGGACCTTTCATAAACAACTACCAGAACTTAAGTGAGTTACTCTCTTGTGACGATAGCACTACATCTTCCCAATCTTTATCTAATAACACTGCTTTCCCTTTTTTACGGGCTACAAAATACTTTTTCTTCGCTTGGCAAATCCCATAAACATTCTCATAATCAGATTTAAGGGCCATAGACAATACAACTTCTCTCTTTTGCATGTCGTACCTAACCAGCTACACCTCAAAGCCTTGTTGACTCATTAACAGAGTTCTTCTTGGAGGATAATAGTGTGGGATTGGTAGATCAGTGAGCACTGTCTGGGTCCTTTTTCAATGTTCCCTATGGACTGGCTTTGTGTATTGGGGGTTGGGTTGGTAAGTATGCTCTGGGTCCAAGGCACTCTTCAGATGATAATACCTCCTTAGGTTTGGTGAGGACATGTTGGGGCATCTTCCAAGAGAGGCAAGGCGGAGTGTGATTGGAATTTAAAGTTCTAACAGTTATCACTATGTGGATGGTGCATGTGTACAATGAGGAACACTGAGATAAAATCAAGTTATGGGTGATATTTGTTTAATGCTGTGGAATGTCTGCTGCCAAAATACTTGTGCAAAAAGACATAGGGGGCTCCTACTTATATAGGCATGGTTGCCAATTGCAGTGCTCCAGAAAACTCATTTAATTCCAGTCAGGGAAGGCACTAGGAAAATGAAAAGTCAGATATACAGTTTATGGTACTCTGCTTTTGCCAGGGGAGTCTAATCTGGATTGCGAGTGGACTTCTAATGGTGTAGAAGGTAATTACAGACCCAAAAGTCGGATATGTTGCATTATCTTGAATACCAATATGTCTATGAGTATGCCTAAATGCAGCTTTTCTTCCCAATATAGTCGCTAGCTCTGCTGCATTTTTAGACAATATGTGGTTAGAATGTGTTAGGAAAGATTTTAGTTTTGCTGCTTTCCTCATAGACCTCTATGGAACACCCTTTCTTTTTGCTTTGTTGAGGCTTTTGTCCTGACTTTTTGTCGGTCAGTAAATCTTTTTGTTTAACTTTATTTGACTTTTTGCTCACTCTTATGGGGAAACTGATTAGTCCATAAGACTATCAGTACTGAGAGACATGGGATGTGGAGTTACCGGCATTCCTGCTGCCTGTAATATCCCGGGAATGCTGATTCCATTTTGGTGGCATCCCGCTGGAATTACCGGCGGGATACCAGTAAACTCTGAATGAGGGCTCATGTCTCTCTGTGAATTTCTTGTATTGTTACAATTGCACACATCACCTTAAAGTGACGTGTGGTTAGTGTTAGGATTGAATTTCTATTCTATGGTCTGGTGGACATAAATATAGAAGGCCAACCTATTTCAGTGACGGGAACAACTCAGGTAGCTGTAGCCAAACCAGTTCAAAGAAGGTCGATGAGTGGTCTAGGCTAAGTCTCAAGAGGTGATGAGCTTGTAAGGGGTCCCCATTGAGCACACACAGTGAAAAGTTAGGGAACACACTTAGACAATCGGTTATAAAAATACTTATTTATTTATGGCCATATAAAACTATGAAAAATGACTACTAGCATGTAATACTATCACACAACACTAAATAAAACATACATATGTACAATCACCGGAGTAGGGCAAAATACATAACAAACCCCTGGAAAGGAAGCTAAGTATTAGTATACAGCACTACAGGTACACTGGGATACCACACTAACTTTAGAAGTCCATCCCTAAGATGTATGGGGTCGTCTTCTTAGGACTTGGCAGCTCTTCTGAAGAGGGTCTGAGGTAGCTTGTCCCGCCATCCGCTTTAGCCCTTGATGCCCAGGGGTTGCAGGTTCGAGCACTTCCTTGGTCAGCGACAAATGCTGGTGCAAGGTCTTCAGTTTGGAGAATGCAGAAGAACTCGGAGCAGGGCCCCTCTCAGCACAGGTCTGGAGATGACGGCCACCGATGCACGACGATGCAGGTGGACACACTTGCCACGGTCTGACTTTGCATCCTTTCTTGGGTCCCCTTGATGCTAGAACTTGGGAATTTGGCAGATGTGAGCCTTGTAGCACACACTGATGATCCCCCAAGTCACTGGCCTCAACGTGGAATGGTGACATCTGCAGCACGGTTGCCCAAACTCTGAGCTGGTTAGCCACTGGGTGGTCCAGGGGCACCCCTAAAGGCTCTTCTTCGCAGGACTCGGAGCTGACATCGGGAATGGATGTTCCCTCCACACCACGGGTCGCAGCTCCTTCGCAGGACTGCTGAAGATCTTCAACAAGACACTGGCTCTTCCAGGACAGCAGCAGAAGTTGGTGCCAGCATTCTTCCAAACGGTCCAGGCTCTGCTTACAAGTCCGTGAGCTGGACAGGATACTTGGCTCCTTCAGTTTCTTCCAGGATCTGTCTAGAATGGGTGCAGGGGTCCTCTTATTATCCAAAAAGCCAGGTGAGAGCCAAAAATCCCACTAGCCAATCAAAGATCTGGCCCAAACCCCAGCAGTGGTCCAATCGGGACCACTGGTGGCACAACTCGTGCATACCATTCAGACACTCTGAAACCAGTTTGGATTGTGACCGGACAGTCCCAACCCACTTCCTGGCAGCAAATACACATGTAGCCCGCAAAAAAAAGCCTCTGCTTTCCCTGGAACTGGAAGTCCATATAACGATTTCCCTGGCCAGGAAGAAGGGTTAATGATAACATGGCCAAGGGACAAACGAAAAACCTTGTGGTATGGCCATGTTTGGAAACTAGCCACAGTAGGTAGCCAAACGCAGTAAATACGGTAAGTCTAAAGTAAAATGCACCAAACAATAGCAAAAACATAACTGCTGCCAGCAGCTTGTCCCTTAGGCACACATAGAGTAACCAAAATTCCTCTGATTGTTAGTCTGGGGTAAAACAAAAAAGTGCACCCCATTGTCCTGCATTGTAAGATGCTTTGTGCAATGATAAAGTTACTAGAATTGGCAACAAAGTAACAAGACTAGGGGAAACAATGTTTCCCAGTACTGATAGCCTGAAGGACATGTCTGTTTCTCCATGACAAATTAGCAAAGGCCAGTGCAGTGAGGCTAAAGACTTCACTGCACTGCAAAAAGAGCATTGTAAATAAAAGTAAACAGTTTGGGGGGTCCATAAATTGAGGTAGTGCTGCTGTAAAGAGAAATCTTTTCTAACAGGATATTTTTTATCCTTATAATTTTTTGTCTAATAGCTTTTTGGTTACTTTTACAATGTGCCTAGGCTAAACTGGTGGCAGTGGACAAGTTTCTACTGCGTTTCATACTTTTTAACTTGTTTTTACTGATGGTGATGCCACAATGTATTTGCTTATCCTTTGGCCACATTACTCTTTGGCCTTCTTCCTGCATTATAAGGATAGGAAATGCCACAAATGGAATGTCCTTTCCAGGGAAAGCTGCGCCTTTTCGTGGGCAAAGGGACGGTTTGTGTTTGAGCATGGATTTGGGAGCTGGGAGTGTACGGTCCTAGTAACAATCCAGGCGCCTCAATGTATGTTACAGGGCAGATGTGGTGGTCAATGGCTATCCATTATTGGACATTCATTGCATGTTTGAATGGTGCAGATCAGGGGCGTAGGAGACACATAAAATCTGGGGGGGACAGGGGACATTTTATGGACTTTGCTTTATTTATTTATTGTGTTTTAGTCAAAGAACTCGACTTTTAACAAAATTAGATTTAAAATAGCAGTACGTATTAAATTATAAATATCACTGTATAAAACAAGAGAAAATAAGAAAAGAAAACAGAAGAAAATTAAAGGATGCAGCAACAAAGAACATGTCTTTGTATGTTGCATTTCTGGATTCATCATCCGACTATGAGCTCATGGTAAGCGAGAGGAAATAACAATTACTTCCAGTGGGCCACAGCTAGGACGCCAGCTCGTTAAGAGGCAGATCACCTGTAAGTGGACTCCTGCCAAATAAAGGAGTTGCAGCCTTTTCTACCAACTGCAAGTTGCTACTTTTTTTGTGTGGGGCAAGGAGACGTTTGTGTCTCTTGGAATGGAAGGATGGGGGTTTCAAAGAAAGAGGAAATCTTGTTTGTACCTTTGAGTAAGCCCTGTTATGGGAGTAGAGGGACCAGGTGTGTGATGTTGTTGCTTCGGCTGTCCTCCAGGGACCAGGTGTGTGATGTTGCTGCTTTGACTGTCCTCCAGGAGGGGGGTACAGCAACAAGGAGGATGAGCGATCGCCAGCCCACCCTCTTATAAGCACTCCCGAGGTCCGCAGCCGGATGTGTCGGTCCCGGGGGATGCCTAGTAGGTGGGGGTGTATGTGGACCCAGAGGGGCAGCCCACTATGTGGGCTGCCCCTTTAGCGTCGCTGCGAGGGCCGGGCCAGCTTCTCACGATGAATCTGGTCCCTCTTATTCCATCTCATGCTGGCTTCAGAGCCTAGGCTTTCTTTGCCTTTGTTATTCTGAATGCAGAGCTGGACTCTGTTCCTTTCTCGTTTAACATTTGCTGCAAAGCCTGATCTATTTGATTCTCTCGTATGTTACTAGGACGACAGAGCATGGGTCCTCTGCCCTGCTACATTATTCAAAGAGCTCCTCTGGCCTTTCTTTGCCTCTTCCTTGTCTCACTGCTTGCTTGCTTAATACATACCTCCTAGCTTGAACACTCAACATATTCTCCCTAACACAGCAATGACAGATGCAGTCTGTCTCACTTCCGTTTGTTCTGTGTCCTGAATTGGCCTCTTATTTCCGCATTTCTGTCGCAGGGGAAAGGCATTTGCCAGTCACTACCATAATGGTAGTACCTGGCCATAAGAGGGAAACAGCTAGCCAATATTGGAAGAACATAGGCATATCATGCCAGAGGCTGGCAACTGACTTCCTATTGCCTCCACAAGAGACAACTCTTACCTTTTTTTCTAACAGTAATTCAGTGGATGAAGAAACACGAGAACACACATATTGCTTATAAATGAAGGGGATGATGTCATACTTGGTTAAGGCATTTTGATCACGCCAGGAGCTAATTCCCAGCTACAATTAAGCGATTACCTTTTAGACTTTCGGCTTTAAATAACGTTAGTATTTGTATTTTATTTATTTGTAGAGCGTTCCCGGCCCTGAGGCAGCTGGGTGCATATCTTACAGCTATTAAAGCTCTTAAGGCAGTACAGTTACACATGTTATACAGTTCAGTTACAAATTAAATAGGTTACAAAGAGTAGGCAGGACACAGTATTGAGTGCAAACAAGTACCAAAAAAAAGGGCGTGACCGCAGCCGCGGCCAAGCTAGTGAGAGCCATGAGAATACTGGCAGTCAAGTTCATGCAGCCAGACTGTGGATTTTCTTTTGAAGATAGGCAAGGAGGGTTCGGATCTAATGGACGGCGGAAGCGTGTTCCAAAGCTTTGCCGCCTGGACAGGAAAGCTGGATCCTCCTGAATTCTGTAGCTTGAATCTAGGGATAGACATAGTATGGACTTGGGCCAATCTTAGGGGCCTTGATGAGGTATGTGGCAGAAGCCTGTTGGAAAGGTATACTGGGGCGAGGTTGGCTCTGGCTTTATGTGTTAAGGCAAGTGTTTTGAGGGCGACTCTGTGTTTGACAGATAGCCAATAAGGTTGCGTCTTGTGTCGGATATGTGTGATTTCTTCGGGATGTTGAGGGCAGTCCTAATAGCGTTATTCTGTGTCACTTGTAGTTTGTTCATGTTTCTAAGGCTGGTCCCTAGAAAGAGAGAGCTGCAATAATCGATTTTTGACATAACTAGCGTTCTGGCAAGGGTATGCAGTTGGGTGGTGTAAGGAATGGCCTACAGGCAGTAATTAATTTGCAGATATAGGCAGATACTGCAACCACGGCGTTAGTTTGTCTGGTGAAGGATAAGGTGTAATCTAGGTAAAAACCGAGAGTTTTGGTGTTATTAGAGGCAGTGATGGTATTGCCATCGATAGTGAATGATTTGAATGACGGGTCCAGTTTGTTCAGTCTGGAGCAGGAACCAAGTATTAGTATCTCAGTTTTCTCATCGTTTAAGCAGAGTCCATGATGCGCCATCCAGGCTTGGATCACTGAGTAGATTCCATTGAGGGTTTTAGTGTCTTCATTGTGGTCTCCTGTGATAGGGATAAGTATCTGGGTGTCATAGGCGTAGTTAGTATACGAGACACCCAAGAAATCAAGAATATCAAATAGAGGCTTAGTAAAGACATTATAGAGCGTGGGGGACACGCACGATCCTTGAGGTACCCCGTAGAGTACTGGAGAGGGTTCAGCAGAGGCTGAGGGTGAGAGAACTCTCATGGTTCTATTGGCAAGGAAAGACCTAATCCAAGAGGTAGCGGAGTCTGAAAAGTGCGCAGCTGTTTTTAGGTGTTGGCACAGTATTTGATGGTTGACAAGGTCGAAAGGCCGCCGATAGATCGAGCAGTAGTAGGAGTGCTAGTTTGCCCTTGTCTTTTATATCTTGTATTTGGGTTACAAGGTCAATCAAGGGCGTTTCCGTGCCATGTCTAGGGCGGAAACCAGATTGCCTAAGGCCCAGGAGGTGGTTAGTTTCTAGATATGCTTGAATTTGTAAGTAGGCGGTGCGGTCCAGTATTTTTAGTAGAAAGGGCACCGTTGTAATAGGTCTGTAATTAGAAGGGTTACTAGGGTCGAGTGAGGGCTTTTTGAGGAGTGGGATGACCCAAGCATCTTTTAAGTTATCGGGCACCGTACCTGTTTTAAAGGAGGCGTTGATAAGGTTAGTGATAAAAGGTGCGAGGTCATGCGCTGCCGCTTTAATGACTGGAGCGGGGCAGGAGTCACCTTGACAATTGGACGGTTTTAGCTTCCTAATGATATTAACCACTTCCCAGGTGTCTAAGGGTGAGAAGCTGAATGGTATGATTGGTGGTTCGGGACCGGTATTGTTGGTGGTGAATATCTTGTGATCAGGGTCAGTCAGCAGGTGTTGTTTTTTTAGGTTAATTTTGGTTTGGAGCATCATTATTTTATCTAGTAGAGCCTTCTGGATGTTCGTACACCAAGCAGCATCAGTGATGCAATTGTCAATGGGGGCAATGGGGGATTCAAGTTCTTTAAGAATCTTGAACAATTCTTTTGTATTTGATTCTGCTAGCGTAATGCGTTCATTGTAATTATTTTTTTTAGCTTGAATAATAGCTTCTTTGTAGTTAGAGGAAGCTATGGTCAGCATAGTTTTGTTATTGAGTGTTTGGCAGTTTTTCCAACGTGCTTCTGCATTTCTTTTAGTTTTGCGCAGTTCTCTCAGGTGAGGTGTGTACCAGGAGTTGAGATGGGAGCGTGGTTTAGATTTGCGCATTTGTAGTGGGGCAATGATGTTTAATGCTTTCAGGATGGCCGGGTTATAAGAGTCTACTAAAACTGTAGGGTCCGCAGAGTGTAGTGTATCGTTCGGAAGGGGAAGAATGAGAGGGAGCAATTTATCTGTTGTCATGTTTTTCTTATTACGAGTGAGTGTCGCCGGTGCAGTGTTCACAGTGGGACAGTGAGGAGTAGCGTTAATGGCGAAGGTTATTATGTGATGATCTGACCAGATGCAGGGTGTGATGGTGGTCAGGGTAGTACTACAGTTAAGGTCTGCAAGCCGATCTAAAGTTCTACCTTTAATATGAGTCGGTTCATGAATGTGGTGGGTATAACCTAGATCTGAGAGCGTGCTTGCTAGGTCAGTGGCGTTAGTGTTTGCTGGGTCATTAAGGCCAAGGTTAAAATCTCCCAATATTAGTATCACCTGGAAAGCACAGAGGTTGCTCAACAGGGTTCCTGGAGCACGAGGGGTAGTCTACACGTGGGCATGGATGATTGGAGGGCATTCTTGCCTTGGTTTGGAGCCTGGCCCCTACAGCCATGATGTGGGGAGGGGCCTATTACTTTTGGTTGTATGTACCCTTTGAGGGTGGGCAAACATTGCCTCCTGCTTTAGCCCACCAACAGCTCTGCTTTGCAACTTTATCACACATACTGTCAGGTGGCATGTAACTCAATGCTACTAATGTTATCAGCCTCTGAAGTCTGGAATCCTTTGCCACTTCAACTAGGGTACAGGCTTGCCACCTGAGACTTACCAATGTCTGAGTCGGCATCTGTTACCCTGTGGGAAAGACACATGCAGAAAGAGCAGGGCACATTGCCCTTGTGGGTTTTTCACACTTCTTCCTCGGGGTGGGCACAATTCACTCCGCAGAGAAAGTGGCACATGCTGGGCAACATTCTCCCACTTTGACAATTTCACCCAAAGAGCGAAATTGGCCATTTAAAATACCTCTGTCGACTTAATATTGTGCAATCCACACTGATGGGTTTAAGCACCTGCTTAACGTGAGATGGCAATTAAGGGCATTTTCCAACGCACTCGAGAAGCACAGGACACCCTCTTACCAGCGACATGCCATGCTCACTCATTCTGATCATGAATTGCCATTTATCTGGGGTCATGTTAAATGTATTTATTTATCACATGTTTAGTATCACGCAAAACCCCCAAGCATCAAGGCGCAAAGTAAACTGCATGGAGTGGACCACTTCCATTGGCGCACGTTTTTACTTTTCTGCCAGAAAATGGAAGATTTTAGCGTAAAAGGCAGGTGAAATCACATTGCTTTTCCACCTTGGAAGTGTGTAAATACCTTGCGCAATTAGCAATTGCTGGCAGAATTGACAATGGCTTCCTCTGGACTCTGCTCGCTTTTACCAGGTTTCACTTCCAAGCAGATCCCAGAGGAATCCCTTTCCTTATTTCCAGCATGAGGATCCATGCTGGCAGTAAGGCCGCATTTGTCTGGTGGAGCGGCAAATACAGGGAGTCCTGGTATGTCCACTTGGCTCCCGAACTCCACCCAGAAAATGCACAAAAATCTGGCCAATTAGAAAAAGCGACAGTAATAGTGTTTTCCACCACTTTTTCTGAACCAATTGACCTGGCAAATGTTGTGTTGCATCGGAATCTGAATGCATTCACTCTGCCTATTATCCAACCGGAAGATGAAGCCAGGAATTGAACACAGGCGTTACATATTCCTGTGCACAATCTGCATTTGGAGCATTAACTAACTGAGCTACCTTAGAAATGATACCTCCTCTGGGGCTTTACCGTCTTAACCCCTTAACTGCCATGGGTATTTCCTGCCGTGCCAAGGCCTTTTTTGTTGATCTGGGTATGTCGCCATTCAATCCCTTGTAATTTCTTTGTTACGTGAGATATCTCGGCCAAAGTTTGTCCCTTTTTCCCCACATGTAGGCGATCGTAACGCCACCCAGGAATCCTAGTTTGCTGTAGGGGGGTGAGAGAACATAACCAAAAAGGAGAACATTTGGTTTATTTTCAGAAAATGCCAATAAAATGTTGTACAAAAAAGCCTGTGGTGTTTTCCTTGTAAGATCTAGGAACAAATGGTTTGCTGTGCTGGATTTGCCATTTTCCATGCTTTCAAGAACAAATTGAGTGGAAACCAAAATAACATATTTTGATATGCTTATCAGCCGTTTTGTGAGAGGTAGGCGATATTGGTGTTTTTTTGTCCAATAGGACATGAGTGGACGCAATGGAAGAAACGGGTTGGAACGCTGAATGGGAAGCCAGAAAGGCATACATTTCTGAAAAGTAGACAATATTCCAAGGTTAGGAAGGGGTGATTTACGCAGTTCAGGCAACAACTATGTAGGGAAAGATTCCATTGTTCGGGGGGAAATCGGGAAAATGACAGAAAAAAACACAATTTCTGCACATTTCACTCTGGTTACCTACTGAAACAGGCAGCCAACAACACATGGCCTACCTTCCCGCGTTTCCAAAGGTTTCCCGATGAAAACGGTACCTCACATGTGTGGGTGCACCTACCTGGGAGCAAAGGGAAAAGCCTAAAACACTGGTAACCCCAAGTCTTTTCGCACAGCACATTTTCAGGAATTTTGCTCATGTGGACAACCTACAGATTTGAGCCTAGGGTGTTGAAGCCACGAAGGAAAACAGGGAACCCCATGCATTTCCAAAAAGAAGACACGTGTGGGAATCCACAGAGGTCTGGCTTGTGCGAATCCCCCATAATTTATGACCCACAAACCCTGACAAAGTCTGAAATTTGGTGGAAAAAAACACAATTTTCACATTGTCTGGGATTGTGGGTATTAAATTCTGGGGCGATTCGCGCAAGTCATACCTCTGTGGATTCCCACAGGTGTCTTCTTTTCAGAAATGCATGGGGTACCCTGTTTTCCTTCGTGGCTTCGACACCCTAGGCCCAAATCTGTAGGTTGTCTCCCCAAACCCTTTGGGGGTTACCAGTGGTTTAGCCTTTTCCCTTTGCGCCCAGGTAGGTGCACCCACACATGTAAGGTACTATTTACGTCGGAACACCTGTGGGAATGCGGGAAGGTAGGACATGTGGAGTTGGCGGCGTTTTTCGGTGGGTGGCAAGAGGGAAATGTCTGAAAATTTTGTTTTTTTTCCACCAAATTTCAGAGACATTTCCCTCTGACTACCCACCAAAACACGCCACCAACAACAGATGTCCTACCTTCCCGCATTCTCACAGGTGTCCCAACGAAAACGGTACCTCAAATGTATGGATGCACCTACCTCGGCGCAAAGGGAAAAGGCTAACCCACTGATAACCCCAAGCCTTTCGGCAAAGCAGATTTTGCTCAAGTGGACAACCTACACATTTACCTAGAAAACATCCATGGTGGTTTAGTGACCCCCACACCCACTCAAAACAAGTTATCATTTTTTTATTTTTGTTTTTGTTTTGCTTCTTTCCTAGGGGCAGATTGTGCTATCAATCTGCCCCCAGGGAGAGCTACATGAGATTCCCCCATCCATTTGGGGTGGGGGGAGAGGGCCACCCCCCTTTCCACTAAAAACATCTATTGTGGTTCAGTGGCCTCCCACACCCACCCAAAACAAGTTATAATTTGTTTTATTTTTGTTTTGCCCCTTTCCTAGGGGCAGATGGGCACATGTGTGTGGCCATCTGCCCCCGGTGGGGGGTCAAAACGTACTGCCCCAGGCTTGGGGGGGTGGCTCTACCAATATTTGCAGTGGCCTCCCCGCACCCCAAATGGATGAGGGCATCTCATGTACCCCTTCCTAGGGGCAGAAATCTGCCCCCAGGGAGGGCTACATAAGGTGCCCCCCATCCACTTAGGGTGGGGGGGAGAGGGTAACCCCCCTTGAAAAAATCCCTCGTGACTAGTGGTTCCACCCACACTCACCCCACCCAATACTATGTTTTTTAAAAAAAATCTTTTTAGTTTGCCCCCCCCCTTCCCTGGGGACAGATGATCACCCAGCTGCCCCCAGGGTATTGCCACCATGCTTTGAGGGCCAGGGGGGAGAGGGCAGTTTACATAGTAAGCAGCCCCTCACCCCACTTCAAAAACAGATCACTGCACGACACACCAAACACATATTCTGGGGGGGATAAGACATTACACCCCCCCCCACTTAAAATTGTGGGGGGGATTTATCCCCCCTGTGCCCCCCATGTCTTACGCCCATGGTGCGGTTCCTTACCATTGGTGGATCTGGGCGAGCTTCCAGTCCAGATCTTGGACAAAAGGAGGACTCATGCAGCCATTCTTCAGATCAATGTTGGAGCCAAGTCCTCTATGAAGCAGAGCAGCTCGTTGACCCACTGACGACCCCTGCAGCTGGCCAGCACCAGTTCCAGTGCAGTCCTGGTGAAGCCTTGCTCGTCTGCCTGATCCCAAAAAGAGTCTAAACGGTGCTTTGACCTCTGGACCAGTGTGAACAACCAGTCTCAAACCCTGCTCGAGCATCTGTACCTTCTGAGCCTTCAGAGATGTCTCTGGACCCACCAGCTCTCTCCTGAGCTACGTGCTGCAGCCGTCGCCATTCCAAGTGCATCCATGGAAATTGGAGGATCTTCAACTTGTACAAAAAGAAACCTGCTCCTGCACTTTCAGCCTTCTTGCATCAATGGATGCCATGGAGGACCTGCTACCTTGTTCATCCCAGGAAGATCGCCTGTTGCTGCTTGACCGTGGTGACTCCCGTTGCAATCTGTCCTCTTCACATCCTGTAGGTGTCCTGAGGTCGCCTGCTCCCCAGAAGTCTTCATCTTTTCTTCATTTGGGTGTTCAGCGGGAAGGTGTCTAGAATCGATTCCTAAGCACTGCAACCGACAAACGAAATCCTACATCCGAAGGCGACCTCTGCACCCACAACCCATGGGGCTTCCTCGTCCACTGCACCAAGAACAGAAGACTGTATCCCCAATGGATTCCGGAACTGCTGCAGTGGTCTCTGGAGAAATTGGAGTCTGGGGGGTAAGTTAACATGCCTCTTAATTTATCTCCTTGTTCTCCATAGGGTTGCATGGGCGTAAAGTCCTGTTAATAGACTACTCTTTCCTGACTTTGGTCAGTTGAGGCCTGGTCAAGGGTCCCTTCCTAGGTCTATCCTAGCGACTGGGATTTAATTGAGTTGCTATCCTGAGCTTTGCTTTACTTTATTGACTTTTGATCATAGCCACTGGCAGCGCCCAAATATCTTAATAAACCTACCTGTGAAGTATAACTTTGAAACTGGTGACTTTAGAGTACAAGACCCCAAACCATCTAATGGTTGGATTTATTAAGTGTTAGGGGAGCTAATTTGTGGTTATTCGAGGTGTCTAAACTGAATTGCATGCATGTAAGGACTTGCTTGTATTCCACTGGTTATTGAAGTATATGCTGTCTTTATTCTCCAAATGGTGAATGTATATTTCAAATGGATTGTGTACTCCCATGTATTCCTCATCTTTGAAATATTCAAGTCTGCTTGCAGCTTGCTTTGAAAATTTGTTCTCATAGTGTTGAGTGTTGTGCAGCGTCGAGTCTTGTTCTTCGGCGGCCTCCGTAGCATCCCTTGTGACGTTGACACTGATATACGAAGCACATGTGCTGACCTTTACATCAGTTCTGTTTTTATCTGCATTGCTGCATGCTTCGGAGCTATTCGCTGCAGCAAAATTTTGATTGTGTTCATTCCTACAATTAAGTCGATTCGATATTCTTAGACATGTCCTTGTCACCGAAAACAGGTTTCAAACAGTGTGCACTGTGGGCCAAAAATGTCCATAACAGACCCTCACCGTGTCTGTCTGTGGTGTTTGGGGATAGGACACAAGGTGGACGACTGTGGCTTATGTCAATCTATGACTGTCAAGGCCTTGCTGGAAAAGAAGGGGAAACCTGATGCAGGTAAGCCCTCTCCCAAATGCCCATCCGTTAACCTGTCTAAAAGAAAGCCGTCTTCCGAATCGAGGCATGTTTTCCCCTGAGAGAAAACGTCCGAAATATCGGAGACAGTCGAGGCCCGGTTCACAACGCTCGTCCTCCTCTCACAAGAAGAGTAAGAAGCGGCATCACAGGTCCTCATCATTGTCATCTTCCTCTCCTGAATAAGTGTTGTTCCATTAGAAGTCGTTGACTCCTGCAGAATGGGAAAACTTCCGCTTATAAATGCTTGGCGTTTTTCAGAGGCAAACTCCTCCTGAGTGCCCTCGCGTGGAGTCGGGGAAACAAACTCCTCCGCTACTGACAAGACCAGAAGGGAGTCTCCCGTGTCTCCTCACGCACCTCAGAGCCTGGGAAGCGAGGTTCCTCAACGTAAGTTGAAGGCGTCTTCGACACATAAATAAAAGCCAGTGTCTACCCCCTTGAGGCCTTCATCTCCACTATCGAAGCCTTAATTTAAGCTATCCAAACCTTTGAGTTTGTCGTCTGAGCATTTGAGGCATGTTATACATTTGAATCCATCAAAGCATTCTAAACAGTCGGCTCATTCACTGACTGCTTGACACCTTCGACACCATTGGAGCATTCAGTGCCTCCTAAGACTGTGAAACCAATTGTTGAACCGACCAAGTCGTTCAAACCCCTTCTTCAACCCAATTTTTTTTTTTTCTTCAGTTCTATGGATTCCATCTTCAAGGAAAATGGGAAAGATTGAGCTCCTTTTGGTTATGATATGATTAGTCATTTATAACACCCCTGATCACGAGTGTTTCTAGGGGCGTCAAGACAAGGGAGGGAAGACAGAGGAGGACAAGACAAATTATCTTACTATGCTTTGTGTCATTCAGTTTAGGCAAGTGCGAGAACGAGAAGTGCAAGGAGAAAGGGGGAGAAGTGCAAGGGAGATGGACAGGAAAACAGGGCAGCGATGCTCTGAGTAAGTGCAGCACAGAGCAGTGTGGCTCTGGGTAAATGCAAAGGAGGCAAGAGACTGTAGAGGTTAGTTACAGCCTCTTGAGTGCGTGGAAGGGCCGGAGGCAGTGCAGGGGTGACCGATCAAGGGAGCGCCTGGTACCCAATGAGACTCTGAGGGTAGCCAAGCAACCAGTCAGTGTGACAGACAGGTTGGTCAGGTAGATCAGCAGGGGAGGGAGAGAGATAAAGTAGAGGAGAAGAGTTAAGTTTTGGGTTGGTTCTGAAAACTTCAGGTGGTCCCGCTCAAGTTTGAGAGGGGTAGGGTGGCCATTCCAGAGGGAGACACCTGCAGAGGAGAGAGATCTACTCCCCACCCTGTGCCTGGAGTAGCGGCTGACCCTTAGAGAGTTGGAGGTAGCTGAGTGAAGGGCTCGAGAAGGAAGGTATTTAGGAAGAGAGTGTTGGTTGTAGTGCGGGCCCTGGCCACAGAAAGCCGTGTGGACAATGCAATGGGTCTTGAACTTGATCCTTGCAGCCACTGGTTATGACTATGGGACAGCCAATGTTCATGAAGAACTTATTTCACCAGAGTCTAAGATGCTAAATCTTTTGATGGAAATTTTCTGTTTGGAGAAAAGGCTGACAACAGTCTGGACAAGCTGCGGGCTTCCAGAGCAACAGCTAAATCATTAAGGGTGGCAATCAGACAGCCTCAACCTTCAGGTCAAGGATGGAGAGGACGTCCTTTTCATTTCTATTCCTCCATCTCTATAGGAAGAGGACAGTTCTCACAAAGGGGTCAGAGGAGAGCTCCTCGTAGAGGCAGAGGAGGTAGAACTTGCCGTGCAACACGCCGCAGAATTACCCTCAGATGTAGGTCGAGCAGCAAAATGACTCCTTCACCAACAAGTCTGTGGTAGGAGGCAGACTGTCCCATCATCTCTGAAGTTGGAGAAGCATAACTTTGGACGCATGGGTGCTACAAACGGTAGCAGACAGTTACTGCCTTCCATTCCTAATGAAACCTCCCGATTGCCCCCACGAAAGCCAGATCTGCCTTGGTTCCAGATCCGCTCCTCCAACAGGAAATTCTCATTCTGTTGGAGAAAGGGGCAATAGAACCGGTACCTCTAGCGGAGAGAAACCAGGGTTGGTACTCTCCCTACTTCCTGAATTCCCAAGAAGGACGGAGGAGTGTGACCCATCTTGGACTTGAGATGCTTGAACAAGTTTCTCAGAAAGGACAAGGTCAAGATGGTAACTCTTTCGCAGATCCTGCAGGCCCTTCGACTACAGGATTGATTGGTGTCAGTGGACCTTCAGGATGCTTACTTTCATGTGCCAATCCAGCCGAAGCACGAAGTATCAGTTTTGGGTTCTGCTTTCGGGCTCAGCTCAGCCCCAAGGGTCTTCACCAAGCTTATGGAAGTGGTGGCAGCGAGCCTAAGGAGGGAAGGGATTCACATCTACCCCCATCTGGATGACTGGTTGAGGACAGTCTGTCATCTCAGTCACACCTGCCACTTTTCCACGAGCTGGGCTTCTCCCTGAACTATAAGAAGTTCCACTTGACACCTTCACAGAAGCTTCAATTTATTGGAGTGGTCATGGATTCAGCCTCAGGGAAAAGCTTTGCCATCCTAGTTAAGGGCTCAACATCTCTTGCAAAAGGTCAAAAAATTCCAGAGTGCCCAACAACTTCCGGCCTATGACTTCCTAAAGTTGCTCGGCCTCATGGCATACTTCTGTTGCCAGAAGCCCATCTGAGAATGAGATCCCTTCAGTGGGCTCTCAGATTCCAGTGCTCTCAATTCTCTGGCAGAATGACTGACCTTCTCCAGGTCCCGACAAAGGTCTCCCAGGATCTCCTGTGGTGGGCCAGCCAAGAGAATGTGATGAGAGGAGAACACTTTTGGCAAGCATGGCCCTAGATAACCGTTGTGACAGGCGCCTCCCTACCAGGATAGGAGCGCACATGAGCGATATTTCAATAAGCGGACACTGGGCTGTCGGAGTCCCGATTCCATATCAACCTATTGGAGCTGAGGGCAATCAGACTAGCTCTGATGGCCTTCCTGCCCTAAATACGGGCAAAACGTGTCCTGATAATGATGGACAACACAGTGGCCATGCACTACCTCAACAAGAGAGGGGGCGTAGGGTCGCTGTCCCTGTGCAGAGAGGCAATGCAGCTCTGGTTCTGGGCACTGAGAGAAGGAATCACTCTTCTGGCAGTTCATCCAGCCGGAGAGCACAATCTACCAAGAGTGGGAGTTAGCTCAGGAAGTCCTTGTGGAGATCTTCATCCTGTGGGGAAACCCTCAAGTGGATCTGTTCACGACCAGGGAATTTCTGCAAAGAGGAGCTCTAGGGGAGGCGTTCACGGTGTACTGTGAGTTTCCACATCTGTACGTGTTGCTGCAAGTCCCCATCATTCCTCATGTCATCAGGAGGTTGAGTAGGCTTGGGAAAACCATGATCCTCATTGCTTCGGATTGGGCCAGGAGAACGTGGTGCCCGGCCTTCTGGAAATGGCCAGCTGCCCTCCAATTAGTCTTCCCCAAAGAGAGGATCTACTTTCGCAAGGGGGAGGTCACATTCTTCACCCAGAGATCAGGACTCTCATTCCTCACGTCTGGTGCCGGAAAGGGTGAGATATAGGGTTTCGGACCTTCCTTAAAACGTGATGGAGGTGTTGCTTTTTATCTATAAGGCCAGCAACTAAATGCCTGTACTGATGCCATTGGAATACGTTTTTCAGCTGGTGCAGGGAAAAGAAACTTGATCCTTTTACATGTATTCTTCCCCATATTCTATCTTTCTTGCTCCACTTGACCCATTCTGGGTTGTTTGTAGCCAAAGTGAAGGGCTACTTAGTGGCTCTGTCAATCTTGAAATAATCTCCTGATGAGGGGATCATATTGCAGACTGTGGTACAATTTCGTGTTTTTTTTTTTTAAACTAGTGTATTCAATTTACCATCATACCAATATATATCAGAATACATTTCAGTTCATAGATCCTATCTTTCGGAATTACTATATATAAAAACAAACGATAATCCTTCCCCCGGCCCCTTCAATACAGTCAGAAACGTAGAAGTGAAATGAAGGAGTGAGGACAAGAGGATGGAAAGAAAGAAAGGAAAATAAAAAACAGACCGTACCCCCATACACCACACCGAAAGGGAAACATCAAACTACATATGTTGTCAAATACACATTTCAAGCTATGAAAATTAGATATAATTCATGAAATTATAAAAAATTGACTTACCTTAATATCCAGATTTCAACAAGTCATCATCTCTTCTCTATCTTTACCAGTTTAATCCGGTTCCATACTCAGAAAACCACTCCATATTTTATCAAACTGTCCCTCCTTCTTCTGCAGGGACATTACAACTCTTTCAATGTTACATATTGAGTACATTTCCTCGATCCATGATTCCGTTGTTGGGAATACAGTCGATTTCCAATTACGTAGAATGATCCTTTTCGCATCCAAAGAACCTTTCACAATCCATGTTAATTGGTGGTATCATAGGTCATACAGATCCGTGTCTTAACCCAGAATCAAGGTTTCAAAATTAAATTCCTTGTCTTCTTTCAAAACTATATTCATCACTTTGGTAATCCCTTTCCAAAATGCTATTAATTTGTAGCAGTCCCAAAGCATATGTTCAAGTGAGCCTTGCGAAAGCCCACATCCCCAGCATGCATTTGTGAAACTCAAACCTTGCTTGTGCATACGCTCTGGAGTCCAAAATACTGTATTAATTTATTTCACTTGTCGTGCTCTTTCACCAATATTCAATGACATTCTCAGAATGTTTTTACACAGTGCCTCCCATCGCTGGTGTCATTTCGTCTTGTAGGCAATGCGACCAGGACGTCAAGATCCTGTCATTCCCTCCTGAATTTCTGCTTAGCAGAGTATACATCTTAGATGCCATATGGTCTTGGCCTACTATAATCTTAGCCATATCCATTAAATCTGACGATTCAAGTGCTGACAAATTCATTGCACTTTTTAGTTTCCGATACCCCCCATGAGTGCACTCATTTAGCTCCAACTTTCTTTTCAGATCATGAAATGATTGCCACTTTCCTCCTTCAAATAGATCAACAATCCTCCTTACCCCTGCCAGAAACCAATCCGGCCAAAAAATTGTTTTCTTCTTCTGATTGCGGGATTCAACCATATTGAGGAAGAGTTCATCAGGCCCGAGACTATATCTAAGGTCGTGGCCATGCTTCTCCAGGTCGATCTTAGAAACTCAGTCAATGCAGACCTCTCACCCCAATGGTACAATTTGTTAAGGACCTAACAAATTTGTTTCCACCTACTTCCTTCATCGTGCCATCATGGGACCTGAATCTAGTACTAAGATGTCTTATGGGAGCTCCTTTTTAGCCCTTACATTTGTGTCCTTTAAGAATGCTCACTAGCTAAACTGCCTTTTTAGTAGCTATCACATCTGCCCATAGGGTAAGTGAGCTACAGGCTCTATCTTCTAAACCACCTTTCACATCTTTTTTCAAGGACAGGGTAGTACTGATAATTCAATAATAATTTCTTCTGAAAGTTGTGTTGGCGTTTCAGCTTGCACAAAGTATAGTGTAGCCAAGTTTTTATCCACCCCCTCACCTGTCAAAAAAGGCGGAGAGGCTTAATCGCCTGGACCTTGAAAGGGTATTAATTTACTACTTCACACTGAAAGCAAATGCTAGTCAGGATGACCAGCTCTTCATTGGTTACGCTGGACAAAGATTAGACTTGGCCGTCACCAGCCTTCCAGATAAGGTGCATATGATGCCTTTTTATGCGCTTAAAATAGGTTAATACGATCAATTTCATTTTTTTTACTGCGTACCATTTACGCAGCTATTCATAGAAGTTGTGTGAATGAATTCCATATTTTATCCAGTAGATGGCACTGCAGCAGTCCTTTACGAGATTTCTGAAGTGGCGCATTCA
The DNA here is from genome assembly GCF_040938575.1 of Ambystoma mexicanum. NCBI lineage: Eukaryota > Metazoa > Chordata > Amphibia > Caudata > Ambystomatidae > Ambystoma > Ambystoma mexicanum. Next base: position 891,786,521 of record NC_090936.1, on the reverse strand, counting down.
CTGTTGGGCTGCAAAGCAGAAAGCACCACCTCTGTGTGCCGTGCCAGGACTCTTGAAAATTTAGGTATTTACTGGAGGCTACAGACAAAGGAGAAATTCCGGTGGGGTAGGCCCCCTTTTCAAGATCTGCGGCAATGGGAAGCTGATATTTCAAGGTCCATGGCTGTGACTAATATTTTATGTAAGTCGTGGCCCAGTGTGAAGATGTCATTATCTAGGGCAGACTCCAGTGTACACTGCATGAAGTGTGTGGAATCATGATCATCTTAAAGTGCATAAACAAGCCCAGCTGAAAGGACCCATGTTTGCAAGGCTACTTTGCATTTGGGGTAGAGTGGAGAGCCCAAAGTGAATTCAACTGCTGCACTGTGGCAGAGACTTAATACTCTGCTAACAAAGGCACAGCACGGATGACTCTATGGCCTTGTCTCCCACTTAAAGTCCATTTTAGAGTCTCAGCTGCAAGCTGTGAAGAGACGGTGGCAGTAACATGAGCAGAATGGTCAGACCAGAATTAGACCACGTTACTTGTGATTGTTCATGAAGAGTTTAATGTGCACTCATAAAAACAGGAATAACAATGTCCAGTGATCTGTGGCATTACATCCAAACGCCCTGCCCCCACCACTCCTTTCCATTAATCATAAAGAAGAATCAATGAAACAATCGTTTTACATTTTTTTTTAATAGTGTTGGGTTGCTGTGTTCACGATGCAACACCTGCAAACTGCTGGCGTTGGGATGTTTCCTCTGATATAGGACTGGGAAATAATCAAATCTGTATTATGTAGCCAAATTCACAAAAACAGGTTTCCTCACATTTAAAGGGACTTTCCTTATTCAAGTGGAACCGTTTTATTACATGGAAACGTTCGGATTTAGTATTGCTATGGCTACAGCCAGAGGAAGGGTATCTCAGAACGTAATGAGATATACATGGCACTAAAGGTGGCAGAATGGGGCAGAGATGACAGTGAACGTAACAGTCAAGAGGTACTGCAAGAACAGAGGGAGAGATACCAAGGAGCTACAGGAGGAAGAAAGATAGTGAGAGTAAGGAAATTGAGGTCAGGGTCACGAACACACACACACCCCTCCGTTCTCTCAGTAGGTGTGAGTGTTGGAAGCAAATCAGAAATTGAGACACAGGACAATCGGGAAAAACCAACAGCTGATTGGAGAGATGGAAATTGAAAAAGTAATGAGAGGCAGGCGAATGACATGTGACAAAGGAAAAAGATCATCAACTGGAGACAGACCATAATGGGACAATCTGGATCGTAGAGAGCTAGAGTACTAACAAGAAAGCAAAGAAGAGGGATTAACGCAGGAGAGGAAATTGAGAAGGAAATGGGGTTAACGGGAGAGAGTATTTACAGCAAGTGAGACTGAAACTCACGAAATAGCAGCAATAGGATGTAGTCTTTTGTTACTGACATGTTATGCACAATTTGAAATGTACACACGCATTGGGAGGATGAAAATACTTATTAGTCTCTTGCGAAGAAGAAAACTCATTTTTATTCTCTTGAAATTGGATTTACTCTCCAATTCTAAAAATAGGGGGTAAAATACTTCCACATCAAAATCCTATCTAGAGCACTGGAAGCAGGTCTTTGGAACCGGTCTTCAATTTATGCACTTGCCTGCATTTCTTCCTAACTGTAATTGTCAGAATTATGTTTTTTGGCTTTGTACACAAACAATAAACCAGTAAAACTATAAACATGCCTACCATAATGCAATTCAGCTTGCATGTACTTTTTGGTTATTTGAAGTGATATTTCTAACAAGTGTCTGGCGATCCACATTAATTTCCTGCAGCAGACAGCGGGAAAGGTAGATTGGCAGTTTGTAACTTTTGCTAAGATTATGTGTGCAAGTTCCTGTAAGTAAATCATGTGCCAACAATTGCTTACTCACCCTCCCTCTGCGGGCAATACATCAGTCTCAATCTATAGTAGTTCTTAACAGAGTTTCTCGGCTCTAGAATTTTGAAAATAAAGCTGTGTAAGTACTAGGTACTTGTAAGTTATTTTATGGCAGAATATTTTCCACAAGTGTAATAAAATGGTTAAAGCCAAGCCAGACAACTTTGATCTACAACTCTTTTGGGATACGGGTCTGATTTTACATATGCATTGGGTGTATGTTGGATACGTTTTACTCTCTTGCAGAGGAGAAAACTCATTTTTGCTCTCTTGAAATTGCATTTACTCTCTAATTTGAAAAATCATGTGTAAAATACTCCCACCTCAAAATCTTATCTGGAGCACTGGCCGTCACAAAACAATCTCTAGATGGATTGTACATAACAGAATGTTATTCTCCAGCATGGGGTGTTTGGCATGGATTCACATGCTCATGAATATTCCCCGTCGTCAGGCTGGGAATCCTCTGTAAAGAAAAAATCAGTTTCAGTTTCGTTTCTGAACTATCTTTCTACTAGTAACCAATCACTGGTCTCTGGGTCATACTGCCCCCAGCCAATGACTGCCCTCTACCTAAGCTCCTCCTCTGGCAGCCATCTTCAGATTTTTACCACACGTTCAAGTGTTGGGAGTCCTCGTGCTGTAGCTCTTGAGCTTTTACTACGTTTTGCAAATTTTCAAAGAGATTTCATCTCATTTTTCGGTCAATCGAGCCTCAAGCTCCACCGTTTCTACTTCCGATCAACGGGGACCCGTTTCGGATTTTTCTACGCCCATCAAGGGCAAACTTTTCATCGAGTTTCACTTCTAGGAGGCTTCCGGAAGATCTTTGAGGCCTACCCCGCGTGGACATGGCCCAGGAAAAAGGAAACACGACACCCGGACCCAAGCTCTTCAGGAGCTGCCCTGGATGTGGACTGCAGAATGTCTTCAAGGAGGATGAACTTTCTTGATGTCTCTACTGCCTTCACAAAGACAAAATGCACGTGGAGAAGGACTGTGCGTTTTGCAAGAACATGTCCGAGCGGACGATGAGGGATCGTCGTGCCTGCCTCACCAACTGGCTGGAAGGGAAGAGCCCAGCTTCGGGTGAGAAAAAGAAGTCTGAGCGGTCTTCTAAGACCTTTGAGGGCGCTGCGGCGATGGGGGCCCAGCAAAAGGCTAAGCACCGTGGGCACCGGGAGCGCCGAATGGTCGGGCTCCTCGGCTGCCAGGCAGGGCGCACTTTCACCAACGCCATCAACCATGAGCCAACGCTCTTGCTCGGGGAAGAGGAAAACGGAGAACCCGGGTAAGCTTCGGGAGAAGCCCCGGTCAATCCCGACGACAGCCGAGGGGGAGCGAGGCAGTGACCCTCCCCCCAAGGTGAAGGCCTCAGGCACATCCAAGGTCGTGAAGGCCTTGATTCACCCGGCTAAGGCCTCTATTGAGGGAGTTGTGGCGGCCCTGGCAAAGCCTGTGGAGGCTACCCCAGTGGAAGCGACCTCGGGGCCTAGAGTTTCCCTGCCACCGCGGAGGGAATCCTCTTTTCAGCCCATCGATAAGACCCCTGTGAAACCCCGGGTGGAAAAAGAGGGGTGGGGCCCGGTGGCCATCACAGACACGGATACATCCTCTGAAGACGAACTGGCTGGAGTCGCAAAGATCCTGAACAAGAAGTTCGAGGAAGTCTGGTCCCACGGGAAGGATCCCGAAGAGGCGGATGAAGAAAGCGATGGCGGTGACAACGAACATGTGGAGGCGGAAGATTCCACTCCCCAACCGTCGTGCCCGTCGCAGCCTGTCCCTAGGCCACAAGACAACTCGGGGGCGATCTTGATGGCGATCCACGCCTTGTGCACGGAGATGAGGACAAGGTTGCCCTTACCACCGACGGACAACCCAGTGGAGCCTGGACCGGAAAGCCCTCCAAACAAGCGGAGGAGAATTCATACACCCCCTCCTTTCCAGCCTTCTCGGCCTGCACAGCCTTCTTCCCCGTCTCCTGAGCCGAGGGATGATACAGGAATGGAGACCGCCACGACGGGTACAGATGACGACGGTGGTGACAACGGGATGGGCCTTCCATCACCACCTCCTCGGGCCTCCCCGCCCGACGAAATTGGCTCCTTCCACACCATGATCGCCAGGGCATCCAAGCTCTTCCAGCTCTGCCCCGTGGAAGAGAAGAAGGAAGGTTTCCTCTATCAACGACGGGAGGCCAAAAGGAAGACAGTCCTCTCGGTCCCGTTACTCGACGACATCTGGGACGAGGGGCTGTTGCTCCTAAAGAACCCATCCACGGCCCCTGCCAAGAGGGACTGGTACGAGAAGAAGTACCGGGTCCCGGATTCCGCCCCCATGTGCCTTAGGGCGCAGCCGACCCCGGACGCGGTTGTCTCCGCGGCGGCCAAGAAGAAAGCGGCGGGGGCGACGGCATCAACTTTGACATCTCTGCCGGACGGCGAAGGGAAGAAACTGGACGCCATGGGACAACGGGTCATCTCGTCGGCGGCGACGACCATTAAAGCGGCCAATGCCCTCGCGATTGTGGCCCGCTACGACAGGGAGCTATGGTTTAAGATCGCTCCTCTGCTGGACTTCTGACAAGAGGGCGGAGGCCCTGGAGATCCTACAGGAGGGAGAGGTGGCTTCGGACCACGCCATAACGGTGGCCACGGACATTGCCGACTCCGGCTTCCGCCAGATGGGCAACGGCGTTTGCCTTCGCCGTCGCGGTTGGCTCAAGGCAACCGGTTTCCATCAAGACGTGCAAACCAGGGTCCTGGACATGCCCTTCGACGGGAACAACCTGTTTGGCAAGGCAGTGGACGAGTTGCTGCAAGCCATCGAGGCCGACATGGAGACGGCTCGTGCCTTAGGAGTTCTTCAGCAACGACGGCCACCCTTTCGGAGCTCCGGAGGCAAGCAAGGTGCCTCCAAAGGATTTGGCGGCAGTTCCTCGACGTACCGTCAAGCGACCCGCTCCTCGTCACAGGAGGCCTACAGGGGACGCGGCAAGCAAGGAGGATCTCGTTGTCGTTGCCAAGGAGGCCAGGGCGGCAAGACCGCCACCAAGCAGGATTGAACCGGCCGTGGTGTCGGGCCTCCACCTGAGCACCCCGGTGGGAGGCCGGCTGGCAAACTTCGTCAGCGTGTGGGAGTCCATCATCACCGACCGTTGGGTGCTGGATGCCCTGGCCCACGGGCACACACTGGAATTTCTAAGAAGGTGTCCCCGTATTCCACCGGTGGCCAGAAAGGAAAACCACATCCCTCAACTACCACTGGAGGTACGAGCAATGTTAAAGAAGGGAGCCATCAAACTCGTCCCAAAGAGGCTCCGGGGCTCCGGGGTATACTCGCGGTACTTCCTCGTAAGGAAAAAGACCGGCGGTTGGCGACCCATCCTGGACCTTCGTCGTCTAAACAAGTACATCAGGTCCCAGAAGTTCCGGATGGTCACCCTCCAGCACGTGCTGGGGCAGCTGGAGGAAGGAGTCTTCCTATCGTCGCTGGACTTGGAGGACGTCTACTTTCACATCCCCATCTTGAAAAGACATCAAAAGTTTCTGCGATTCGTAGTCCAAGGACGGCACTACCAGTTCAAGGTCCTTCCCTTCGGACTGAAGTCGGCGCCCAGGGTGTTCACCAAGTGCCTAGCACCAGTGGCGGCGTGGCTGCGCCTACAGGGGATCCACGTCTACCCTTACCTGGACGACTGGCTCATCCAGGCAGAGTCGAGGGAACTCGCTGTCGAACACTCAAGGAAGACCGTCCAACTGCTCACGGATCTGGGATTCTCGATCAACTTTGCAAAACCCCACCTGGTACCGTCGCAAGTTGCCCTGTTCCTGGGAGCCAAGCTCGACACAGTGGCACGACTAGCATCTCCGTTGGAAGAGAGGATGAAGGCCATCCTAGGCAAGGTGCAACGGCTGTTGACCATGGACGTGGCCAAGGTGAGGTCTATCAAGTCCATGCTCGGCATGATGTCCTTCTGCATTTACCTTGTGCGCCTTTGCAGACTACGGATGCGACCACTGCAGGAGTTCCTCGACGCCCGGTGGATGCAAGCGACGGGCAACTTCGAGGACAGGATCTCACTCGACGAGACCTTTCGACAAGCGATCCGGTGGTGGGGCAACCACGCGTATCTGACGGTGGGTATGGACTTCCAGAACCCGGCATATAAGGAGACGGTGACAACGGACGCCTCCCTGGAGGGATGGGGGGGGCGCACTCCGGAGATCTCCACACAAGAGGCCTGTGGCTACCGGAGGAGAGGTCGCTACACATCAACTTCCTGGAGCTCCGAGCCATGTTCTGGGCCCTCAGGTCATTCCTTCCGTCCCTCAAGGGCAAGGTGGTGAGGATCTTCACTGACAACACCATGACGATGTTTTACATCTGGAAGCAGGGGGGCACCAGATCTCCAGCCCTATCCAGGGAGGCCCAGGATCTGTGGCATTGGGCCGTCGCCCAAGGGATGTTTCTGGTTTCGAGGCAGATCTGGTTCCCGGACGTTCTGGACATGTCTGCATCCCCCCCAGTCAAGCTGCCGACGGACGCGGATCTCCTCATAAGAGAAGGAGGCGCCATCCTCCACCACGATCCGGTGTCGCTGAGCTTGCAGGCCTGGCTCCTCAGCGCTAGAGTTTGGAGGGTACGATATCCCGGCAGACTGCAAGGAGGTGCTTGCAAAGGCCAGGGTGCCCTCGACTCTCGTGTTATGGACACAAATGGAAGAGGTTCTCTGTCTGGTGCCGTGCACAGAAGATTAACCCTCTGCGGAGTACGGTCCCTCAAGTGCTGCCGTACCTACTGTCGCTGGACAAGGCGGGGCTGGCGCACGCCTCCATCAAGATCCATCTAGCAGCGACTTCCCGCTACTCCAGGACCCTGGGGCAATCATCTCCGTGGTCCCATCGTCTGGTGAAGGAGTTTATGAAGGGCCTGTTCCGGTCATTCCCGCCAGTGAAGGCTCCGGCCCTGGCGTGGGAGCTCAACGTGGTGCTGTCCAGGCTCATGGGGCCGCCCTTCGAGCCTCTGCATTCGGCATCGTTGAAATTCCTGTTGTGGAAGACAGCGTTTCTTGTGGCCATCACCTCCGCACGACGAGTGGGAGGGATCCAGGTCCTCTCTGTAAACCTCCATACTTGACTTTTCACAATATGGGAGTGGTGCTGAGGATGCACCCCTCGTTCATGACCAAGGTGCCGTCGGACTTCCATCTCAACGAGCCCTTGGTGTTACCTGTTTTCTTCCCATCACCTTCGTCGCCGGCTGAAAGGACTTTTCACTCTCTGGATGTAGCTAGAGCGCGAAGTTCTACATGGACCGCACGAAGAGTTTTCGGATGACATCACAGCTGTTTGTGAACTTTGGACCTGTGAACCTAGGGAAGGCCCTCTCGAAGGCTTCTATTTCCAGATGGCTCTCCGGCTGCATCATGCCCTGTCGCCGGTTGGCAAACCGACCGTTGCCCGGCCCTCCAAGGGCCCATTCAACCAGAGCGATCGCTGCTACCATGGCGTTCCTGTCTGGTGTGCCCCTGCTCGACATCTGCAGGGCTGCTACATGGAGGTCGACGCATACCTTCACGAGATTCTACTGCGTCGACCGGGATTCCAGGGAGGAGTCCAGAGTCGGCCAGGCAGTGCTGCGCAACCTGTTCGCTTAAGATGAGCCTGGTGAGGAGGTAAGAGATGCTTAATGTTGAGTTGTTGAAATGCTTAATGTGGAGCCTTGCCACCTCCCGTGGTTGTGCATGTGTGTACTGCTATGTATTCTTTTATTCATGAGCATGTGAATCCATGCCAGACCCCATGCTGGAGAAGGAACAACTAACTTACCTGTAACTGTTGTTCTTCAGCATGGGTCTGGCATGGATTCACATGCGAACCCTCCCTCCAACCCCTCTGCGGCTCTTCTCTTGGTCCTACTGCCACTTTATGTGCTACCAAATCTGAAGATGGCTGCCAGAGGAGGGGCTTAGGTAGAGGGCAGTCATTGGCTGGGGGCAGTATGACCCAGAGACCAGTAATTGGTTACTAGTAGAAAGATAGTTCAGAAACGAAACTGAAACTGATTTTTTCTTTACCGAGGATTCCCAGCCTGACGACGGGGAATATTCATGAGCATGTGAATCCATGCCAGACCCATGCTGGAGAACAACAGTTACAGGTAAGTAACTTGTTCCTTCTCTAGAAGGCAAAGATTTGCCCGAAGATTTGAGGGTTCGCTCCACTAGAGGGGTGGCTGCTTCCTCAGCTCTGGAAAGAGGTGTACCAGTGCAAGACATTTGCAGAGCGGCAACCTGGTCGTGCCTTCATACTTTAAGTACACTTTACTGTGTAGATTCTTTGTCAGGAGAGAGCCAAATTTGCAAAGCTGTCCTCCATAATATTAACAAATAAGAACATTCTTGGCACCCTCCCCCTAAAACAAACTGCTTTGGGAGTCTATCAAAGATGAGGAATACGTGGGAGGACACAATCCATTTGAAGAACAAGTTACTTAACCGTGGTAACGTTCTTTTGACTGGATGTTGCTCCCACATATTCCTTAAAACCCTCCCATCCATCCCCTCTTACTTGCCTAGAATTTGTGTTTTATACCTTCCTTTCTCGCAAAGTCAAGATTGTCTCCTCCTATGACAGTGCATGCAAATTAAAGGAGGAAAAAACTAGAACTGAGTTAACGGTCAGCACGTGTGTTTCATATGCCGGCATCAACATCACGAGGGAGGCTACGGAGGGCATCTAAAACCAAGACTCGATGCTGCATGATGCTCAACCATATGAATTTATTTTCCAAAATAAGCTGCAAGCAGACTTGAATATATCAAAGATGAGGAATACGTGGGAGGAACCTCCAGTAGAAAGAACATTACCACGGGTAAGTAACTTGTTCATCTGCTTCATAGAAAGTGTGTGACAATATTTGACCAGATCTATTACTTACTTAGTGTGTATTTTAAAGACCTTTTAAATCATTGTATGTTCTTATACTTACCTGTCATACTTGAATTATTGGTGGTGTTTTGTGCGAACTCATTTATTTATAAATGTGGTTATTGGCATTTCGTCAATGATACATTATAATAGTTACAGTAAATCACAGTTGCCAAAAAAAAGATTGCCCTGCTTGTTAATCAGCAGGTCAGAAAACTAACAGAACTTGTTTAACGAAACGACAAACTAACGTTCCATTCAACGCCAGATTTAACTATCAGTCAATTGTGGGGTGCCTCACTAATTTCAGGGGGCTGTATAAAGGCGTGAAGGTTTTAGGGCATCTACTGGAGGGATACCACCCAGCAGTGTGTGCCAGGGCCGGAGGACCAAAGTACTCATGGTAATGTACAGCTTACATGTTTGTCTCATTCCAATCTTTCATGGTGGTTTGTCATCCGACAGGTTGAACAATGTGTCAACCAGCGATTTCCAGGCTTCCAAGCTGACGGCAAGAATGTCATCTTGAGCTGGTAGTGATTTGGGCCAGGCCATTGCCTCTGCCTCGCACCAAGATTCAAAGTCGCAAAGCCAGAGCTTAAAATGGGGGCCCTTCCTCGATTTCCATGATGTTGCGGTTTGTCGTTTCACAAGTATACATGCCAGGTCCATGAATCTGGTGACCCGTTTGCTTACTTTGTCTAGGGTATGCGCCAGCAACACTTCATTGGGTGATAACCCCTGCCACCCTGCATGCCTGTTCAATTTGGGGCCAAAAGGCCTGCACCTTAACACACCTCCAAAACATATGTTTGAAATCTGCATTGTCCTGGTGGCATCTGGGACACCACGGCTGTGTTTCTTTGTTGAATTTAGCTACCCTGCTGTGGGTCACCTACGTACAATGAAGTACATTGATTTGCAGTAGTTTAAACCTTGCGTTACAGGACACCTGTCTAGGAAAGCTGTGCACAAGTTCCCACTCTGTCATTGTTGACAGAACGCATGTTTACCTCCCATCTCACTTTCAGGTTGGGGTTCCTAACGCTGACTCCTTCCATCAGACAACTATGTAGCCTAGTTATGGGTCGCCAGCCATCCTCCAACATGTACATTAGAGCTAGAAGCCCCATCTCCTCCGGTGCTGCAGGCCACCCGCCCACGTGCGCCTTGCTCCACTCCTTACTCTCATGTATTGCAGGAATTGTCCCTTGGGCAGGCCTGACTGTTGTGATGAGTTACCCACATCTCTAAATTGGCCATTGCGTACATGCCCCCCCACATATAGACCCCCCATAACTCCTAGTGTGTCGCAACCCCCAGGTCTTCCCTGTTCATGCACATGTCAACGATTATCGGTACATTGGGTGAGTATGGGTTATGTGTTTTGAGTAGTTTAATTGCCCTACACTAGACCTGCCTACCCAGTCTAACCAACATTGGGGATTAATTTGCACAACTCACTGGGAGCCACAAGATTTCGTTGAGCCTGCCTGGGGCCACCAGCTGTTGCAGCAACCGCGGTTCGGATGATTCAGCCATCCACTCTGAGACAAAACTTAGCTGGGCGGCAAGATAATAAAGTTAGAAATTAGGTAGCTGCACCCCCCCACCCCTGTCCTTACAAAGCAATTGCAGCACATTGAGAGCCAGCCTGCGCCGATCTGTGCCCCCTTTAAAGTCCCGGATCACTGAGTCAGGATGGTGAATGAAAGCTGCCCCTAGGTAGTAGCGGACATTTGTGAAATTATAAAGAAATCTTGGGAGGATAGTCATTTTAACAATGGAAATTCTACCATAATTGACAGCGGTAGTCTGGACCAGAAGGACATGGATCTCTCAAGGCCCCCATCACCCGAAGTGTGTTGCAGTTATGAGTTTCTATGGGTGTGTACATGATCTGGATACCTAGATATCAAAACGATTTAGTCTCCCAAGGAAGTCCCAAATCAGGCAGAGCCGTCATGTCCACCTCGCGGAGACCAGTCCGAGGTACGAGGCAGGACTTCTGTCTATTAAAGGAGATCCCTGATAGTTCCGCAAATCGGTCTAGTACTTCCAGAATAATGGGGAGGTTGTCGTGGCCCGCAAACGTAGAGCAGGCCATCATCTGTGTAAAGCGATATTAAGTGCTTAGAGCTTCATATTGTGGGATATATTTACCCACTCAGCAGTACTTCCCTACATCACCAAGCTGCACTTCAGCAGAACCAGCAAAATGGCTGCGCTGGCTCCTGTGAGCACCATTGCATCCAAACTGCATTTTGCAGCGACGAAATGATGGCTGCACTGTTTTGCCAAGTGCCATTGGGCAAGATGAAACGGGGAGCACCCCGAGAAAGGCTACTAGGGTGTGTTCTTGTTTGTCTTAAAGAAATGGAGTGAAAAAGCAGCGCTGCTTTGCTGCAAGCCAAAAATTCCCATTGAAAAAGGGAATATTTCACCTTTGGAGACCTTTGCCCTGTACACACTGTGGTGTACATGAAGCTAACTATGTGTACAAAACAATGTGGAAATGCAGAGGGAAGGGACAAACTGAATTTGCAAGGAAAATGCCAGCTGGCTTTACACATGGAAAAATGGGCTTTTGCAAACGAGAAGAAATGCCTGTTTTCAAAGTACCAAGTTGAACAAAAACTTGTCTGTGCCTAGCAATGTAAAGAGGTTTGTTGCTGGGAAACATAGGGGATGGTTTATCAAACAGGTTGATCCAGGACAAAATAAAGTAATATAAAAGGAATCAAACTGCATTGGCAGAAGGTTGCAAGCTCCAGAACAGGTTTTGTCCTGCTGGCTAAGCTAAGGCTTCCCCCAAAAGGAACCACCATACACTTCCAGGACACAATTGATAATTGCTAGCTTGAAAAACTTTGACTGGACCAAGACAAAGAAAGTTCACATGCTCGTCAGACATTCGTCTGTGCTCCAGGCTAGGACCCCCCATAACCCATGGCTAGGACAATAGGAATTCTGGGACACGGATGTGTGAAGTGAATAAGGGGCAATAAACCTTCAATCAAGCAGGGAAATCCCCATCCTCCCTCTGGGGGAGATGACAGTTGGTGGTAGCTGAAGAGAAAACAATGGTCCAGTGAAGGACAAAGGCCAGCCCATTTGCTTCCAAAGACTATGTTATTAATAAAACTTGTAAAACTTTGATCTTTTTTCAACAGGACCTCGCAAAAATGTGAAAATATAACAGATTAAATGTGATGTGATTTTATGGGCTTTAATTTAGGATGTCATAGATTTCACTGCCACATGGGGAATAGAAATGGCAGATAAATGGGTATTATAAGGAAAGTATGCATGATGCCATGGGGAATTTTAATACTTACATGCCTAATGATAATCCACACCCTTGTATAAAGTTATAGAATTTTAGGTCTCAGACTAAAAATGATGAAAAACTGGTAAACGGATGAAACGGAGTCTCACAAGCTGGAGAGTTGGACTGGCATGATCTGCACAAAATATGTAATTTGCCTATGTAATTGGTTAAAATGCCACAACTGTACATTGTTAAGGTTGATTTTTGGCAAAAAGGTCTGTGGGAAGTCTCTTCACCTCATAAAATGCAACCTCATAAACTGAGTTACCTCCTAGAGGAGGCATCCAACATTGATTGTCCTATCCGGTTCTTGGGGGCACACCAAGCTCAGTTCTGCCCACCTATAATGTTGTGATGTCACCATGCTCTTATATAAAGAGTGGTTGACAAAACTACAGGGACTCTTTCTGAATTCCTGCGCCTGCGTTTCTGATCTGCTACACTCATTTGCCCGATTCCAGATTCCACTGAAAGGCCAAAGCATTGCTGACCCTACTCCAGCAAGGCCAAAGGGTAGCTGATTCTATCCCAGCAAGGCCATTGATCCAGAAAAACCCACTAAAATTCCATAACCAAAGGGAAAAGCTGTGGTACCCATTTTTTGGGAAACATCCTGAAACCAGACTGGCGTCTTGCCACTACCTGCATGCCCGCTGACCTTTAGTATCTGGTGACCAGACCTTTGCCCAGCTGTCTTTGGCCAGGAGAGTCCCCTATCCGGTGACCAGAATCTTTTGTGACCAGAACCTGTTGACTGTCCAAAATCCAAGATTCAAAAGTGGGCTGTGAGTATAATCCCCATCCCAGAGAAACGGATAGTCTCCCCATTGTGACCCTTTTGTCTTTATTCCACTCTCTAAGCAATCCTATCCATTCCCTGGTAACCTGTTAAAAACTGTTAGAATTCTCTGTGCACCCTGTCATTGAATTTCCAAGCGTTAGCGTTACTTTCCTATTTCCTTTTGTCCTGCATAGATAATAAATCTATAGTCATATTTGGAGTAATCAAAGTAATTTCCGTATATGGTTGAACATTAGGGTGACAAGGTTGACTTTGCAAATCAACCTTGGATCTTACTGTGTCCCTCTTATCAATATAGTCTTGATAACCTAGTTGAAGTCAAACCTGCTCTTTTCTCAGCTGATTTTCTTTCCATTTCTCACGGTTTCATTTTACCCAAAGCAAACCACCTTCTAACTTCCAAATCTCCCTCAATTCTTCACCTATAGCCCTACTTTCACCTCTAGATTATCCCTGTGATATACATCTCTCCCAGCCCAAAGAACCATTGGGTCTGTTTACATAGGGAGGCTTATTGTAACCAGATTTCTGTTTCGGAGGCTGACCTCCACTACCCTGTGAGTTCTCTTGTGTCTTATCCTTATTTTTCTTTTTGTGGCCCTTTTGAGAAGAAGATTTATCAGCTTCTCCACCCTCCTTATCTTTATATTGAAAATCCAAGTATTTCACCCGTTTTTCATACAATTAGTTTGTGACATTTTAAACAGGAATTTAAAACAAATGCAATTTTCTGTGAAGTCGGCTTCAACATGTTCTGACTTTCCACTCGCTTTAGAATTGTATGCCTTTTGTTGGATTGTCTTGCGATTGCTAGTGTTTATGCATTACTGCCTTTGTGAGAAATCATATTTGCCTCAAAGATTTAACCGCACATTCATTATTTGTCAGTTTCTGAGTGTCATTTTATGCCATTGCAAAGGGGTTTTTCCCTCTTATTTGGTGAGGGAAGGTCAGATTTTGATTTTGATTCTGTTTGCTGCTTCTTATCCCTTCTTATCCCTGACTACCTGCCGCTTTCTATCCACTCAGAGTTTGATTATTCGTGGGTTGAGGAAACATTGCAGGGGGGAACCTTAACTTGAGTGCTATCTATCCGAATTCAAAAAGTGCTCCTATTCAATTGTGCTTTGGATATGTTCATGTAGAAGGTTAACCAAGTGTAGTTCAGTAGTTTTTTTTGTGATCATCACCCCATTGGTGATTGCTGGGCAATATTAAAATGTGTGTGATTTTTTTGGGGGTTTTTTGTGAATTTTAAAAATAATAAATATTGTATTTTCACCAACCGGCCTGGTTCATGTGACCCGGGGTATTTGTAAAAGGGGGTGTGAGACGGGTCGGATATCGGCTCAATTTGAATTCATTGAAATTAAAGAAAAGGCATTCCTATTGAGCGCCACATCACAGGATAAGACCAAGTGTCCTGGTCCGGTCTGTGACGCCCGATTGGTATCCTTAACGATATCAAAATGCCTGCTTCCAAGTATTCCTGGTGTAGAAGTACTGCAGTGGGTTCCATGTCCAGTATGTACAACATGGGTGCGAGCGGGCAGCCTTGACGGGTTCCTTGCTGTATATGCAACACTCCAGCTATCGGTTTACCCGATTTCAGTTTAGCTACCGGGGAGGTGTATTAAAGTTTTACCCAACAAATTCATTCCCATCCCAGCCCAAAATTTTGTAGTGAGGCAAGCAAGCATTCCCAATAGACAAAGGCCTTGGCGTCCAAGGATGCCACCACATAATGTTCTGTACGGGTGTGGTGTTTGATCAATTATATGTTGGAGCCTACGAAGTTTGAGGGCAGTGCTGCGCCCAGGTACAAACCCTGTCTGGTCCGCATGTACCAATGTTGTGATGACTTTACGGAGACACTTCGCTAACACTGTTGTAAGTATCTTAATGTCACAGTTTAGCACGGCCAGAGGTCTGTACGACTCACATCTATCCGTTGGTTTCACTGGTGTGGGAATGGGAATCACCAAGGTCTCCCTCATGCCTGCCTGCTGGGAGTATGCCTGTGTCGTAGGCTTCTTTTAACACCTTTAGGAGTATTAGGGCCAGGGTAGTAGCGTATGTCTTGTAGAACTCTAGGGGGGAGCCTGCCTGTACCTGCGGTTTTACAGGTGGGTAGAGGGGCAATAGCTTCACCCAGTTACTCTTCAGTGATGGGCAAATCTAGGGAGTGTCGTTGGTCATCAGAGCGCCTCGAGGGGTGGATCTGTGAAAATGCCTCGTCCAGATCCTCTTGGGAGACTAGATGGCCATCTCTATATAATTGAGCATAGAAGGAGACAAAGGTCTCATTGATCGCTTGTTGGGATCTCGATGGAGCCCTGCACTCATAAAGCAACGTGGTCGGGGTCTGGGGTGTTCCCGTTTGCAGAGCCACGCCAATAGTCTTCCGAGTTTGTCCCTTCTATGTAAGCTCAGGCTATCTGGGTGGTATAATCAAATTTAGATAGTCTCTCCCAGGCGTTGCGACACCTGGATCGGGTCTCAGCCAGTTTCTCCTCCATTAACTACTTGCCCGGGTGTTGGGACTCCAGTGTCTTAATTTCCTCTTCTGTGGACTTCAGGACCTCGCACACCCGGCGAATACCCCTAGCAAAAACCTCACCACTGGTCATCACTTTCATGGCTTCCCAGATGGTGCCCCAATTGTTTACGCGCCCAACATTGTTGTTGAAGAAATTAACTAGGAATTCTGATAATGACCTTTTGAAGGCCGTGTCAGTCAGTACCCCAGTAGGCAGGCGCCATGTCGGGATAGGTGGTTTAGGATGTGTAAAGCACCATTCGATCACGAGGGGTGAGTGGTCCGACATTGTGCGGCCTATGTATTCTGCACTGGTGAGTTCTGAGCGATGCCCTGATCCTACAAAGAAATAATCATTAACGTGTGTAGCTTGTGAGGAGATGAGAATGGGAGTAACACCTTGGGTCCGGGTGCATTTCCCTCCAGACTTCTATCAGGTCAAGGTCTGTTAGCATCATATTCAAGGTGATAGAGGCCGGGCAGGGGCCATTTTTTTGGAGGGGCCAATCTGTCCAGTGCAGGGTTTCTTACACAATTAAAATTCCCACCCCGTAGGACAGAGCCCTCACTCCTAGCTGCTACAAGTTTACTTAAGGCGTGTGCATGTGCCAGGATTTTATGATTCGGGAAGTACGAGTTGACAATGCATATTTCCCTGTGTTCAAGGTACCCCCTGATGATTAGGTATCTTTGCTACCTATCCCTGTCTATTTTCAATAGCTGGAAAGGTAGCGAACTGGCAATCCAGGTAAGCACTCCTCTAGGAAACCTGGAATATGTGGCCCCATATCCCGTCCCACCCCAGCGGGTCAGTAGTGCTTCCTGTCCCTCGGGGAGCAAGTGTGTCTCCTGGAGTAGTACTATGGATATCATCTTGCGTTGTATGATGGATTTCACCCTGTTTCTACGGAGGTAGGAGCTCAGGCCCCACACCTTCCAAAACCTTATTCTTATGGCATCCGGCATTGCGTTGTGTGTTGGTAGGCCCTTGCGTGACCAGAGTGTCTTCTCTATGGCGCAATTCAGCTGTCATATCTCTGCTAGCCCTCTACCAGCCTGGTATGAGGTTTGCCGGGGCTCCAGCGTAAGCATGAACTTTGCAAATGCCCCAGGCCAAATAGAACATGTTGCCCAACCGGCTGTTCGGACGGACCTGTACCTCCAAGGCCCAATCTGGCCATTGTGTACCAGGTATAGGGATCAGCAACAGGCTGGACCCTGTGACAACTTGTGGGGTGGGGGTGGATAAGGTTATAAGGACATTAGTAGCAGCAATGGTGCATACCCCTTGTATAGCTAGGGTAGACAGGGCGTCCCTGGGTGACAGTATTCTGTTCCCCTCAAAGATGAGTTAAGTGCAGCATATGGGCTCAATGTTTGTCAGCTCTACCATATGAGTACTCCCTATAACTGCCAAAGTCTGCAGCCCGGGGTCCCTGATTTTTGAGAACTTATTGTGTATTCCTTGCATTACAGGTCCGGGTTGTTCTTGCTGGACAGGTGGTTGCGATCCATCCACATGGTTGTAGCCTATGGGCTGTCCAAAAATTGTGCTTTGCCTTTGTAAAGAATGTTTACTCTTGCAGGGTATATATGCAGGTATTTGAGCCCTAATTGTCTGGGCCTCGCTTTTATGGGTATGAATGAGTTCCTAGCCCTTTGAACTGTCAGCGTATAGCCCGGATAGATGGCAATCTTCGAGCTACCCCGTATTATGTCTCCCCCCTTCTCTGGAGTGCTGCAGGATAACTTCTCTATCCTGAAAATTGAGGATTTTAGCCATCATTGGTCAGGGATGTGACGGTGGTGGGGGTCGTTTTTGAAGGGATCGGTGGTTCCTGTTGGGGGTAGCAGGTTTTCAATGTAGGAGGTAGGGTCTGGCCACCTCAGTTCCCTCTGGAAGACCCAGCACATGCACGTTGTTCCTGCATGATCTGCCCTCAGTTTCTTCCGCACGCAATTCCAGTGTAGTGTTTTGTCTATCAAGCTCCTTGACCCTTATCCCTTATTTCTAGATCCTTGGTATAGTCTGATGTTTCTTTCAGGAGCCTTAAGCTGCCTGACATCCTGCCGGAGGAGCTGGATATCTATTTTGACATCATCTATCTTTGATTCCAGGGATGAGCGCAGGGCCGCTATCACTGCAAGGACCTGGTTCTCCTGCTGGTCCTGCAGGGTTGCGATGGCCGGCTGCTAGTCCTTGCTTTCCGCCTGTGAGGCGTTGCAATTCTTGCTCTGGACCATAAATGACTCCATTGTGAGAGAAACCTGAAGGTGTCTCCCTAACTGGTCCCCGGGGATCTGTCATCCAGGTGGCCAGGACAGAGCCATTGCTATTGGATCCAGTTCCTGGGGATGGACCATTGAGAGAGGATCACCTGGATGGGCGGTTCTCTGGGAGTGGGACACTGACTGGTGAGATGCAGTATCCCCCTTCCTTCAACACCTTTTCCCCATCCTACCATGTAGGACAGTGAAAACCACTGCCCTCCCACCCCCTTTTCAGACACAAATACTTTCACACGACTCACTAGAGAACGGACTAACACCAGAGCCGTTTACCTGACATGTCCCAATACAAGGGTCAGGCAAAGTCAGGCAATTTATCGGAATCACACACACCTGACGGCCCTTTCCCTTCCCCACAGGGATAAAAGAATGAGCAAGAGAGCACAGTACGAGCACTGCGGATAGCACAACGGCACAGCTAACCAGGCACAGCAGTTCAAGAGACTTAAAAAGGCAGCAGGAGTCAAGAGGGTGTCAAGAGAAGAGACCCTGCCATTTTGGTCCCAGGCCCGCGGAACCTTCGTAGCAGAGAACATAAGACCGCGAACAAAAGCACAAGTGTCTTGCAGCAGATGTCAACGTGCACAGGGCAAGCCTACACCGATAAGCAGGAGTGAGGGAAGCTCCCACGACCGTGGAACTGGCCTTGACTCCAGTGATGCCGAAAGCCATGTGGTTCATCACAGCCGGTGAGTCAAGGGGAGAGCCGATAAGAACCAGGTTGTGATGAATGAGAATCGCAAAGTGGCAAGTTTGGACCAAGTTCAATTTACTGTGAAAAGTGTTAAGGGGCGACCAGCTGCTGAGGGAAACCGGCACCTCGTGGGTGCTAACTCGAGAGACTCTGGTCGATCCCCATCTGAGCGAAACTACAGGTAGCAGAAGGCCATAGGAGAGCCGCCAAAGGAGGTCAAAGTGGTCCTACAGTAGGTCTAGTAAAATTCCTGTACAATCTGAAGACTTTGATCTACAAACTGTGTGAAACTAAGAGAAGTGAATCCCACATTCGGAGAAAGCAAAGGACGTGAATCCTGCAACACTAGAAAGTAAAGTGAATGTGAAGTTAGCAAGATTAAACACAACCGAGGGATGCTGATGAGAAGGGGGCAAGTCTAAAGTCCCAAGAAACAGTGTGTTGACAAGAGTGAAACCGGCAGAGGGATGTCCACGGGAACTGTTTAAAAAGACTTTAAGATTTGGGAACGAAGGAAAAGCTGTAGTTAACCCAGAGAAGGGAGGCTGGTCAGCGCCCAAGAGAGGGGGTACCCAGAGGTGAAAATTCCTCACCCAAAATGAAACTAAGAAAAAAAAACATTCATTAGGTTGAAGGAACTTTAGTTTTGTTATTGAATACATCAGGCCCTCGAAGTCAAGAGACTTTCAAGAGAAACGAGACTTAGCCATCGATGGTCCTGATGCCTGCAAGTGGCACTGTCGACTAGTGCTGCAGAAAGCTCGACTCCAAGATCCCATCTTACCCCGTGTTCAAAACGTGGGGAAGAGAGATCCAATCTATCGTGTCCTGACATATTATTTGTGGACACATCTTTCTTTTCTTGAAAACCATCCCACACCCTTTTAGTATTACTTGTAAGGTTTGGTAATAAGTTTCTTAGTTTAGGACATTTTTTCATTTGACACAACGCCACTAGGACTGCCTTATTTTCATTTGATGGTCAATGCTTGCTCCCATCTTAGATTTAGGTGTAGATTAGGCGTTTTTCCAACCTGCATAGAGTTTAATAAACACCCTTGAACTGTGATCACTTGTGTCTGTCTTTACTGTTGCCACTATGAGTTCCTCGCAGACTTGTTTTTACTCTTGGTGGGTGACATGATGTGGTTTTGTATCGTAGGAAGTTCAGGTGCGCAGCATCTTGTCGGGCAGCCAGAAGGACCTTGATATGTCTGTTGTGTATCTCTGGGCGCAACCTAGCTAAGCACCACTGCAGTGGCTCAATCTGCAGCACTGTAGCTTGATGGTAGTTTGCAGCAACCAGGCTACCAAGTGGACATAGCAGCAGGGTTCCGCTAATTGGTGCTCACCTCTCAAGGGGTCGAGGAGTTGCGTGTGGGCAACTAGCACAATGGTGTGCCTATACAGAACAAAAGTCTTGAGGTGCGTAGACGGTCCGTAGGAGGGCCAGCAGCAGGACATTGCAACGCTGTCTGGTTGGTGGTCGGGGTGTGTTGAATGAGTAATCGCCAGCAAACTGTGAGGGAGGTCTGGACCTGTGGGAGCAATCTGGGCTGGCAACGGTTATAGGCTGCGCTGTTTTCCGTTCCTCCTCACAGCAGCCGCCATCTTGGAGCACATGGGGGGGGACTCCAGTTTCTTCGCCCAATCGTTCTGCTTTGTCAGCTCTGATTTTCATCGAGATAAGGCTCACAGGCGAGGTGTTGGTTTTCCCTGCAGGAAAACGTATTTTGGCATGTAGTTTGATTATTTTAGCAGTCGATGTAACGATCGAGCCAGGATCACGGTGGGAGCTCCACACAGCTACGTCTTTACTGCATGGCCTCTGGCCATGCCCCCCTTGTGTGGACTCATTGTAGCCTTAGACCACACTCACAGGCCTCCTGAGACTGAAACTTACCACTCTGCTGCCTTGCCTTGATTTAGTTTGGCTAGCCCTCAGTGTCTCCCTGTTCACCATAATGGGGTGGCCTTTGGCAATCCATCCTAACAGTATGTGGTGACTTTAACTGCACAACATACCCCTTACTGGACAGGTTTAGATTGGCAAAGACCAGAGAGCTTGCTGCAGATGCCTTTAGAGTAAACAAATAAAATTAGTAGATTTGTGTTTTCAACAGCACCCCCTGGATAGAATATATTCATTCTTGTCACTGGTGCATAACATACATACTAGGCTAGATTGTGTATTTACTTGGGAAGAAAACGTTCATAGATTTGACTCCCTGCAATCCATGCTAGGATTGCATTCTCCTCTGGGGGATAATTAAGTTTGCATTTTGCCTGCCCCCCTATACCTTTTTGGATATTGCCAGTGGAGCACTTTGTGGCTTAATTCCAGGGACGGGTTAAGGACATAAATTATTCGTTTTTTTAAGATAAGAGGCTTAGTGGATTGTTAAGTATCTTTATGAGAAGGCCCCTTGACTCATGCAATGCTTTATTATAGACACAGGCCCTCAAAATGTGTGAAACTAGAATGGTGCATGTAGAAACTCCACAAGCCTTGCTGAATGAAGTTTGAACGCTGTACATGGAAAGGTCAAATACTCCCAATAAGAGTATACGTTGGGACAGTTGTTGTACTGGCTGGTACAGAAAGAGGTCAATAGATGACCAATTTTATATATGCAGAGCGGCCAATGGGACTGCAATTAACAAGGTGTCTCTAGAATATTATAGAAACTTGCATTTGCAAATCCCCCTCATCAGTCAACAGCAAATGAAATATGTTATACATATGATACAACCAAAACAATACAAGATGAAACTCACTTGAGGTGCTGGTCAAAGTGCAAGAGTTGTGATTTGTAATACAGGGTTTGGGGCGAGGGGAGGCACCAGAGACAAGATGGGTTAATTGTTGAGTTTTATGTTACCTTTATGGACTTGTTGGTCCCTGAACTGTAAAAGTTGTTTAATGCTCACAATTCGTAAACTATCTAGGTCCATGCGAGAGGCACATATTATTGTATTGTCCAAGCCAGGGAAGAATCCTGGTAGTTGCTCATCTGAAAATTAACAAGGGGGTGGGGGGTCCTGGGAGTCCCTCTGCCAGACATTAGTCCTGGTTACGAGAGACTTACCCAGATTCTTTAGCTCACTATCTTTCACAGAGGAGAAATATCCAAAACATATCAGTCTTTGTTCTGCCCTGGGGCAGTCCAGCACCAAAATGCTAAGCAATTCTCCTCCGAACAAGAGTACCAACAGCAACCCCAGACACGTGTTTCAGTCCACCCTACTGATGAGGTCCAACCAGACCGAAACATGTGTCTTGGATATTTCTCCTCTGTGAAAGATAGTGAGCTCAAGAATCTGGGTAAGGCTCTTATAACCAGGACTAATGTCTGGCAGAGAGACTCCCAGGACCCCCTTGTTAATTTGCAGTTGCTTATTTGATCAACCATTGTCCTTGCTTAATGTAGATTTCAAAATATTCAGAAAGGTTATTTCGCTCAGGGTTCATAGGTTTCTTCCCAATCTAATCCACATAAATCACTCAGAATGTATAACCGGTTACAGCACAATGTCTCACTTTCGCAGAGTGTTGCAATTTATTCAGGTAAATGGTCACCTCCACGAGAATCTAGCAATCGCTACCTTGGATGCCGAGAAGGCATTTGATTCCATGTCCTCAAATGCTTGAATTATGGTCCTGTAATTAGAGGCTTGATCTCTTTGCTTTATAATATACCTCTTTAAAGGGTTGAGTCTGGTGGTGTTCTCTCGTAGGAGTGGAAGTTTGAACGAGGAACTAAACAGTGGTGCCCCCCTTCTTTGCCTTCGTAGTAGAACCACTGGTTAATTATTGGAGAGTGAACTGAAGGATAAGGGCATACAGCTGTTGGGTAGGGAACATGTTGGGGTGTTATACACAGATTTTTTACTGATTTAGAAATCTTTCACATGTTACCTCATAGTGAATGATGGAATTTAGGGGGATGCCCAAGACGTTTAACTACATAGATAATGTACTACAGACATGATATGATATTTTATTTATATTGCGCTCATACACATATGTTTGAGCGCGACAAGGGAGGGGAACAAGGAGGCAACAAAACAATGATTTTGCTAGGCCCAGTGACATTGAGAACACGTAAGTGCAGGGGGAGAGGGAAGGGGAAAAGTGCAAGGGAGAGGGGAGGAGTGGAGAAGTGCTGAGCAAGGGATAAAAGAACAAAAACGGGTAGTGTCGCCAGCGAGATGGCAAGTGTGAGTTAAGGCTCAGACAGGGGTGTCTGATAAGTGCAGTTAGGGGGACTGTAGGGTAACAGATACAGACCTAAGTGCAGGGTTGCCAGGAGGCAGTGTAGGTGTGTGGCTGGGTGGGCAGGGAACTGGGCCCAAAACAAAAAACAGAGGGTAACCAGGAGTCCAGTGCCAAGCATAGCAGATCAGCAGGGGAAAGGAAGAGCGAAGGCAGAAGCAAAGAGGAAGGTCTTGAGGTGCTTCCGGAACCGGAGTTGGTTCTCCTCAAGTTTCAGAGAGGCAGGGGAGGCTGTTCCAGTGTAAAGCCCCAGCCGAGGAAAGAGCCCTACCGCCAACTTGTTTCTTGGAGAAGCGGCTGACCCTGAGGGAGGTGGAGGTGGAGGAGCGAAGAGCTCGAGAAGGAAGGTATTTGGGGAGGGAGAGTTGAAGGTAGTGTGGACCCAGGCCCCAGAAAGCCTTGTGGACAATGCAAAGGGTCTTAAATGGAATCCTCGCAGCCACTAGGAGCCAATGAAGAGATTTCAGGGCTGGAGGCCAAGGACCAGTTTCAAGAGTTTTGTTCTGGACGAGTTGCAGAGGGCAGAGAGTAGAAACGGGCTGATTTAGGAAGAGGGTGTTACAGTAATCCAGCATAGAGAGCGCCAGGGCTCGGGAGACCGTGAACTTCTGGGGGAAGGAGAAGAAAGGAAAAAATACCTCTGAGGAGGTGCAGTTGGTAGTTAGACCATCAGATTTGTTGGAACACAACATTCTTGGGGTGTTTAAAGGCATTAAAGCTTTTGTGGATTTTTGGTTACACCCACCTCTTTCTCATTATGCAAAATTAATCTTACACTACTTTATGTATTTTCTGGATCTATGATATATGTCCCACAACCCCTAAAATCCCTGTGCCAGTGCATTTGTAAATCACCCCGTACCTGTGTCGCAGGTTACTGACCAGTTTTTCTCTCTGTTCCCGGAAGCTACATGCCCCAGCATACCTAGTGGGAGAAACTGGAGGGACCAGCGGAGCCAAAGCTACACAGAGTGGCTGGGTAACTCCGAACTCAAACCAGCAGTATCCTCAGGGAAACTGCTACGCAGTGCAGGGCCACAGGCTACAATGGAGGCCAGCACATATGCAACATGCTCCAAAGACATTACGCTCACCTATGAGAGAGCAGCAGAATGCCTCCCAGCCAAATTGATGTGCTGGCAGACCTGCAAAGCCCTCAAACAAACTGGCACTTGAACGGCATTGCTCACACTGTGGGCCACCATTGAGAAAACCCAGCGGGCATGCACAAGAAGAAAAGTATGGCTTAGACCCCCTTTTTATGTCATATTCTGATTGCACAACTGCTGGTAAGGAGAATGGAGAAGGATTTACCCAAAGATCTAGCGGCGAAGGATAGCCAATGGTCGGAAAACTGGGAGGATAAAAAGAGATCTTGCAAACAGTAAGTTGTGGGTGGTTCGGGTGAGGTCAGAGGAGGCAAAGGCATACCAATAGACCTGGCAGAGGAAGGATGGTGCAGATGAGCGTGGAGAAGAATTAATCAGGCTGTGTGCATGGTGAGATATTGGTTAGTGAGAGGAAGTTGTCCTGGAATTAAATAATCATGTGTTTGAGTAGAGTGATAGTGGAGAGTAGGGGTGAACGAGAAGGCGACTAAAAGTGAAAGAGGGACTGATTGTTTTTTTTAAATTTATTTATTGTGCGATAGCCAAAATTTGACTTTTAGCACATTTCAACAAACAATACACAATGATAAAACAGATACAATTCATCCATCACTATACATACTCTGAATATCAAACCAAGACATACATCATTAGAAATTGAGAAGGGGAAAAAAAGCGAGAAAAATAAAAACAAAAAAATAAATAAAAAGAGAAAAGAATTCCAATCAGCCCTAACAATTCAGTCTGTTATTAACTCTAATTCCTTTAGACATCTTCCCACCTCAATCGAAAGCCATCTCATTACAAGAAGATAATCTCACCCAAAAATCATCGGTATTAAGATGAGACTCATCATGAACAAATCTACTAAAGTGTCTGGCCCTGATACTCCAGGTCCCAAAACAATTAGATAATAGATGCTTAATAGTCTGGACTTCGCTGCTAAGGCACCTGTCGCAGATTGGTAAAGTCCCCCCCTTCCTTATCTCTAGTAGCTAGTATTTCTAGAGTAGGGAGCAGGTTTAAACGAAATCTCAGGAAAGAAGATCGAAACCAGGGGTTAGGGGACTCCTTTAAATAGGCCGGCACAAATGATAATCGTTTATCCAGCACTGTCAAAGAGGCTGATCTTTTGGCTTTTCACATATTATCAATCGTGCATATCCAATCACCCAATTTCAGTTTTTTTCTTTCACTTTTAGTAGGTTCTGAAGAAGCAATTCAACATCAGTCACAACCAGACAATATTTCCAAACATTTTTGCCCAAATCTATACAGAAAACCATTGTTTCCCAGTTGCAGCTCTATAGCTGTTTCCTCAAAGAGGGAATTCTTTGGAGGATCTAGGATTAATCTGTAAAGAGCCAACCACTTCCATTCCAACCATGATCTAAGTGATGAAAGACCAAGTTCATATTGCAAGCAAACAATAAGAGCACAGTCTGGCAGACCCAAAGTACATTTCCATAACCTAGCTTCTATTACATCCCAATCTATCTCCATAGCTACAGAGTTGTAGTCCAAACCATATGAAATTATGGGAACTACCTTCCCTATGTAGAATCTTAGGAGGGGAAGGATAGAAAATTTGCCAAAGTAAGGATTGATTTTTTTCATCTGTGCACCTAATTTCACTAGTTGTAGGTCAATGGATAACAGCAAGCTATTCTTTGTTGGAAAAGATCTTAATGTGGCTCCCAGATAAGTTAATTCTGAGACAACCTCTACCGGAGACCTGTTCCTAGTTCCAAGCAAAATTCTTCACTATTTTATTTGGTCTCTTGAATAGTAGAATCTTGGATTTTAAGGGGTTAATGTTTAACTCATTGCTCTTGGCATAAGATTCTAAAGCGCACAACAGACATTGCAGCCCCACTTGCGAATAGTCCAGGACTACTACGTCATCCGCATAGGCTAACCAGTTTATTTTTGCATTGCCAATAGAAGGAGATATTAAACCAATATCCTTCAACCAGTTAGCTAGATCCGCCATAAAAAGGATGAAAAGCAGAGGGGCTAATAAACAACCTTGTCGAACCCCTCTAGCTATCCTGATTGGGTTAGAGAGCAAGCCTGAGCTACTAAGTCTGACCCGCATGTAATTATTGGAGTGCAGTTCTCTCAGAATGGAGAGTAGACCAGGGGGGATTCCCCATGCATCGAGTTTTTCCCACAGTAAGTTCCTATCGACCATATCAAACGCCTGGGATAGGTCAATCCAGGCTCCAAAAAGGACAGGGCCTCCCTTGGTAAATGACTTTGCAGCAAGGCAGTTCAAGACAAGCCCATTCAATGAAGTAGATAGGCCCTTTCTAAAGCCTGATTGCTGCTTTGGGATAATTCCCTTTGTTTTTGCCTAGGCTTCTAATTCCCCTAAAATGATGCCTGAAAAGATTTTACTATCGGCATCTAGCAGGGAAATAGGGTGATAATTAGAAGCCAGTGACCTATCGCCCTTCTTATAGATAGGTATAACTATGGATTGTTTCCAAGAGTCTGGAATTCTCTTCTGGATAATGATGTTATCAAAAAGTAACTTTAAAACCTTCGCCCAGGTAAATGGGCCCAATTTCAGAATCGAATTGCTCAAACCATTCGGACCAGACGATCTTGAAGCTGAGGATTTCTTAATTAAAAATTCAAGGTCCAAGACACTAAATTCAAGAGACCAGTTGGACACTATATCCACAACCGAGCACACTGGAACCTCAGAGTCATAAACCTTGGCAAAATGGTCAATCCACATCCACTCCTGGATAACAGAATCCTGTTTCAGGTGATGAGTTACCTCATTAATTCCCACCATTGACCAAAAGTTTTGAGAATTCCTAAGAGATAAAGCACAAAGCATTCTCTCAGCATCCTGCTGAAGCACCAGATTCCTATGGGCACGAAGCCAGTTCCTATAGTTGTTTTTTAGTTTTGTTACTCCATCCCCACAGGCTTTCACGCATAAACCTGATCTCTTTAGCTTAGATCTCTGGCGCCTCAATTCATTCTTTTGGGCTATAATTTGATCGTTAAAGGAATGTTTGTGGATCTTGTGGGATTTCTGCATGGAGTGCTCCACCGGAGCCAAGTCAGACAGAAAATTCAAAAAGACCCCAGGAGTACAGGACTCAGACAATTGCTGGACAGATAAATAACTCACCCTATTTCTCAGCTCCTTATTTAATAGTTGTCCCCCCTTGGCAAACTTTCTGATAGCATTACCTGCATTATTAGTAGAGAGCTCTTGACCATACCGAGGGGCCACTGGATCACAATCATAAGACAAGGCCACCTTCAGCATAGCATGGTCATCCTTGTTCCCATCCCCCACAAGCAAACTGCAGCAACTCTCAAAGATTTTCCTTGAGGCAAAGAGGTAGTCAATCGTAGAGAAAGAGGTACCTCTGTGCCAGGAAGGGGAATTCGGGATGTCCCCATTCAGCATGAGGAGATTCCAATCCCGCATGAAATCTACCCACATTTTACCATTGCTGGATATCTTTTTAAAACTTCCCGACCTTGGATCCAGTGTGGAAATACATTGAGAGTTGAAATCCCCGACAATGAAAATATCATCTGCCGGGAATCGCAAAGAGCATTCAACTAAACCATCAGAGAGGGCATGCAAAAACTCACATAATGTAAGAGCACTACGGTTCCAATACAAATTTACTACTATCCAACTTGAGCATTCTATAGAACCTCTCCTTGACAGTCTCACCATAAGGATCCCCTGGGTACGGCTTGAAATAATAACAGGTTTTAAGACTTCATTACTAGAAGCAACCAAAAGACCCCCCATTGGTCTACCTACCCCTGAGCCCAAGGCCAACTGCTGAAAAATAAGTACCCATCCATACCCACCAGACAAGTTAACCAGGTTTCCTGGAAAAGAATTAGGTCAAATGTTTTAAAAATGTCTGATCTTCTGGGCTCCTCAGAAAAGGAGGCATAACCTCTAGTATTCCACGATAACACATTGACCCGAATAGACCCCCCATACCCATCTTAAGAAAGACTTGTGAGTTTACTCCAGGGAGCATATCCCACACATTCGGTTGCATAGCTGCGGGAGCAACCTTAGTTATTGCTCTCCAAGCATGCTCTTGGTTGACTAACTGTCGAGAATGGGGGGGCGTGGCTTGGCAGCCATGGAATAGGCTGGAAACCCTGCGATCTCTGTGATCAGACAACTTGATCCGACCAAGAAACGCATACTTTTTTGATCAGCGGCGGCCCAAAGAGTATGTGCAGGCGTAGGAAGGCACAGGGCAGAGCATGAGCAGGCTGACTGCAAATTTACAGCGGAGGAACGGTCGTATTGCTACTTTGTTCTGAGAGGCCGGCCGCGGAAGGGACATCAAAATGGCCGCGGACGAGAACAAAGAGATCCCGAGAGGCGCATCCCTGAGACGTAGAAGCTGTCTCCGTTCGACAACAGCAGAGGAAGATTGCTAGGGATATGAAATAATCATCACATTGCTCAGTCCGGGTGGCAACAGTGACAGAAAAGCAAGGGGAAAAAGGTTGGTGGAGTGCTCGGAGCGGAGTGTGGACGATCGAAGGAACCAGCAGATATCATTGGCCCTTTGAGGACAGTAAGAACCCGCTCTTGCTGGGACTGAAGACCACGGGTGAAGGGGCTGACCCACGGCTCATAGACGCAGCGCCGTGTCTAATAAACCCCCAAGACTGAAGAGTAAGCAACCTACATTAGAGGAATACGCTAAGACGCCACCAGGCCCGGAAGGAGCCAGGAACAAAGACAAAGCCCAAGTTTGGAGCAGTGCCACCATGGGCACGAATCATGAGGTCCTTGAAGCAATCGCCGATCTGAAAGTGGCTTGGGAGACCAAGCTCGAACTGGCGGTGGCAGAACTAAAAACAGCGCTGGAGCTCCAGGTTGGGGCAGTGCAAGAGGATGTGAATCTGCTACGGCAAGACGTTAGGTCCCTGGCGGAGCGCACGGAGAAGCTCGAGAAGGAGATGGGCCCTAACATGGCGGACTGTGCTTCCCACCCGTCGGAGCTTCACGCCCTGGTGCAACGAGTGGGTAATCTGGAGAGCAGAGTGGAGGAGGCGGAAGGACCAGCCCGGAGAAATAATATCCGTATTGTTGGACTACCAGGACTACCAGAAGGTGCAGAAGCCCATAAACCCACGGAATTCGTTGAGACAATGTTGCTACAAGAAATCACTGGTGGAGTGCTGTCTCAGGGGTTTGCGGTGGAAAGGGCGCACAGGGCCCTAACGAGGAGACCGCCGCCGGGAGGCCCACCTAGGCCGGTGATCACTAAGATACATAACTACAGGGATCGAGAAAGGATCCTGGAACACTTCCGCAAAGGTGGGACAATACAAAGAGGTCCGGCAAATATAACGGCTTACCCAGATTATACCCTGGCGGTGCAGCGAAGCAGAATGAACTTCGGGGCAGTCAAGAGGAGATTGCGAGAAGCGGGTCATAAGTACATGCTGCTTTACCCGGCCAAACTGAAGGTTTTTCACAAGCACAGAACTTTTCGAAACTCCGGAAGAAGCTATGGGATGTCTCGACACGCAGGGATGCCCCCAGGAGTCGGACGTTCGGACAGGAGAAGGAGGTGCTGAGGATAAGTAATGAACGAGACGGGCACCGAGGGGTCTCAGAATTTAAGACTATGGGACTTGAATATAATCACTAAAGTAGCTTGCAGGATGGTGTGATCAAGCTGGGAGAAACATATGATCCGCGAATATTGCGATTTAGACTTTTACTAGGAGCCTTGCAGGACCAACCTGTAGATCCCCCATTTCGAGTTTAGTTAGGTCGCCGATGGGGTCTTGCCCGGGGTATCAGGTTAGGCCCAAACGCGGGGGAGCCTGAGATCCAGGGATGGAGCTGGGCAACTGTTGGGGTTGGGGTAGGGTGGGCAGGAGGGAGGGAAGGGGTTGTGTGCTTTGATTTGTTATAGTTGGGGAAGAGTTATGGGGTAAGCCTACACTTCATGGAAAATGAAATGAACCATGGGAGACCTTAAGATAGTCACTTGGAACGTTAGGGGGCTCAATAGTTATCTGAAGCGGAACAAGGTAATGATGTACCAACGTAGACAGAAAGTGGGCATAGCCCTGTTACAAGAAACTCATTTAACGAAAGACAAACTAGAAGTGGTGCGGAAAAAATGGAGAGGGACAGTGGTGGGGGCAACATACTCTGCCTATGCAAGAGGGGTAATCACATGGGTGGCCCCACATTTTCCGTTTCAGTTGCTGAGCTCGCAGGTAGAGGCGGATGGTAGGATGGTGATTATGAGAGGGATGGTGGAAAATGGAGAGATCTGCATTGTGAATACTTATGCCGCGGACCAAGATACAGCTGCGTATTTTAGGACCCTGTATAGTAAACTCAGTGGCAGCGTGGGGGGAGCTATATTGTGGGAGGGAGACTTCAATTGTGTGTTGGACCCCACCATAGATAGATCAGACACTAAAATGGCTAGACCCACCTCGGCTGCAAAGGCACTACATGCACTATTGGCGGATTTCGGGCTTACAGATGCACGGAGAACACGTCATCAGCAGGATAGACACTATTCACATTATGCGGCCCCACAGGGCCTACACACAAGACTGGACTATTTATTTGTCATGCAGGAGTTGCTGACCGAAATACCGCAGGCTGAATACAAAGCTAGATGCCTCTCAGACCACTCGCCACTGCTGCTAACATGGCAATACCAACCCCCCAGGGGAAGGATACCCACATGGCGATTGCGTGCAGAAGCGCTT
The DNA here is from genome assembly GCF_040938575.1 of Ambystoma mexicanum. Lineage (NCBI taxonomy): Eukaryota > Metazoa > Chordata > Amphibia > Caudata > Ambystomatidae > Ambystoma > Ambystoma mexicanum. The sequence goes on along the minus strand of NC_090936.1, from coordinate 891,755,853 downwards.
AAAGATAGCGTATTCAGGGAGGTTATGCGAGAGGAAATAATAAGTTATTTCGAGATAAATACTGGCAGTGTCAAGACAGCGGGCACACTCTGGGAAGCCTTCAAAGTGGTAGTGAGAGGAATTGCCATAGCCAAGTCTAAAGGACTGCAGAATGGGATTCTGACCCAATTACAGGACTCTGAAAAGGATTTGGAGACGGTATTGGAATGGGGCAGTAACACTAAGGCAGATACAGAAACGGCACTGGGGCTGCAGCAGAAATGTGTGGGATATTGGTAGAGATTATGTAATCTTAATTATAAAAAGTACATAGAAAGACAACACGCTGGAGGCGACAAACTAGGAAGAATCCTTGCATGGCTTTACAAAAACGAGACCCCCATGCCCCCAATTAGAACAATAGTGAAAGATAATGGCGACGTAGTGGATACGCAAGAGGGGGTTAATCAAGAATTTGCAGACTACTATAGACGCTTGTACGGAGACGAGACGGGAAGCAAAAGGAGGGAAATAGGAGACATACTGGAAGACATTGGGCTACCCCAAATTAGTGTGGAAGAGATGGAGGAGCTTGATGCACCGATCACTCTAGAAGAGCTAGAAGAAGTGGTGAAGTAGCTGCCCACGTGTAAGACCCCGGGAACAGACGGACTCCCGAGCGAATTGTATAGGGCATATAAAGCAGAGATTCTCCCCCCACTGCTGGAAATGCTTAACGAAGCATATGAAGTTGGGAGGCTACCGGAATCACTGCGCGAAGCAGTTATTGTACCACTCCCCGAGCCCAACAGGCCTGGTAGCAACTGTGGTTCCTATAGGCCCCTATCAATGTTAAACCAGGATAGTAAGATTTTAACAGCGGTTCTAGCAAACAGATTAAAGAAGGTCATAACCAAAGTAATTCATCCTGATCAAACAGGATATGTCCCAAATAGGAATATCTCGAATAATTTGAGGCGACTCCATCGAGTGATCGAACATGCTGAAGGGGACACTAGCGAAATGGCGATAGTGTCGCTGGATGCGATCAAGGCATTTGACTCGGTCAAGTGGCCCTGGCTGAAGGCGGCCCTAGCCAACTATGGTATGGGACCAGGATATCTTCACAGGGTAGAACTCCTATATAGTGAGCCATTAGCGAGAGTGAAGACAGGAATTGTGATCTCTGAAAGGTGGCAACTTGGTAGAGGGACCACACAGGGGTGCCCCTTGTCCCCCATGTTGTATATTCGGTCTTTGGAGCCCCTGGCGATTTATTTAAGGCAGCAATATGATGCAATAGGCATTGCCGTTGGGGAAACATCACATTTAATTTCACTATACGCAGAAGACATGTTATTGTATTTGCGCTACCCAGAGGAGAACCTGCATATATATTAGAAGTGGTCGAGAGGTTTGCCGAACTCTCAGGTATAGCCATGAACCCAAGTAAATCCTGTGTGTTCCCGCTGGGCAGATATAGAGGGCTCCTGGCGGAGAATTTACCGGTACTCCAGATACCGTGGGAGGCCACAACCTTTAGGTATCTTGGGATAGATATATATCATACAGTAGAAGCCGAACATAGGCACAATACAGAAAGAACGGTTCAGAAACTGAAAAACAGCATGACGTTCTGGGCGAAACTCCCCTTGGCAATGATGGGACGTGGGGCGATGCTCATGATGGTGGCATTGCCCAGACTGTTGCATTGCTTTGTGAACATCCCGTACTCCATACCCCGACAATTTTCTATCAAGCTGGACAGCATATGCAGGGAATTCCTATGGTACGGGATGAGGAACAGGGTAGCCCTATGGAAACTCCAAAACCCGCATGAGAAAGGAGGCATTAAATTACCTGACTGGGAAGTATATTATGTAGCGAGCCAGTTACAACATGTAGCCAAATGGCTCTCTGCGGAGCCTACCTTGGAGCATAAGCTGCATCACGGAGATTGCACCCCATATTTTTTGAGAGAAATGATATGGTTACCCAAGCGGGAGTTAAGTCGTCCGGGGATGTTGGGTCTTGGGTGGGGGATGTGGCAGAGGGCGTGCCTGTTGATGGACAAGTCGGCCCTGTGCTCTCCGCAAATCCCACTGGTTACAATGATGGGAACAGAAAAGCAACTAAGGTTAATGATTAGGAAGTATTGGGAACCGGTAGGAATAGCAACATTGGGGGGATGTGTGGCAAGAGGGGAAAATATTGGAATTTGAGGAGTTGGTGGAACAAACGGGGTTGAGTACTGGGCAATATATTACGTATCATGGGATGGTGCAAAGAATTAAAGATACCTGGTCCGAGGTGGAACTTGCAGAGGAACTGGACACCACACTAGATGTGATATGATATAGCAGAAGGAGGGCATGAAACATCTAGAGTGTACAAGGTGATGATGATGGCTCAAGTGGGCAAGGAAGTGGTGCAACTTAGACTGGACTGGGAGGAGGAAGTAGGGAATATGAGTGACGGGATGTGGGAAAGGGCTCAGGGGTACCATAAAAAAGTATCGAGAAATGCTAGGTTACAACAAATACAGTTGTATATAACTCACAGAGCATATCTGACGCCACTAAAGATAGCCAAATTTAAGAACGCCGGAAGCCAAGTGTGTCCCAAATGCAATGAGAAAACGCAGGAATGTTGCATATGTTTTGGGCATGTCCACTGATAGCGAAATATTGGAGAGATATAGCACAGAAAATGGAGGATAAGGGAATCCACGTGAAGGTGGATACGGTGGGGGCTTGCTTGTAGGGAGTGTTCTCCAGACCACAGAAGCTTAAACATGTGAGCAAATTGAAAGATCTGGCATATGTACTGGCGAAGAGAAGGATTGCAATGGGATGGAAAGCGTGCCACAAGCCCAATGTGGAGACGTGGTGGAGGGACTTGCAGAAGTGGCCGGAGGCAGAAACAGTGGCATGGCAGGAAGCGTGTAAAGGGGACATAGAGGGCAAAGCCGGAGCCCTAGTGGGTTGGAGACAATTAATAGCAGAGTTGTTTGGGCCCTCGTATGATGGACCAAGTGATGATGATTCAATAAGCGTGGTGGGAGCGGTCTCCCCACCACAAGAGGTGGAGACTAACAATGGGAGAAAGTAGGCTTGGGAGGGGGGTGGGACGGGCAATACAGTGGGCGAAAAAGTGACAATGTATGTGCATTTATGAGCAAGATATGTAACCACTGTAAGTTGAGTTGGGTTTATTTGTTGTTTGAATAAAATCAATAAAATTGTTTTTTTTAAAAAAACTAACTGGCGAGAATGAACAGAAAAGGGTACTGGGCAAGTCCGAGAAATCTTCAAACCCCTCTGATCCCATGCCACCGCCTCTCCCATAATTAAATCTACAGCAAGTCTTGACTTCAGTACTATTTCTGCCGTATTCGTGTGAAGACCAAGCAGAAAACTCACTGCCTCAATGTCTGCTGATGAAAAGTACTTCAAGGCTGGAATTGACTTCGTTTCCAGTAGAATTGCAGATCGATTTAAAGGTGAGTTATTACGTGTAGATGTAGATTGTCTTGACAAAAAAACTCTCAGATCTGAATTCTGCTTGTATGGATTAGCTATCCTCTGGCATCCTAATGGGATATTTCCATTACCAATCGGAGCTCCTGTACCACTAGAAACTCCAATTCCAATTACTGGAAGCAATTCTTTCTGTTGATCTTGTGAATGACCATCAGACCTGTGAGGAGCAGATCTATCAGTCGGGAATTTAATTAATATAGCAGTATTTACTTGGGGATTGTCAATACTAGAAGTCACACCCTTAGTCCAGGGTCCTATTGCCGCCCTCTCTGATTTTTTTCAAAAAAATAGGAGCAATTTGCACCAGAGGGTTGGGCGGTGTCTTTTTCTGTTTTTCCAGTAAAAAGATGGGTGCAATTTTCTTTGGTTACACTGTAGGTTCGGTTTGACTTCCCACAGTTAATTTACCTCCAGGCACTTCAATTTCGGCCATTACCTGGTCTTTTTGGGCTTTCAATTTAGGGATTTTCTTCCCCTTTTTCGAATCTCAAGGCATCGAAAGACATTTCCTTTTGAGATTTTTCAAGGTTCTTTAAACCATCTTTTAACTTTTGCAGATGTTGGTTGGTTTCTAAAGCAATCTGCTTTTTTTCCGTTTTGAGCTGTTTGTTCAGTGTGGAGGTGATTTCGGCGGCTACTATCACCCTTCTTTTTCTTTTCCTTTTAGACTTTCCATTCAGTTTCTTTCTCCGGGGAACTACCAGATCCGAATCAGAAGATGAGATGTTAATTGGAGGCCCCAAATCCGGGTCCTTAGATTGAAGTTCATTATCTGCCATCAAGGCTAATCTCAAAAACTCCTCCATCACAGATGCTGAGAGAGGAGTATCATTTAGAGTAGCCTCAGGTAGAATCAGGGCAGGAGATCCTAGTAGTCCATCCTGAGTCTGAAGCTCACGACGTTCTGCTTTTTCTAGTAGAATCACAGACACCTTTTTTAGGTCCCCACATAATTCGGTGAAGTGATCCATTTTACAGGATTGCTCCTTGACTTCTTTATGAAGATCACTCAGGAACCCTCCCATTGAGTCATTAATTGTTGATTTTAGAGCCACCATGGTTATTTCATTTCATTCCAAGTCCTTTGTGATCTCTAGTAGAAAGCCCGTATGCTGGTAAACTTCAATTTTCAAATTTTCAAAAACCTTAACCAGAGAGGATAATACAAAATTTAGAGCCGTTATGGTTGGAGGCACCAGTTCCTCGGGGGTGTATGGTCAGAAGGCCTCTCTTGTTCAGTTGATACATTTTGTGGATCATATGACTTCCCTTTGCTCCTCTCTTCATTTGGTCTCAGTGCAGCCCAAAAATGGGAGCCGAGGCCACCGCTTCCAACTCCAACATATCATCGTCTCTAGGCTCACCAAGATCACCACAGGGGTGAGCCAAAGGAGCATCTGGTTGAGCTGAGCCCACCTCTGGCGCTAACAAAGTAGCCGTATTATCAATCAAGAATGCCTCACTCGTGGAAACTAGATGGCTTGAACTCACATGCTTCATAGTGGTAGTCCTCAGGGTAAAATTGAGATTACCTTGGAAGAGGGCACGGATGGGATGGTTTAAAGGCGTTGACTCGCCCCCCATCTGCCTCATCCGTGGTGATACATCCCGAAATCCCGATCCTGTTGGTGACTGGTTATCTGAAGGATGGACACTAGGGGGTGGAAGGAAAATGACCCCTCCTGATTTATAGGGTTTGAACAATGACGCTCTATCCCTTCCCTTCTCTTTGCGCTGAGGCTTCTTGCCCATTTCCACCGGGACAATTTGCAATGTCCCACAGGCTTCTGAAGGTAGAGCCGCACTGCGAAGGTCATACATTTCTCCCTTTTTTATATAAATATTTGATTTAGGCAGGAAATCACACTTCCTTAAGCTCAGGTCAAAGGCCAAAATGCCAGCAGTCCCCAAGTCAAAAGAAACACAGAAAAAGCAAAAAACGGTGTGATAGAAAAAGGAGAAATGACCAGTGTGCTTTGTTTCCACGTGGCAATATCTCGGGTCAATGGCACTATCAGCCCACAGCCCCTGGGACCTGCTCAAGGGTAGTAGCCCAGAACCTTCACAGCCTTTATTAGAATAGTGCCAACACAGGAACTAAAAAATAATAATAATAAACCAAACGTGCAGGCTTCAGCGGGCAGCCAACGGGCCTCGTCCCCGCACACTTACCGACTCAACTCCCGTCACAGTCAAAGATTCCACAGAGCCCAGGGAGCATGAAGCGACGAGCCAGCCGGTGGGTAATTAATCGGCTTGGAATTGGAAGGAGCCTCTGCCACGTACACTCCTCAGCTTTCACCTCCACGGTGCTCCACTGCACTGCACAGCACGGCGCGACAAGGCTCCGACAGAACCCTGACTCCGGCGTAGCAACTACCAACTATCTGCTCGGGTCGGGTCAGGAACAGAGAAACAGAGGAAAGGACCTTGCACACAACAGTCCCCACTCATCACGGACCGTCAAGCTGCGCTGATCAAACAAACTTCAGCCGTTTCCGACAGTCAAAAAAGATAGATAAAAAATTAGACTGTTAACCAAAGCCCGGTGGCCCAAAGAAACTCTAAGAGACATGTAAGGTGAGGGACTGAAAGAGGGACTGATTGAGTAAGCAGATGTGGGTGGAGTAGTAGTGGTGTGGAGCGGAGAGAGTGAAATATTGTGGAGAGTAGACACTAGTAACGGTGGAGAGAGGGGAGTGGTGATGTGGAGGGGAGTAGTGGTGTAGAGAGGGGAGTGAAGTAGCAATGGGCAGATTAGTGGTAAGATCAGAAGATGAAGCTAAGATCTAATGAGAGCAAGGTATATGGAAATATCAGAAGGACAAGGGAGGTGATGCAAGGGGGGAAGGAGAGGAGAGAAGAGATGGTGGGTGGCGAAGGAGGGAGGAGAGTGGGAGGAGATGAGGGAAAGTGATAGAGACAAGGAGAGGAATGTCAAGAGTGCAAAAGGACCAGAGAGGGTGACAATTTGAGCGTCTGGAAGGCACATACCTTAAATCATACATTTTGGGAAGGTGTTCAGAACCCCAGAGTGTTCCCTGAGAAAGCATAGATAAGGTGTTTGAATTTAGACCACACACAAAGGTTAACTACTTGTAGATAATAAGGGTTACTGATTTCTAATACCAGTTTGGAGTGGAGGGATGCCTGGGTTAGGTTAGGACTGTCCATCCCTAAGTTAGAGAGATGGGCACGGCCCTTTGAGCCAGTTTCCAGCAATATGAAAAAAAAGTTGACGTTATTGGGGCCATTTGTGACGTCAGCTTAGAAGAGAAGGTTTGCGTTTGCGCAATAGCCAATAAGAAGTTGAATAGTATCTACATATATGCTAAGCGTTGCCACATTTAGTAATTGTCGGAATTTGTTAAAGGTGACGGCTCCATTGGGTTAAATTGCTGGAGTGACCCGTGTTGTTGAGTACTGCACAGACCTCTACCTAGGTGGAAACGTTTTGGATTTTATCAAAATGACTGCTCAGTTCAATATCCCCCAAAGTCAGTTCTTACTCTATTTGCCGGACAGAGAAGGGCTGTGAATGTTAGTTGGCTGGGCTTTCCAGAGGAACCGAAAGAGTCACAACCCACTATGAAGTACTACATCAGTCTGAAAAAAAGATGGGGTGGGGGAGTGAAGCTGCAAAAAATGAGTAGTCCAAATTGCACACCACTTGTTAAGAAAAAAAGAAAGTATTGCTTAAGGTGGTAAATACATTTTAGAAGTATAAAGGTGCAGCGGAGAAGACAGCAACCTTGGCGCAAAAATAGTAAATACAAAAAAGTCACAAAAAATGGTCTCCAAGAGTAAAAGATATTCCCGTCCCCTGCACACTAGGATACTTCTTCAGAGTAAATTCTCGAAAGAGATAGGGATCATTAGATCAGAGAGGTAACGATCATCACAATATGATACATTTGAATGAAATATATCATACATTTAGAAGGATTTTTAGGTAATTAATCATCAACTTCTTAGCGCTTCAAATGATTTGTAGACGGTCTTCAAGAAGAAACAGAATTTATTCTGCTTTTCCCGCTCAACGCTTTCCCTTCATCAACAGCATGACTATTCAATTTTTCAGAATCCAATGTCATAAAATAAAAAGTAAATACATTTCTTTAAGAAAATATAAGTCAGTGTACAAAGGAGGTGTGGCGGGTCAGAAGGAGTAGCCGGACACATTGTGGACATTTCAATACTCTTTCAGTCTATATTTACAAAAGTGAAAATGTGTGAGTTTGTGGCTTGGGGAATCATTGTTCCTCATACAATTCCACGTGTTTCACCAATCTGCACCAAATTATGCATAGTTACCTGTTAGGACCCTCCGGACATTACTGGCTACATGACATTTGGACACCCCACCCCTTTCCCTGGTTTCCAGCTCGTTTACACATGAGACGGTTGCCTGAAATCGGCAAAATATCAATATGGTCGTAGAAGGACCGGTCCTCAACCTTAGAATGTACGGTTTCTGGGATATTTGCACCGCAAAAACTGCACCACATCAAGGTGACACAACAGTTGGGGAGAGAGCACAGTAGGTCCTAGTATGCAGCAGAACACCTACTCTGCTCCGGGGTATGTCAGCCACCCACACACGCCCATTCTCAGTGCAGTTTAATCCAGAGTGCAAAGCACATCAAGCGATAAGCGAATCGGAATAGCCACCTACAGGATCATTGATTTTCAACAATTGATGAGTGCTATGGCTGTCCACCGAACCTGTTCGGACAACAGGTACCTTTTGCTAGTGAAATTATAAAGTAAAGGCCTATCTCTCCCTATCGCAATAGGGTTTTCCCTACCTAACTAAAGTGGCTCGTCTGTCGTCAGGAAGTCCAAAGTAAATGTCCTCTGTTCAAACCTAACTCTACCTGACCCTGTCACTAATGGGAACTAAAGTAGGCCAAAAGAGTGTCTCTCGTCTTCTGGTATTTCCCTTTCTGCCTTTAATGCTCTGGTTTTCTCTCAGGGTTTAACTTGTTCCAGGTGTATCTTCAATATACAAATGTCTCTGTTTAGAAATACGGTTTTATCCAGCAGCTCTTGTAGCTCCTCCCAACCTTTCTTGGGTCTTGTTTCTTTAACAATCTTTCATTATTATTATTTTTTAATTCTCTCTATTTGCTTTTACGGAACATAGTAAGTATTGCTGTCAAAATAGACTTTAAATGTAAATCGGACATCACAACATATTCCAATTACCAAGTTTAATCGTCTAGAGTCCCCTGATAGTGTTGTCCCCGCCCGTGCATCTAGCAATAGGTATAATTTGTAAGGGTCCCAAGTGTCCCGGGGTCACACACCAGGGCACAGGGCGGCACAGTGCCCTGCTTCAATGTCATGTCAATAAAGAATGTCTGTATTCCACTGTTCAAGATCCGGGGAGTGGCGCTGTCCCTAGATATGGCCACTCTCCGTTTGCTCTTTTATGTAAACTTCCCTTTATTGCTTTTTAGTAACCAGGCAGTGAATGTTCCGGTAATGGTCGTTGCTCAAAGGGGTAGCAGAGATGAAGGTAACCTGTATTATTCTGTGCGCATTTTGGTGTCTGACCTCATGCCGCCATTTATCTCAGGCAGCGCCTGTTGCTTCACTCCTCCCGCATGTCTGTCCCCTCTCTCCCCTTCTACCGTTCAGGCTACGTTACATTCCCTGTCTCTGATTCCTTAACCAAACATAACCCCAACTTTACATGCTTTCCTTCCCGCCGATTGCCCCCCCCACCCTTGGACTCCCCGAATACCCACCGGTCCGCCTCCCCACCATCCACTCCCGCTCCCACCTGACCTTTGAGTTACTCTCCCCCATTACCATGTTGGTCTTGCGGTGTCCAGTCATCCCGAGTTGCAAACATCACCTGAATCAGTGTGTTCCATTGCATCACATCATTACTGGTCTGCCGTTGCTCCCTGTACACCGCCCTATGCCACACCACAGTCTCGGCTTCTGCCCATTCTCTAAGATTTTCCCACCATGCTTCTATGCAGGGGCCCTCCGTTCACTTCCATGCTAGTGCAATTCACCGCTTGGCAAAGACACAGATGAGGTTTGTCATTTTTGCCAGGTTTGCCCAGCCACCGCGTGCATAGGCCCAGTTGGCATACCGCAGGCAACCAATCCTGTATATCTATCCCTCCTCCTGTGACTCTGCTCGCTATGTTCTTCCAGAAGGCCCCGATCACCAGGCACGACCAGAACATGTGCAGCATCCCTGCAGAGTCGCTGGGGCATTTCAGTTCCTCTGCGTCCAGGAACTTTGAAATGGCCAGTGGGGTCCTGTATGCCATATGGGTAGCCTGTAAATGCATTTGCTTAAATCTGGTGTTCCTGGATACTTTTTTTGTGTATACCAGCCCTCTGGCTCATTCCCCGTCCGTGAAAGGCCATCCAAGGTCTCCCTCCCTCTTGGCTCTCACCCTGAGCTCTTTCTGCCCAAGAGTATCCTGTACCAGCTCATAAAGCCTGGATATCGCATGTCCCCCATCCACCACATCATACAAAGCATCCAGCATAGCATCCCCCACTTGACCCTCCTTCAGGCCCGCCCATCTGTCTTCTGCTGTCTTTATCAGACTGTGTTCAAGAAGAATTGGCCTTTAGGGATATCACATTGTGCTATCAGTTCCAGGAATGCCAGCCACGCTCCCTCCTTGTATATGTCTCCCAGGGTTATTATCCCATTTAGTTCCCAGTATAGCCATTGATTACAAGCCTCTCCCTGGTTCCCACTGCAAATCGCTGCCAGAGGTGTGTTAGCCCAGTACGGGTCTCCTTCCCTACCATCTGCCACAATCTGCGCCAGTTTCTCCTGCCTAGGGTTATGAGCGTCGATGTATGAGCACCTCTCTTAAAACGTGTGGTCTTGCCTCACCTCGCTGAAACTCCATATCCAGTGAGCTTTTGTCTGCTAGCCAGGTCATGACTGGCTGCAGTTGACCAGCCAGGTAATATCCCTCAAAGCTTGGCAGTCTGATCCCCCGTCCCTATAGTCCCTACACAGTGTAGCTAGTGGTATCCTGCATCTCCCGCCTCCCCAAATGAATTCGCTCGCCATCGAGTATAACTTTTGGAAGAGCTGCCTTGGAATGTCATAGGGTATGTTAACAATGTGATAGAGCCGGTGCAGGAGTAACACCATCTTCAATTCTGCAGCTCAGCCCATCATGTAGCCTACACCAGAATTTCATGGATATTTCAACCCCTTGGAATGTGCTCAATGTGTTCAATTTGTGTTCCTTCTCTGGATCAGGGGGAACAGCCACTCCCAAATACTGTAAGATCTCCACTGCCCATTGCAGCCCCAGGTTCGGCAAGCGTTCTTGGCTCAGCCCTGCTAGTCTCACAAGTAGGAAAATCCTTGATTTGTCCCTGGTGATGTTTATTCCCGACAATCTGGCAAATCTGTTTAGCACCTCAAGTATGTACGGTAGGTTCACCTCAGGGTTCTGTACATATAAGAGCATATTGTCTGCAAACAGCGAGATCCCGTGCGCGGTCTCACCTACAGGTATACCAGCCTCCTTAAAATCCGCTGTGAGGAGAAAGCAGGCACCACTGATTGGTCATCTACCCAGTTCTCACGCCTGCGAGACATGCTTCCCCATTTTCATTCTGGCCATTGGCCTCCTGTATAGCAATTGTACCCACCGTAAAAAGGGCAGACGCACCCCAAAGCGCTGCAGTGCTGCATGTAACCACACCCACCTCACCGAGTCACCCGCTTTTATTGCATCTCGTGAGACCACTGCATACTCTTCCTCCGGCCCTCCGGTCTTGTCGATAATGTGGTATAGTCTGCACAAGTTCCTTGACATGCTTCACCCCGGGACATATACCGTCTGATCTGGATGCACCAGCGTACTATTCACCCCGCAAAGTCTGTTTGCCAGGATTTTACAGTCCTGATTTATCATGGAGAGCGGTCTATAGGATCCACGGGGAAGCAACGACTTGCCCAGTTTGAGTATCGGCACAATAGTAGATTCCCGAAAACTCATGGGTAGTAAACCAGCTACAAATGCCTCTTCCAGCATCTGTAAAAGCTGCATCATCAGCTCCTTCGCATATTCCTTACCGAATTCTGCCAGGAGGCAGTTGACCCACCCCTCCGCCCCCAGCGTTTTGCCCATGGGTAGCACATGTACAGTTGATGTCAATTCATCCTCTGTCAGCGGTGCTTCTAGTGCCTCTATTTGTTCCTGCCCTATACGTGGCAATGCTATGTCCATTAGGGTCTCCTCCATTTCTGTGGCATCCCCTCCCCCATCTGCACCACACAGCTGCCTGCAGAATCTCCCAAAGCATGCATCAATTTCATTCCTCCCCGCATTCATCCCTAATACTGCTCATCATTTCCCTCCTTTCCTTTGCTTGACACAGACAGGCCAAGACCCTTCCAGGCTTGTACCCAATTTGTTGGAGTGTCTCCAGGTATCTGGCATAATTGTGTTTGCCCAGCTGTTCCCAGGGTGCTATACAAGTTTGTCTGAACATTATAAGTTCCTTCTCACACTCCCCTGGGCACTCCCCTCCTTCTGTCAACGCATCCATGTGCCCCTCTGCAATGCTGTGTAGCAGCTTTCTCCGGATGCCCCCCATTTCGCCAATTGCCTCCCCTATCGTCACCACTTTGAAGGCTTCCCACAGGGTCCCAGTACTGGCTGCACTCCCCAAGTTTTTAGCAAACAATTCCTCTGTCCTCTCGCCCATGTGGGCCCTGAAATGGTTGTCAAATAGCGCCTCAGCCTCCACATTGGGATCAGAGACCTATTTGCGGCCCTTTGGCACGTCACAACCAGCGGTGCCTGGTCCAGTAGTACCCACGCCTTACACTCGGCTGCAACATATTCACCCAATGATTTGCTGCCCGTGAACATATAATCTATGCATGTATGCACTCCATGCGGGCGCGAGTAATAAGAGTAGCCACTCTTTTCCCCATGTAGTTCTCTCCATATTTCTTTCAAGTCTAGTACCTTCAACATAGATCCCACCTCTTGTGCCTCTCGTCTGATCTGTCTAAGGTAGGATCTAATGTGCAATTGAGGGCACCCCTTTCCCCCAATATCCACATGGTGCTTGATACAGTGTCAATCTGGGTCCCAGACATTTGAAAAAAATTGTAGAGTCATGATTTGGAGCATATGTGTTAATAATGCAGATCTCCTGCTCCAGGGACCCATGTAGAGCCACCATCCTGCCCTCATTGTCACTCTTTCATTCTGACAGCCTGAACGGTACAGTGGGTGCCACCCATATAAGAACACCCCGGGCATATGTGGATTAAGTGGAGCCATACATCCGCCCTCCCCATTTTTCTCAGATAGTTGCTTGCCTAGCCTCAGTTAAGTGTTTGTCCTGCAAGAGGGCTATGTGCACCCCTTTACCTTTTAAGTACATATGCACCCCGCTTCTTTTGACAAAACTGTTTAGCCCCCTAACGTTCCAGGTGATGACCTTAATATTGCCAGCTCCCATCTCCAGCACCTTCTCTCCTCCAGGGGTTCCAATCGCCTTCCACTTGTTGTCCATCCTTTCACCCGCATGCCCAGCTCTTCTCTTCTAGGGAAACGCACTCGGCGTACTGGAGTAGTCTGTAAACCGGCCATCAATATAGTGAAATATAATGGTGTAACCTGTCTGAATGACGCAAGACGGTGCAGTTAATGAACCACACATAGGAGCGGCGACTGGGAATATAGAGTATCAGCATAGACCCAGGCCGACATCGGCACGAATTGGGAGAACAAGCCCGATACAGCTGGTGCGTGATTTCTGTGACTGCACCGATCAACATCAGATCAGCTTCTAGACGGAGGATAGATGTTCTGTCCATATTACTCTCAAGAGACGGCTGTCGTAATTTATGCAGCTGTAAGGGTGAGCTTCTGAGATTGTCCACACGTCTGTGCTTTTGTATGCCTTTCCTTGAAAATTCCAGACCTACTTACCCTTGATGAATTTCCGCAAAATGAATTATGTACGGAAAGAAACATGTTGGTTTGGGGAATCTAAATATGTTGTAAATTGGACAATGTAACAAACAGTGAAACACAGTGAAACACAGTGATTTGATTGCAGAATGTGCTTGTATTCCGGTTTGTTGCATTTCTTCTTATGTATATTGCTTTAATAACGATAGGACATTTCATTGTATTTCAGAGTGTTGTCTCTTTTTTAGACTGTGGTGTCAGCAGTATATTAGATAACAGTTAAGTGAGGATGTTCAGTTGTTTGTGTATGAGTGAGGTATGTTTGGAGTTTGTTTTCAGGGAATGTATTATGGCTATGTGTATGAATTGATAGGAGTATAATGTATCTTAGCACTTTATAAGATTTTTTGAGTATATTGTAATATTGTGGCACATTGATGATTTTTAGAATCTTATTGTTGATTTTTGAATATGTATTAACATATTTTTTTTTCCTTTATTGTATATTGGTTTAAACAAACCTTTACAAATTTTCAATATCAAAACATATAACATTAAAATACATTATCATTTTACAGAAACATAATAAAAATGATCATTATATCCATACATAGTAAGAACCGTTTTAAACACAGAAATCAGGTTTGACATAAAAAAATATCTCAGACAATTCTTGAATTCCTCTATTCCAATTAAAATCTGTTAAATTTCAGTTTCAGCCTCTGATATACACCTACTCAATTTTCATAACTCATTTTATGTCACTAAAATATCTCACAAACAAAGCTTGAATTCCTCTAGTTAAAATTCGTAAAATTTCAGCTTCAACCACTGATATGCACTTTCCACCATCCAGAATTTTCATGTCTAAATGCAATCATTTCATTTCCCAACTCTCAAAGCTCTTTTTATGTAACTTTACAGACCTTAGTCAAAAACGCTATAACGCTTATTTTCAGTATGATATTATGTCCGTGAAGCATTTCATACCATAATTGCTCTCTTAATACATAGGAAGTGTCATATACAAAGTCCGAAAAGTAAGCAAGTCTTTCTTTCATCAACATCGGGCAACCCAATAACAAATGGGACAAACTTTCTGAGAAATCCTCATTCCTGCAGAATCTACAAACCTTCATAGTCGCGGGAATCAACTTCCTTATAACTCCAATCTCATTAGTATTCATCACATTAAAGCGCAATCTCATAATACTATGATGCAGTTTCCGTGAAGGACATTTCACGAGATATTGTTCCGGTTCCGGGAACCATTTCCATACTGATAAGACTTGAGCATACAGTTTTGAATTCATTATAACCAAGTTATTCGCTGCCCAAGGCGTTTCATTGTGACCCCAATATTGCTTAAGGTGTTTTCCACCTCCATTTTCAGATTCAACATATATTTCCCTGTGTCATTACAACATACTTGATACAGGGAATTATGCTTAGCTAGGACACACTTTCTATATAACATAGCTTTTTTGCAGTCCATACAGCATTTTAAGGAGTTCATGCCAAACTTGTATCTTATTAATTCAAACGGTATACATTTTGGCAGAAAAAAATAACTTTTTCCAAATTTTAGATTCAATAGTTTTTAGCTGCAATACTTCTTTCTCAGGATAGAATTCCAGGCCATATGTCAATCTTGGAATCACCTTCATCAGGTAGAAGTCCCTGCACGCACCCATTGAGAATTGACCATATTTACTTTCGATTACTCTCATTTGTTTCGCAGCATCCTTGGCTTTAAGTTCCAGACATTTCCTTACAAAACTATAAGACATATTGCTTGCAAAAGAATAGCCTAAATACTTAAATGCTTTCTGTAATCGAATAGCTTAACACATTTCTTGTTACTATCACCCAGATTAATCACAACTGTTTTCTGAGGATTAATTTTCAGTTTCAGATCTCTGACAAAACTGGCAAAAGCATCTATAAGCTTTTGCAGACCAATTTTAGTTTTGTCAAAGAGCATGAAGTCATCCGCATAGGTCATCCACTTGATCGCAATTCCTCCCACCTTAGGAGCTATTAAGCCAGAGGAGTCCAATCTATCATTTGCTCCCGAAACATACAAGTTAAATAAGATTGCTGCCAATGCGCAGCCCTGTTTCAACCCATTCCTAGAAAAGATATCCTTAGACATCAAGCCTTCTGAGTTAAGTTGAACCTTTAAAGTAGTGTTCGAGTACAAATGAATAAGCATAGAGAGTAGCCCCCATCTTTATTTAGTGTTACGAGTCTTTGCCATAAAATTGGCCTGTCTACCATATAAAAAGCTGCCGGGAGATCCATAGACGGTACATTCCCCATTTTGGATGTTTGATTCTGCAGAATGGTAACTAATAGACTCCCGGCATCAGTACCCAGGCTTTTCCGAAATCCAATCTGGCGGACATCGAGAATATCTTTATCCTCTATCCATTATAACATGTTTTCTAGGATTATAGCAGAACATATCTTTGTCTCAATATTTAATATTTCATTTGGCTTAACAGTATTCACCTCTGTTTTGTTTATACAAGTATTTATTGGTGGGTCAGCTGCTCTTGACCCCCCCATTCTCCATCTTATCACCATCCAAACATCCATCAGACCCAGCCTTAAACTGTAGTGTGTCCTTATTCTCCACAAGCACCACATCTGGGTTGCGTATATTAATATCTCTCAGGAACTTCAGAGAGGATGCGCTCATTGCCTTTTGAGCACGCACCTGTTTTTGCCTATTTTTAAAAAATTTTTTTTTAGATAGCTTCATATTAAATATTTCAGCGACCTTAATCGGTCCACTGGCTGCAGTTGGAAGTTGCAAGTCTTCCACATGGCCATTGGTAATCAAGGTGTTAGTTACTTCAATAATACTGTGGTCTTTGACTTCCAACTCGGTCCTAGATGAAAGCAATTGCTGATCTCCAGTTACTAGTAATCCATTACCTGAGATAGCAATTGGCTTATTAGGGTTACCTTCACAAGTCGGTAAATGCATCTTTGCCATATTTTCAGCTAGCATTGCAGGGAATGCCATCATGGCTAACAACATTTCTTTTCAAAATACAGGTCTGTGATTTCACTTCTTTTAGTATGTCATCTTGTATCCATCAGTTCCCTCAACAATCCGAGGCGTACCAATCCTCCTGATCTCACTCAGCACATCAGCTGGATTCACTAAATTGCATCTAGAAATAGAGCATTGTGTGGATGATTCAAGATGCTCAGATAATCCTAGCATGGTTATTTCTCCTGAGGCAAAAATAGATGGTGTGTCCATAAAGGATACGGCAGTTTGGCTTTGTATTTCCTCAATAGGAACATTCCCACCCATTTCACTCACAGCTCCTCCTTCCAATCTCGATTCCTCATTGAATAGAGACTGCGAGGATGCAGGGATGTCATTATCTCGCCTTTCCATAATCAATTTTGCAGATTCATTTTGCGCACATACAATCAAGTCCTCATCTGAGTCAGAGGATACAGGGAGTGCTAGCGCAATGGCGTGAGCTATGCTCATACGCCGAGTTTTAATATTGTTAGTAGCCATTGCTGAATCCCGTTTACCACCAACAAGCTTTCTTTTCATTACTTCTCAGAACACTCAAATTAGGCAAGACAGTTTCCACGCCTTAGAGTGTACACACAATGCAGCTTATTAAGCCTAGAACAGACACACCTCTCAGGGCCAGAACACTCAATAACAATACATGCAAGCTCTTGTCATGCCTAATTACCTTAATCAAAAGGAGTGCTCAAAGAGCATACTCATACCGTATCTGTTTGCCTGCACACTGCGCAACGCAGCAAACGGCCAACAGCCGTACTTTTTCGTACTTTCGTGTGCGCGCGCGTGTGCGCTCGCCACACAGTTTTTGAAAGTGGAGGGGGCGGAGTCAAAGGCAGGCTTTAGCAGCGAGGGCCCAATCAGTAACAGGCTGAAATTAAGTGAAAGGGGCAGAGTTAGGTGTATACAGCAAAGGGTTAATAGAGCACTAGAAGTGATTACTCCAAGTCAACAGTAAACGTGATTACTCCGAGTCAATAACAAATATTTACATCAGTCAATTGTAGGTCAGGCAGCTTCTGTGTGCCTGAATAGGAAGTCCGCTCGGAGTTAAACTCGCAGCACGGCACTAGGAATCCTTGTAAGTCCGGGACGGCAGGCAGGTCCAGAGTAGTACTTTCTCACAGCCAACAGCCATACTTTTTCGTACTTTCGTGTGCACGCGCGTGTGCGCTGGCCACACAGTTTTTGAAAGTGGAGGGGTCAGAGTCAAAGGCGGGCTTTAGCAACGATGGCCCAATTAGTAACAGGATCAGTCAATTGTAGGTCAGACAGATTCTGTGTGCCTGAAAAGGACTTACGCTCGGAGTTAAACTCACAGCACGGCACTAGGAATCCTTGCAAGTCCGGGACAGCAGGCAGGTCCAGAGTAGTACTTTCTCACAGCCAACAGCCGTACTTTCGTGTGCGCGCCGTATTAACTAATAAAAAATGTTTACCATGATTTCAGATCTTGTAGTGAATTGAATTGTTTCACATCACGTTACGTGTCCCCATATTCTTATTGAAGGTACCCTATTGGTATGTCTCTGTGAAGTATTCTTTGTAATAGATGTGTGTTCACGTTCAGGGCTCACCAACAGAAACACTAGTGTTGTGATCTTCTTTGTCCAGGTGTATATATATCGGTTCGTTCCAGGATAGATCACAATACAGAGATAACCCTGGTATCCCCTGTTGCTTTTGTTTGTTACAACTCTTCTCAAACCCATGCTCGCCCTGTTGGGTGGTGCGGGTACGCGGACCCCACGGTGGGTTAGCATGCTTTGCAATTTAACTTTTGACTCATCTTCAAACTCCCCTTTCCCTGCAACATTCTAACAATTGCCCAACAGCGCATGGCATGTTTGGGCTAGACCACTTCTCACACTCTTCTGGTTATCTCCCCCTCCCTCCGGTCTTGCGCGCAGCGGCTGGCTGTCTCTGATGCCCTAAAGGTAGCAATAAAGAAAAAGGATGGAAGTGTTTAACCTCACTCCATTACCATCTACTCCCCCTTCTTGTCACTTACAAATACTTAGTTCCCTAATGTATGTTCATTCAGGGCCAGTCACCCTTCTGTACAATGCATCGTTCTCTTTCCCGTGGCATGTCCTATTGGAGCCCTGTTCTCCAGCACTTCCCTCATCCTTCCAGTCTCTGCATTGTGTCATGCTCAAAAAGGCAGACACTCCCAGCATCTCCATCCATGCATGTGCTCCTTCTGTGCTGTTGAAAAAATGGGAAGTGTCGTTATGTAGGACTTTGAGCTTTGCAGGATAGATTGCCATGTATTTCAAGCCGGCACACCTCAGTCTCTCTTTGGTGGGGCCAAACGCTTCCCTCTGTTTCTGCACTTTTAATGCGTAATCCGAGTACACCACTATCTTGGCACACACCTGTTCGATGTTTCCCCTGTCTGGAGAATGCCAGAATCGTCTCCTTGTCTCTGTGGTTCAGAATGTTTGCAATCAGGGTTCTGCGGTGGTTCTCGGGGTGGTTTCCTGGCATGGGACCTATGAGCTCTTTCAACTGTGAAGCCCTGCGACAGGTTACCCGGCCCCACTTCCTGTAGCAGCATATTCTCTACAAACATTGTGGGGTCTTTCCCTTCTGCCCCTTCCGACAGGCCTGGAATCCTTATGTTATTCCGTCTCGCCCTTCCATCAGCATCTTCTGCTCTACTCTCCAGGGCGGCCCCTTTCAATTTAAGCTCTGCACTTCCGACTTGGTCCCTGCTATGTGTTGCTTGTTCTCATCAGATTGGATCCCCACTGTCCACACTCTTTCAGCCAGCGTCGGGTCATCCTGCCGCAGAAGCCCCACGTTCACTATGACCTCGTCTATCTTCCTCTCCAAAGTGGTCTGTAGCGATGCTATGGCCTTCAGTATTTGGTTCTCATCTGTATTGGCCTCCATGTGTGTGTTACTATGCTCTAGCGGTGCCGTTCCACCACCTTCTCCTTTCCGCTAGAAGGCCTCCATTCTGGTCTGCTTGGTCTTCCCTTTATGCTGTCTATCTGGCATGTGAGCAGCGTGTCCTCCGTGTGGCTCCATCTCGACTGGCAGCCTTGCGCTCAGTTTTGCTTCTACAGTGTGGTCGGCTTGACTTCCAATTGCTGGTCTGACCAGTGAGGTCTTCCCTCCACTTACTGGGGGATGTCACCCACTGGTGCTCCATTCTTCTCTCATGGTGCCTCCTCCACTCTGTGTTACTATGCTGATGTCTTCCCTCTTGTATGCAGCGTCCCCAGGGGTGCTGGTGCGCCTCAGTCAGGCACCTCACCAGGGGTCCCTCTGGGTGCCCTTGTGGTGGTGCTCAGTCAAGTGTTTCAAGTCTCAACCCGACTCCTGGATGCCAGTTATTTTACTGGCGAACCAACCCTTCTCCCATCCACCATCTCGCTCCCCTTTGCGCTGCGTCCCTGGCTCTCCCACCAGGTCACCACTCCGCCTCTGTCTGCAGCTGTCTGCTAAATTGCCTGAGGCTGCCTCCCTTCAGTATGCGGTGCAAGGGTGTACTCCAGTTCTGGTGAGGTATCCCTCCCATGTTCTGCTTTCTTGGTGTGCACTAGCGCTTGTTCTGCCCGCCTCAGTCTCCGCCACACAGCTGGTCTCAATGGAGATGCTGACCCCATTCATCCAGTGCTGGGCTCATGTCCCAGCAGCCTCTGCTGTCATCGCTGCTTCTCACTGCAGCTGGTGCTGTTTGCTCTTCAGTCCTCCTTCTCCCTGCACTGCTCTCTTCTGCTGCGCTCTGAGCTCTCCAGTACCCAGCACTGCTTTACCAGGTATCTGTGCCTGTGTGGCGGGTCTCCGTAAGCCTGCCGGTCTCAAGGGAGGCAGAGCAGAGCCCCTCTCGCCTCTGCTGTCCCACTCTCCTGTCACTTGTCCCTTGGGAGCATCTGCTGTCTGCCTCCCTCAGAGGGTCCCGTGAAGTGAGTCTGCTCCTCCTTTCACTGCTGCCGCCCGGGGCATTATGTGCTCTCCAGTTGCTTGTGCTGCTACTTGTTGGCTTACCTCTTCTCCCGCCTGCGTCGCTGCATTCTTTGCTATGGTGCAGCTTGCTTCCTGTTTCCCCTGTGGTACAGGCACCTCCCCAAGACGCTTGCCCTGTTTTTTCTGCTGCCCTGAGCTCACTGTAGCTTTGTGCCTTCAGCTCTGTCTCCTGGTGCCCCCTCAAGCCTCTAAGCCGCCTCCTTTTTCCACCTCGGTGCTAGATCTAACATGACACTGCCTATCTGCATGTGCCCCAGGGTGTGCAATGACCTCGGAGGCTACTTCTTCGCTTGCTGCGCTGCAGGTGCCATTTTCAGCCATAGGCTCAGCTGCTGCCAGGTCCTGTTTACACAGCTTGCCAGGCGCCCTGCTGACTCTCACCTTTTTGCTGGCACTCTCCCATGTTAGGGCACACTGCCATTCACTTTCTCACTGTTTTCAGCTAAATTTGATGTTGTAGGGCTAAACTTCTTAACGGATCTGGTGGGCCTCACAGAGCTGGCGTCTTCACAGCATGGCTACCGGCTCCCCGACCCCCATTCTTTAAAAATCTTATACTTATAAGGGCTCCCCTTGATATGGTCTCTCACATTCTTTCCTATAACTTTATATGTCTTACATTTTTGATATCCAACCTTTCTGAGGATTGGGAATCTCCCTCTCCTGGTCTCTTTTCTACTGGTTTCTGTCTCTAATTATTTGATTTACTTTGTAGACTTAATTCACAACACTTTTTACACCTTCTAATGGAGTGTTCTCCCCACTCTTCAACAAATAATTCTTGTGGCTTTTTCTCTCCTTCCTAGCGTATTTGCTTCCACTTTCCCTCAGTTTCACATTCAACCTCATTCTTTGCGTTCTTTACTCGTTCCTCATATGTCTAGTTATGCTGGTTCACTGCTTGAATATCACCCTCATGGATTTCACAAGTTCTGCCCTTAATAACACATTGCCCAGACGGCCTCCTGCTTCTCCAGTTAACACTGGTTTCTTTGTGCGCCTATGGTATCCTTACGGGACTTGGCATTCGCTCGGGTATGTTTCTTTGCTTTCTTGCTTCCCGGTCTCGGGCTTTGCAATAATTCTGCCTTCTGCGTCTTTGCAGGGTGCTCCGGTCGGCAGACGGTGGCGGGTGGGACTTACAGTGCTCCTGGCTGCACTGGTCTTGACGTTAGACGGGCGGCTGCCCCACCACGGTATTGCCGGGGTCATGCTGCCACATCAGACTGTTCCTCTCATCCCGTCCTTGCAATGGTTTCTCTGTTGTCTGCTGTGCCGGGGCTCTGGCATCTCAGACTGGCATTCTCTGCTTTTCGAATACCCATGGGCTCTGTGTCTTCTCCGCCTCTCCAAGGCATAATTACACCAGGGGGCTTCTCCTGCGCAACATACTCTCCCATCCTCTGTGATTCACTGGTCCCCCTTGCATACAAATCTCTTCTTAAAGAGATATTCACTCTTCCTTCAGATGGTATTTTTGATTCAACATTGCCTGAAGAAAAGAGGAGGACGACACAGTATTCATTATGAAAAGCAGTCCAATATATATGATGATCAGGCGATTGCCTCCGGGAGTGCCCTGTGGGAATGAGTCCCTGTGCTCGAATGGGAGTCAGTCCCAGTGAGGTACTACTTCCCCAGATCCCTAGGGAGGGTTTTGCAGAGTTGGCTCGCCTCCATTCGTCACAGAGGTTATACAACAACGTGTATGGTTGCTTCAATCAATTTATCTTTCAAATGGAGGGAAAGAAATTCCCATGTAATGGTCAACAAAAAGGTCAATCGGGGTCCACAAAGATTTTGGTTGTTGCTTATAGATTTATATGAAATCTCCATTGAGGAGATAAACTGTTGATCTGTAATGTAAAGGCGAATGAAAATAAAACTCAGTAAGGTAATGTGAAAAAAAAACAATAACTGTAAGGTACAGAAATTAATCTACTGCCTGGCTCCCTCAAGTAGAAATTGTGAATATCAAAAGAAATATTGGCGTATACTGTAAGGAAGGTGTATATCTGAAATCGGCATAGAGAGAAGATAAGTATAGGTATTATGTACATAATCTGTAAATCGCAGTGGAAATAACCACTGTTAATCGAGTGCTTATTACTTCAGGGACAAGCTATCTGCCAAGAGAAAGCTACTGCCACCGAAGATTAGATGTTACTCATGTCACCGTTAGTTGCCGTAAACGTGGCAAAAGATGGCCCACTATTCATAAAATGACGTGTCCTGACTATGACATAATATTGGCATAATCGCGCTTACCGCCTTTGTAATGAATGTTTGTAAATAGCTATGTGATACAACTCAATAGTTTTGGATAGAGAATAGAAAATAAGTTGTGTTAAAGGTATTTACATAGTCGGATTAAATTGTAAAAGTGTCAAGCATAAGGGATGCCTATACTGAGAATGTATTGTAAGGAAGGCATGGTGTCAACAGTAAGACGAACACAAGTGACCACGGTTCAAGGGTGTTTATTGAACTTTCACAAGGGTGAGATAAACGCCTATCTAATATTAAATCTACAGATGGGAGCAAGCTACGACCATTAAATAATAATAATGCAGTCCTTGTGGAGTCTTGTCAAATTAAAAGGGCCTATTGCCAATCCTTACTACTTATTTACAAATAATGTGGGGTGATCATGAAAAATAAAGAAGTGTTCACAAAATGATAAGTCAGGATGTTCGGCCGTTGGCCTCCCTTCCCCGTGTTTTCAGCACAGTTCACTCGAGCAAAGCACACTCTTGCTTCTGCAGTACATGGATACAGTTCCATTTTCACAGTTCCACCTTCTGTGCCCATGCCTCTTTGCTTCTTGAAAGTCTCTTGACTCAGAGGGCCTGGTATACAAAAACACCCCAAAAACGTTTTTTTCTTTTCCAGTATTCAATTTGGGTGTTCAACCTGGATCCCTCACAGCCGGGCTCCAATCCCTTTCAAACTTAAGTTTAAATAATTCCTTCTCGGGTGACTCATGATTCACACCGGTTCCCCTCAGCCAGGCTCAGATCACTTTCATTCACTCAATTAGTCTCCCTCAGCCGGGCTCTGACCAATTGTGATGTACTTAAACTATCAAAGACTTTCGAATGTGCATCACCACTTCAATCTCAATATTCCTTTTTCTCAATCTCAGCATCAGCATAAGTTGGATACCTAACAGACTTTTGAATGAGCACCCACGTGGCGCCGGACCACTCTGTGTAGATCTTTTCTTGGCCTCCCAAAGTTCAATTATAAAGTTCAACAACTCCTGTGTTTTCCAATTATATCCACTTTTCATATTACAAACGCCTCACAAACTGTTCTTATTATACAATGTTGCTGCTTGCAACCTTGGTTCAAAACACAAGCTGGTTTGGTATCAGTCTCCGACTCACCGGCTGTGCTGTCTTTTCCGACGCCTCTTTGTTGTAGGAGCCAAGCACATTACCACAGTGGCAATCGCTTCTCCTCGCCTTGGTCATCGACACGGGAGAGCCCCGGGTACCTTCGACAAACTGTGCAGTTTTGATCAGCCTTAGTTCCTGGTATTCGGTTTCTTACTTTGAAAGGCTCACGAAAGTAGCAGTCTTTATAGGTCACAGGTACTTCCCTCCTTACAACTCTCTCTGGTCTCACAGTCTTTGTCCTTGTATTAAACTGCCATCTTGGAACTGCTGTTTCCTCGTGTGGTTTGCCTCGCTCTGAATGTGCTTTCGTGCTCCGCCTTTTATCCGTGTGGGGAAGTGCGATGGAAGTCAGGTGTGTGTAATAATCTGTAATTGCCTGACATTGCCTGTCCATGGAGTTGGGACATGTCAGGCATATGGCTCTGGTGTTAGTCCGTTGTCGCTCACAGTGAACTGTCTGTAAGAAAGTGTTTGTGTTAGAGAAAGGGGGTGGGGGGTTGCATTCCTATGTATCCTACCTGGTAGGCTGGGGAAAAGGTGTTATTGGGATAGGGATACCGCGTCCCACCCTCCGGTGTCCCACTCCCTCTCCCCGAGGACCCCTCATCCTGGTGATCCTCCCGCACTGGTCCACCCCCAGGAACTGGATCCAAAAGCTATGGCCGTGTCCTGGCCACCTTGATGACATATCCCTGGGGACTAGCGGGTGAGACACCTTCTGGTTTATCACATAATGTGCATATTTAGTAATGGCAATCACTCTTAGATCTTGAATTGACCAAAGAACAAAGCCCATTGGAGAGAACAATTCAACAACAGAGAATTAGCAATAGGTTGTTAACTACAGATTGATAAATTTATTTAGTGTACTTGTACTCCATCTAGGAACAAAGGTAGTCACCTTGACACACTGAACGCACTTTATCATGCATAGTGTATGGTACAATATTTTATAATAGAGAAGTGCATAGATACAACATCAATATAGTAATAGAACTGATTATATTAGTCAAAACATATTGGTACTAAACATACCGGAATGACTCCATGGTAGATACGTTTTGTCACCAGGTGTACATTAACAGTAGTTGTTGAATGTTTTCAGCCTTATACAGTTGTTGGCGGTCCCCTTCACAATTAGATCTTGAATTTCTGAGAATTTTATTTCATTTCAACATCTTATTCGGCAGCAATGTCAGATCCTGAAGGTGCTGAGGCTGACCAGTACCTATATACTATTCGAAAACAAGGGATGAGGATCCGGTTTTGTTGCGCCAAATCAATGGATTTATTGGTAAATTATGATTGCTTTTTCATCAATATTTCAATACAACTTGTTCAATCCCTTACTGCACATTTATGCACAATATTTCAATAGTGCTCAATTGGTCCCTTCATAAAATTTCAATAGTGCTTATTTAATCCCCTGAACACGTGTTTCTCCATCTTTCCTGCAGATGGTTCATCAGGAGAGTTTAGAAATTTCATCGTAGTGTAAGTAACTCTTAGTCAAAGTTCTTGCACTCTTACAGAGATGTCTAATGTGTTCCCTCTCCTTCTATTCTGTTTAATTGAGTTGATTTTCCTCCCAGTTTGTATGTTCCTTTGGAAAAAGTATTTTTTGGTTTGTTGCTTGATGTTGGAAAGGTGGATCTGGAAGGATTTATTGAGTATTTTGAGCTGCCTGCGCTTCTTTTCGGTTGCAGGTGCCAGGTCTCGGAAGAGGAGAACCTTGTGGTCTTGATATGTCAGCTAGCGCTTCACG
Source organism: Ambystoma mexicanum (assembly GCF_040938575.1). Lineage (NCBI taxonomy): Eukaryota > Metazoa > Chordata > Amphibia > Caudata > Ambystomatidae > Ambystoma > Ambystoma mexicanum. The sequence goes on along the minus strand of NC_090936.1, from coordinate 891,730,186 downwards.
GCTGACACTTTTAAGACTGTCTCTATCTCGGGCATCTGGCACTTTGACTATAACAGTCGGTCCAATTGTCGACCCCACATTCTTCTTCGTGACCGGGATTTTAATTCTATAGCACTTGTCTATATAGATGGGATCATCCTCCTCCACCTTGATGCCCAGCAAATAGGGGACCAATTTGTAGCAAAGGTTATTGTGTCGTCACCCTCAGCGCCAACCGGAAGACCTATAACCCTTATCTGTTTGTCTCTTATTGCATTTTTGAGGTATTCCAACCGAGATTCCATCAGAGCATTACCTCTGGTAAGTGCAGTCACCTACATGCCCACAGCACCAACGGAGACATATGGGCAGTTTCCTGGTCCAGTTCTGTGGTTCTCTGGTCAAGCGTAATGGTTCTCATGTCTCATTTCAAGTTGCAACACTTTTTTATTGCGTTTATCAAACTTGTTTTCCATCCGTGCTATCGAGCTCTCAATGCGTCCCAATGCCTCAGTTGCCTGTTCCATTGTGTAAAGAAGTTGGCGTCTGCCCCTTTTTCCTTATTCTTTTTTTTACTCTTGCCTGTTGCCATTCCTCCGTCTGCTTCTTATGCTAACTGGGCCTTAAATCTGTGTGTGAGGGATACTGGGCATGCTGAGTTTAGGGCAGGATCTCAGGTCCATCGGGTAGCTATAGATTGTCAGGCACTGAGCATTACCTTCCTTCAGGTCTGCAGCTCTGCTGTCTTCGAATCGGTTCTGGAGGAACCCAGCACTTGGGGGGTTAAAGCTGCATGGTCCCGACATAAATGTCTGGCTCCATTCTGCTCCACTCCTCCGGGGTTAGTGACCATCTCACCTTGATGAGGTGTTCGCCCCCACCTCGTTCATCAGGCCATGACCCATCTCACTCAGCGGGTGCGCCGGTTGTTCATCCCCTGTAGGAGCACAGAGCTCTCCAGACACACTGGACGCTGTCACAGTCTTCTTGTATCACACCCCAGTCCGCTCCTCAGTCGCTTGCGGTCACCGGCTGTGCATGGTGGACTCCAGCGTGCCCACCACAGGAAGAGCCCTTCAGAGATACTCTGGTGTTTCGTGAGCCTCTTAGTATGCCGCCATCCCGCCAAACCCACCAAACCATGCAAATGGTCTCGGAGCTCAGCGAGGAAGCTCCCATTGCACTGTCACCTTGGCCCCTCCACCCCAAGAACACTTAATCTCATTTTACGTTTCCGTTTGGAGAGATTAATGTGCTCCTCAAAGAATTATTCTGGGTAGGGGTAAATGAGAGGCCCAGATTAAGAAGATCCAGTTACACGTCACTAAAATGTTTACTTGAAATATTCAAGACTAACTGGTCTGAGATTTCTTTTGCCCTCTTAGGGTGGCTATCCGTCTAAAAAAGGCAGCATATTAGGTACAGAAGTAGTAGGGAGAACTTGCTCTACCAGTGCATACACAGCAGGTGCTAAAGGAATCTCTGTAGGTCTATTAGAGTCTGTTTTGGGTGGAAGTTCGCCTGCACTACTGGACGTGTTACTACGTTGTTTACTATTCCTTTGTGGTTGGTAGTTTCCTTTGGAAAGTAGATCTATTCTGTTGGTAAAATCCCTGCCAGGTGTAGACTATGTCTTGTGAATAATCTAGAGTATCCCTTCTAAATGTCCTAATCATTCGCTGTTCGATATCTTAGCAGTAAGAATCTAGCTTGTAGTTAATATCTTCTAGAACCTTTTATAATTCTTCTCCGGATTGAAAGAAAGACAAATGTTTAAGTTCTGTAATTTCATTATCAAGTTATAAGAGAGATCTTTCAAGTTCTAAATGTTGAGGTGAATCAAATCAAGAGAACATTTGTTTAGGGTTTGTTCTCGTTTGTTTGACAAACTCAGAGTTCTCTTTGCGTAGTGTGGGTTGTAAATATATTCTTGGATCACGAGGGATACTTTGGTATTTGTAGTATTGTGTTAATCTTGATGCATGAAGTTTCTGTGAGATTTCTTTTCTAATCCTTTCCATATGGGTTAAATGCTTATCAGGATTGTCATGAGTAGTAGTGCTCCTATGTATACATTTAATGCGTGTTGCTTCTTCTTTACTGAAAGCTAATGTTGGAGCATGTTTGGCAGTCAGTACGTTCAATTTGGAGAAAGACATAACTTTTGATAATGAACTAGGCAGGTGCTAATTGGAGAATGTGCCACTCCGTACTGAGGGGGCACAATAACATCAAAAAATGTTTTATCCAATTTTCACTCAAACGAGTTTTATCGTGTAGCTAGTTACAAACATCAAAAAAGAGAGGCACAGCTCCACCTCACTGATGAGGCCCAACAAGGCTGAAACACACGTATGGGGTTGCTGTTGGTATTCTTGTTCAGAAGAGAATTGCCATAGCATTTCAGTGCTGGACTGCCCATGTGGGAGGGACAAAGACTGATCAGCCAATGGTTATTTCCCTTCTGTGAAAAGTACAATGAGTGGCTGCAGACTCTCGAGTGGGTACCTTCCCAAAGAACAGGTCCTTTAGCCGTGTTCATTCTCGCAGAGGGGCGCCTATAGACTTTCATAGTTACAAACATCTGTTGCAAAGACGGTAAGCACAATGATACCGATTTCAGACACAATGCTTTATTCAGGTTTACGCTGATATTCCTTTTGATCTTCACCATTCTACTTGAGAGAGGTAGGCAGGAGCTTCACTTTTGTACCTTACAGCTGTCTGTTCTTTTTCACATTTCATCACTGAGTTTTACTTTCATTTTCTTTTACATTACAGATCATCACTTTGTCTCCTTGATGGAGATTTCATATAAATCTGTAAGCAACAACCAAAATCATTGTGGACCCTGACTGACCTTATTGTTGACCATTACATGGGATGTATTTCCCTCCATTAGGAAGGTAAATTGTTTTAAGCAACCATACACATTCTTCCATAACCTTCTCTGTACATTGATTTATATTTTCTTAAAGAAAATTATATTTACTCTTTCCGATTGAATTTTATTAGATAGAATTCTGACAAATTGAATACACATGCTCCCAATTAAGGGATTACATCCCGAAACGTGTTGAGCTAGATAAGCAGAAATAGATTGTTTTTCTTCTTGACGACGGTCTACAAATCTTCATTTGAAGTGCTAAGAAGTTCCAATGATTATTTACCCAAATATCCATACAAAATATGATATATTTCATTCAAATGTATTATATTGTGATGATCCTTACCACTCTGATCTAAGGATCTTGATAATCCTTACCTCTTTCGAGAGTTTACTGTGAACTATAATTTCCCTGAAAAATTAAGTAATACCAGCCTTTGATAATGTGCAGAGGATGAGAGTATCTTTAGTCTTGGATACCATTCTTTGTTACAGTAGTGTAGACTGCTCAGTGGAGCTGGAGATGCAATTGAATAACCGTTATTTCCTACAGACTCTTACCCACCATGAACCAAAACCTGTGTTGGATAGCGCACGTTTTGATGAGATTATAACCGATGACGTACATTTTCTTAACATGATGATACATTTAATTCCAGGTATTTGCATAAGGCTTGGTTATAGGTCAATATGGTATTCATTTATTATCAGAAGTTGCCTAACAGTTATAATTTCAAATCGCAACTATAGTTCTATTTTACGAGGGGGATGTACCATGCTCTCATTTTATACTTTGTTGACATTCACATACCCTTTCGTTATATACCTATTATTACATTAATGTATAAATTACTTAGTTATTTTGTCTTCACATGGTACTACTGATTACTAAAAAATGAAAACATAAAACTAAAACAATGCATGTGTGTGGGGTGCAGATCATTGCTGGGGAAGTGTAGAATGACTGGGGCTTTGGGCACACTCAGTGTACACTATGCTGGCTTCAGCACTATGAAATTGTAGTCTTCTTAACGTTAATGTAGCCTTCTAAAAATACACAGGTCTCTGGAGCCCATTGCACTACCTGCAAATGTATTTTATTTTCTAACCGAAATAGAAACCTAAAATTCTAATAGTTACAACTCTGTTTCACCATAAGCAACAAATGAAAACATGGTATTTAATCTCTCTTCCACTTAAACTTAAGTTTAAGAAAAACATGTTATATGATGCCCTTGCAGCTAAATCTGCCTTTTTGTAGGGCCTCTGTTTTTGGCACTTAAATAGAGAAATGTGGGCATTTGTAGTAGTTCACATTTACAAGAGAAATAATCGTAATGGATTGCTTCTCCCCACAGATTCCTCACCTGAGATCTAAATTTTCAAGCACAAGCTGTCTTCAGAAATGTTATCAGTCACCATTGAGCACAATGCTGCTTTTACTGATTCCAATACGCGTCTGTTAGATCTGGAGTGATGTATAGGGCACTATCTAGGTTGCCATTGTGTCCCATGACCTCACTTCCTTATTTCCACAAACTCAGTTGGTTGTTCAGAAACACCACTAGCAATTTTCTTAATTGTGTCATGCCAAATTACAAGGTGGGCTTCACCTGGAAGGACTGCTCAAGGCAAATGTCTGTCACCGAACCCCACATCCTTATTGCCTGGGAGAGGAACATGATATTGAAGATTGCAGTTTGTGCCAGCCCATGCTTGAAAAGGCCCTCCAGCAGCGTGCCGCTAAATTGTACACCTTCCTCTACAATGATGTTTTATATCATTTTTTATTTGTATAGCGCTTTTGCCAAAGCGCTCTACATAGAACATTTTTACCTACAATTATTAACCAATGAAATGTTGTACTCTTTTATCGACCTTGCAAGGATGAAAGGTTGAGTTCGCCTTGCCGGGATTCGAACCCATGACCTGCAGATCACATTGCAGCAGCGATTGCTCAACCTGCTTATGTATTTTACTGGCACAAGGATAGGATACACACATCATCCAGATCTCATGCGTTGAGCCCTCTCACAAGAAGGCTCAGCCTTTGGATGATACAGGGGTGGAACGCTGCTTTTGGGAGGACAAACATTGAGCAGATTCCAGCTCAAATGAAGGTGAAAGTAAAGATAAAGAAGCAGTTTCAAAAGCGCTCTTCCTCCCACAGCAAATGTGTTGAAGCCAATATTCTTCCTCATCCCCCAAAAAGAACAGTTGTCACTCCTGTTGAGAATATTCCTCATCATACCTGAAGAATCACCACCCTTGAAGGTACCATTCTGCACTCGTGCTTCTAAACTGGAACAGTGGGGGGTGGGGTGGGAGTTCAGACAATAGATATTGGACGCTTTGCTAAGGTGCCAGTGACTTGAGGGCTAGTGGCAGAGCAAAGGCCCACATTGCTCGCACAAGCAGGTAGAGGCACCTCTTTGGACCGCAGCTGCATACCCAAGACTGCTCCCCTCCAACACCTCTCAGCTGCGCCTTCAGGTGTCTTAACCCCAGCTTTGACTTCCTTGGCTTTGGTCTTGGTGCCGGCCCATGCTGCTGCCTATTTGGCATTTACTCCAGCTCAGAGGGAAGTTATTTCCAAAAATGGGCCAGATTGTTGGTGAGTGTGATCCCATCCATTATGGGCTGGCACCTTTGGATTCAGGATAGGTGGAGGATTTCTCAGAGGAATTGTGTGACCAAGTGGCTGCTCATCGATTTATCTTCCGACCTTCGGGGTGCTAGGTCTGGACACCCCCCCTGAACTGTACTTTCTTCAGGTATCTGTTTATGATAAGCTCCTTCCTTCCTTCCTTCCTTCCTTCCTTCCTTCCTTCCTTCCTTCCTTCCTTCCTTCCTTCCTTCCTTCCTTCCTTCCTTCCTTCCTTCCATCCTTCCTTCCTTCCTTCCTGCTGAGCCATGCAAAGGTTGTTGATAGTTTGGGCATGTCCGCTCCAGCAAAGGAGTCTGTACAGTTTGACGTCAGACATTCTGGACTAAAGGTCCCTCAAAAGAGACACTTCTGCCTTTTAATCCAGCAGCAGCTGCCCCGATATTAGACGCATGATTTGAAACTGGGTTCCAAACTGGCTGTGGACTGTGGCCTTTTCAAGTAGCATCATCTTGGCCCCACCAATCTAGGCTACCTGTCTACACATAACTCCCAAGAGTTTGGTGGTTCTGGGCCTAAAGTTGGCCATGTTTCTATCCTTGCCCTCAGATGAGATGAGCCAGAAATTGGAAGCTATTGGTCAAATAGTGTTTGCTTCTGGCAGCCTTGCTTTGAGGATGGTGAACACCACCTGCACCCTGGCTAAATTCAGTCTTTGTTTGTGGAATATGATCTCTGCATCAGTGGGGTCTCTACCCAGTCCCGAAAATAAAGGTTTTACTTCTGTTAATAATCAGTAGGAGGTGACATGTCAGTTCCTCCAGTGGGGCTTGGACATAAAAGATCATGTGTCAATTTCCATTAAGATGAGCTCTATCATTTGCAGGAATTCATGGATGTGAACATGTCATCTACTTTATTTTTAATTCAAAACGTTGTTCATAGTTTGTTTAACAAACTTTTACAACTTTTAAAACTTATATTTTCATTTCATATTCGCATTTCATATCTACATACATTTTTTGCATGCTTAAAATATTTAAAAATATGATTAAGGTTACCTTAAATAGCCACACAATCACAACAAGTTGATTTTACAATTTGACATCATCTTATTCACAACACAGATAAACTGTACTTATGATGATTCTACCAGATGGTCAGATTAGGTTATTGCCACTAAAGTGGCTTGTTTGCTATTTGTCTCGATATCATTTTCTTGTAGTCAGTCCTACAAATGTTGCGCCCAAATGAGCAAATACCCACTAAGTTGAAGAAACCTCAAATGGCATTTTTGATAAAAACACATCAAGTTTCGAAATTTATAGGTTTTTTTTGCAATTCAATATTTAAAATAGCCAAGAATCTGGTAAGCCGTAGAATGGCTTTGGTGGAATTACCCCACATGCATGCAAGCCATAGCCATTCTGTTGAGGCAACCGAGACCCCCGCTAATTCGATACCAAATATTTCCTTGCGTTGAATTAAAAAAAATACACAGTTGACAATCAAGTGTTTAAGAGACTCCTGCATGCTTGGTTCTTTACAAAATCTGCAATCATCACCCGGCTTTACTATAGCATATGTTGCCCAATTATTTATCCTGTCTAAAGTAGACAGTTGATTTAATTTAAATCTCATGTATAAATCCCTGGCTTTGGGACATGTAAACTGCAGCAGGTAAGACTTATGTGGCAAGCGACCTGTGCAGAATTTCACCACTTCTTTGTAGGTTTTGTATTTTTCAATTGTATTTAATGTCTTGCACCAATCATGCTCAAATAGTCGAAGTTTGACATGAGCCTGCTGATATTCCAGGTCCGCGGGAGTTAGGGCGAGCTCACCCAACAGTGCAACCATTTTCCTATAAAAGTTCCCAATTGATGGAGGATTGGTGTTATTTATCATTACCCCCAAGTCTTCGTACAGGGAATTTTACGGGGAGAATAGCATTTTTCCCAAATGTGAGAGTTGCCGCCAGTTGTAGCGAGCAGATAAAGACGTTAAGCCTAATTCCTGCCTTAGCACCACATTAGGGAGGGAAATGGCCAAGTTAAGCACGCCCTTCCATAGGCGTCCTTGTAACTGGTCAAGGAATTGATCTATGTCCACCAAACACATAGCAAGTGCATATAGTATGATCGACTCAACTTTGAGAGTGTAGAAATCAAAGAGAGGAAGTAAAGAAAACTTAGAGTATTTCTTAAATACAATGCACATTTGATTACTGAGAGTTTTGGCCTTTTTATTTAAGATCTTCTTCCACAATATGGTTGTATTTGAGTCGGATATTTTATAAATCAGATATCTGATTGTTGTTACCCCTGGAATCAGGGTACTACCGATAGTCCACTTCCAGGAGCACAGTCGTCTCTTAAGATTCTTGAATATAAAAATGAAGGATTTTCCTGCGTTAAATGATAGATTATGGGAGGAACAATGTTCGGCAAATAGACACAATTTTGTTTGCAATCCTGAGGGTGTACGATCGAAAATTACAATATCGTCGGCAAATGCAAGCCAATTAATTTTTAGGCGTCCTAGTATTGCAGGATAACTAATTTGTGGCTCCCATATCTCATTGATGCCACATAAATACAAGTTGAACAGTGTAGTCGCCAGTTGCAACCCTGCATAACTCCCACCCCGATAGGGATGGGGTTGGTGTTGCCCCTGATTGGTTTACTCTGACGTAGTATGTGGTGTTAGCGTGTAGTTTGGCTATTAGAAAAATGATGTGTGAAGGTATTCCCATCATGCACATTTTATGCCAGAGCATTCCCCGCACCACGCAGTCAAATGCAGCTTTCAAGTCTATAGAAGCCATATACAAGGGCCCAGCATCGGGAATCTTTGTTTTTGCAAGCAAGTGTGCCATTAGCATTGCATTTAATGTTGTCCCCATCTGGGGCCGGAAGCCAATTTGAAAGCGCAAGACAATATTATGTTTTTTCATGTGAGCATGCAGTTCCTGAAGTAGTATAATTGCGAACACTTTGACGGCAGCATCTATGAGAGCAATGGGCCGATAGTTTGCGGGGTTATCCCTTGGGCCCTTTTTATAAATTGGAACAATTATTGAACCTAGCCAGGAGGCAGGAATGTCTAAGGATGTTAAGAAATTGTCAGATTGTGATTGCAGTATTTTCGCCCACAACCTGGGATTATGTTTTAGCACGCATGGAGGAATGCCGTCCGGGCCAGCGGCCTTGGAATAATTTAGGGCATTTATTGCCCATTCAATGTCGTGCAGGGACCAATTGGGTAGCGGTAATTTGGGAATGGTGGGTTCTTTTACATGGATATTAAGAAATAAAGAAGGAAACGCAAATTTAACTTCATAAAATTGAACCCATGAAGCAGCAGCAATCGTGGAAGCTTGGTTGTTGCTTAAAATAGAAGAATCTGACCTTAAGATTGCCCAAGTGGTACGCCGATCGTTACGGCATAGGGAAGTTAATATATTTTCATTGGTCATATTATGAAGATGACGTTTAATGTTCCTACACTTGTTACGATAGACATTGCATATCTTTCTTTTCAGCCGTGCATACTCCTCAAGGGAGCATATGGTATTTTTAAGCTTACGTAAGTCAGCATTTTTTTTACGCTTTGCGAGTTCGATTCCCGGGTATCCAAAATTTGCAAATGTGTAATGTGAGCCCTAATTACCAGTGTGGATTGAGGCCATTATACTTGCTATCATTTCCAGGTATAATCTTGGCTCTATTTTCTCATGCAATTCATGTTTGGGAGAGCCCTGTAGTCCGCCTAACCAAGCATCAATGCGACCATTAATTTTATCACATAGTTTGTTGTTCCATCTGATGAATAAACCAGGGCGATCACCTTCTAGAAATACCTGATTTGGATCTAGGTTCAGTTGCGGAATGTCAATGGTCAGCTGAATTACTAAATGATCCCCAAGAAATGGCTCCAGTGTCCCGATGTGCTTGCACCGTTCCTGGAGATTTGCCGAAATTGCAAAATGGTCGATGCATGATGCCATGGAACTCCTTTTCCATGTAAACCCAGGGCCCTGTACATGGAATGGCAGAAAGGCTATGTCCCATGATGCTAACTGTTTGTTCCATAGGCGGCCTCTACTAGCTGATGGATGTACAGCGTGAGATTCCAGGCAGTCAGCATTAAAATCACTGCCCATTACTATTCGGCTTGCCGGGCGGTGTGCTAAAACTTCATCAAACAGTTTGTCAAGAATGACAAAGGTTGTTGCAAGTTTCACAAGGGCAGGGTTATGATACACCGATATACACAAGTAATCATCCAAATGAGCCTCCGAAAATGAAATTAAAACAGCTAAAAAGGATGTTGTTTCATGCACTACTTGGGCTCTAAGGCACAATTTGGTATTTATAGTGATGGCTACCCCGCCAGACGGATTACCTTTTAGTCCGCGTTCCGCAGGTACTTGATGAACAATGAATCCTGATAGTGATTTTATGTGTCGCCATAGTTTCCTGACAGAACAATATATCACAATTGGCAGCATAACTACTCAAGTTGTTAAACCATTTGTGCAAATTTTTGAAGCCACATGAATTCCACGAGCGAACATTCAGGTGGTTTTGTTTATTAGATGGGAGTATTATCCATGGCGGTATTCAAGGTGGAAGCCAGAGATGTCACTATTACTTCCGCTTTAAGGCCACCCTGTACATTTTGAGTAACAGCTGGTAAGGGAGTTTGGAGGAGGGGTGGTGGTAAAGTTTTATTGAAAATGATTGCATCATCCAATGAGTCAAATAATACTGGAGTAAGACCAATTCATTGCAATTCACGCTTGTGCTGCCACACTAGGTCAGTGATATTAGTTTGGACTTTACACACCATCCGATTATTGTGGGGGAGAGTAATCCATTCAATATCGTCAGAATGCAGAGTGTGCAGTGCCGGAATTTGCCGAAAAGCCTTCAGTAATGCGGACCGATTCAGACGTTTATTACCGTAGATTGCGGGATCAGACTCCCAACTCAAAATGGTTGAGGATGGAGCTTCGAGTTTGTCATTGGAGGGGCTAATGGAAAGGTTTGGTTGTGTCGGTGCAACAGCCAATGATCCCACCAAATGTAATGGTTGAGACAGATTTAGGTGCTTTTCGCAATTTGGCGAAAGGGTCTGTCCCGGGTTTGAATTCAACTGTGCACAGCCTGTCAGTTGGTCATTCAAAGGGGGATTAAAGGCTAGTGGCATTGTGCCGGGTGTGACGCTTTACAGCCAGTTTCCCTACTTGGACAACTTTAGTAGCCATAGGCTTGTTGAATGCAGATAGATGAGTCTGCACCGTGCTTGGAGTCTTGTCGAAGGACGGCATTGAAGCACCCTTTGCCTGCTCCGCTGTGATCTTGCCTTTCTTGTTTGACTGTGTACTAGCAAGATTCTCATCCCCAGGAACCATCTGCAGAGCTTTTTTGCTCTCGTCTGATAGTTTTTCAAGGGGAAGGCCTTGTTCGGACTCCGCTCCTGTCTGATCTACATGAGCTAAGCTTGCAGATGTTCCAGTAATAATATTTCTCTTTTTTGTCTTTTTGATTTTTGTTTTTGTTATTTGGTTTGAGAATCACTGGTTTTGTGAATACCTTTGGAGGATTTCTATCTGCCTTTCTTTTTAATGTTCTAAGCAAGAGACGTTTCTCTTTCCGTGAAGCAAAGTGTTGACCAGCACTTGCAGAGTACTCCCTTTTGACATTAACCTTGCGTTCCGAGGAAGTAGGCGCATTCTGAGGTTCTGAAAAAAGGTTTGTAAGAGCCGACGGGCTATCAAGAGGAAACATTTCACCCTCCTCCACGATTTCATCAGAGTCAAGATAACCGGACAGCACCTCTGTGGGATTGCCCTGAATGAAAAAAAGCAGTTGATCAATCTTTTCAGCATTATTTGTAACCTTTGGCACAATTGGGTATGAGTAAATATCTGAAGAGGGGGAGCAACCAAAGGTGCGGCAACAGTTTGTGCAAAAGATTGTGCAAAGGAGTAAGCCGTTGGTGTAGCTAAGGGCTGCGAGACGGCTGATATCTGCTGGTCATTGTGATCAGTTTGTGAGGCTACGCTCACAGAGTCCATGGGAACAATCTTCACAGGGTAGGTGGCAGTCCCCTTCCCAAAAGGGTGCGCTTGGCCCTCAGATCGTAAGGAATCGGCAAAGATAAATCCTTCTAGTTTATTTATTTTGAATAGAATTTGGTTCAAGGAGGACTTAGTCTCTTAGTTCATAGTCAGTGTAGGCGTGTCCTCTGTCTAGTAGATTTAGAATTCATGACAGAACCGGATAGGATGCCTCAAGAGTCTGGATGTTGTCTGATGGATCCAATAGATCAAATCCCAGGGGAGGCGCAGGAGCACTGCAAGTGGGCGAGGAGGTAACTCCTGCAATCGGGATAGTATGGTTATTGTTTAAGAAAGAAAAAAACAGATGGACTAAATTTAGGAGGAGGGGTAGTTAGAAGCACTTTTTTGTTTGCCATCTGGTTTGGAGATGTTTTATGTATGTCAGGGACTATACCTTCTTTGCAGTGCAAATGTGCGTCCTCCCTTCTATCTTTACAAATAGAAACCGGAGTGGAGGGTCCGTCTGAGAGGCGTACACGTTTTTCTATAGCAGCAAGAACTGCGGGAGCCAAAATGGAATTATCAGAGGGAGAAGTGTTAGGTGCGTCAGCCATCGGCTCCCCTGTTAGACGAGGCTCATCCATTCTCATACTCAGAAAACTTTTTCAGGAGACGGCCGTACGAGCCGAACTCACTGTTGTACCAGGCACAGTCTTTTTGGATAAGGCAGGCAATGATGAATCAGCCTGAGCACACGCATAAGCAAAAGCTATTTCATGACAAATTATGTCGTTTGCAGAGGGTGTGTTCGAGCTGGGCACAGCACTATGCTCACCTTGTGGACGCTCCATATTGGCAACTTCCACAATGGGAGACAAAGGCACACTGGCGCGTTTGTTTGATTTCTTTAGGTGTGTGCTCTTTGCCACACGGTTACGAGGTGGTCGGCCACTACGTAACGAGTAAACTATTTGGGACTAGGATCATAGAATCACAATTACCCATGTCCTATGTGGTGCAGTGATTGATATCCCGCAATACGCTTCTTATAGTGCCTGGCAGAGAGAAGCAATGCACTAAAGCTGTATAATCAAAAGGTGTCACATGTCCATGCCCCTGAGCACAGACCAGCCATTAGGAGTGTTCCACCCCCACCAGCACTTACTTACTCAAGTTTGTAACGTGTATATGTAAGTAGGAAAGCGACTCAACATGCAAGATTAGATTTTTCGTCTATCAAAGGTCACAAACAGAATCAAGAAGTTCAAAGCCACTCGACTCGATCATCCTCAATACAGATTCAAAGGACCAGTGCTCAACAATGCAAGTACTCCAATCATACATATGTATGAGGTCCCCAAGGCCAATGGCCACGAACACTCAAGGCCCAAGAACTCAATGCCCACGATCACCCTATAGTAGGCTAGCAAAGAGGCTCAGGGGCTCAGCGCCCACAGTCACACTGTGAAAGGCTAGCAAATACCTAGCACAAGTTTGCACAATCATAAGAACTCAGTCTAGATAGAAAGCATTTACGGCCTTAAATTGCAAATTTACCCTTGTCCAGAAGCCCAGCGCCCCGCGCCGCGCACAGTGAACAGTAAACAGTACTTTTTAGTACTTCTGGATGCGTGCGCGGGTGCACTGGCTTCCGGGCTTATAACACGCCCAAGGGGGCGTGATCGCCAGATGGATAGGGACAGCAAACAAAGTCCTTTGGATTAAAAAAAAAAGGAAAAGAGGTTTCAATGGACGTAAACAAAGATGAACAAAAAATGTCAATTAAACGTGCCCAACGTGCACAGCGTGCATGAACAGTCACCTTTTTCACTTTGCTATAGCCAGGCAAACAGGTGTAACAGCAAAGGACGTCCTCCAGGCGGGTAATGCTCAGCTGTCGGCTCGCGGCACACAGCAACGCAGCGTAAAAATCCGCTGGAGCTTCTTCATCGCGTGCCCCTGGTAAACAGTACTTTTTAGTACTTCTAGGTGCGCCTACTTTTCCCCCTGACATCTGAGCTAAACTGTGGGGTATGCCCATCAACATTGACCACCTCTTTGCGCAAAATAAAAAGGCAGCTGAGTCACTGGAGATGTTAGAAAATCTCCAAAGCTACCACAAAATCATGTGTGTTCACTTCCCGACAGCAAGTCTCCATTCCCTCCAAGAGCAATTCCTTTCAGGATTTTCTCTTCTTCAACCACCGTGGCAGAGGTCAGCACGCTCTGCTAGAAAAGTTTTTTCTGCCAAAGTAGAGCCAGTGAGGTGGCGATGTCTAACCCTCTGTCCCATCTGGGACCCCAGATCCAAAACATCTCTTAATTGGACTTCCCCCACCCCTCTCCAGTTTGTGCTGGGGGGCTGTCAACACATCGCAATGTACCACTTCTGGCGCCTAGACCTTGCATGTCTTCTCACAGGCTTATTGCCTCCTGTTATTGAGGGTCCCCTGTACTGTTGTCCTTGTCACTCTTCCACCTCAACAGGCACCCTCCTACTTGAGGAAGTGATGGAGCTTGTGCATTCAACATAGAGGGGAAGGAGAGGTTAATGTTTACTTTCTCTACCAAAGAAGGATGGGAACATGTCGCATCTTGGATCTGAGGCTTCTAAACTTTTACCTGCGCAAGGACAATTTCAAGAGGATCACCTTGCCTCATATCCTTGAGGCCCCTAACTCACAGGACTGGCTGGTGTCACTGGGCCTTCAGTACACTTACTTCCACATGCTGATCAATCCCAAATACACAAGTGCCTCAGGTCTGTGGCTGGGGACACATTTCCAACTCAAGGTCAATGGTCCACTGCTCTACGGGTCTTCATCACACTGTAAGATGTGAAGGCTGCATGTCTCTGGAAGGACAAAGGGCACATCATTCTTTACCTGGATGATTGGCTCATTGGAGCTCACACTCTGAATCTAGTTTCACCCCCCTGCACCACTCCTGCCATTTGCTACAGTTTGAGCTACTACCTAAACTTCAGGAAGTCTCAGGTGTCCCCATCCCAGTGGACACTCATTTGGGCAGGCCAGTCTTATCTTCCCCCCACGGACAGGTCACAAACATCCTTCAGATGATTTGTCTCTTCTAATCCCAGAGTTTGGTCCCGGCCTTGGCTTTTCTGCATTGTCTATGGTCTCAATAACACGGGAACATATTGGACCTTTTACAGGTTCCAGACCGTTTAACATAGGACCTTCTGTGGTGCATCCATAGAGAGGATATACTAAGGGGGGGGGGAGCCTCTAAAACACCCTTAGCCTGACTCCCTGCAGAAAGGCTTGAGTTCTCAACCATGTGGCCTGAGAGTGAGTGGGCTGTGGTCCCCTGCCGAGGCACTGGAACACTGGAAGACCTCAGTCTACTGGAAATGTAGGCAATCGGGCCAGCCCTGGTTGCATTCCTTCTCTCTGTGCAGGTTAAGTCTGTCCTGATGGACGGCGCAGTAGCAATGTGTTATTTCAACAAACAAGGTGATGTGTGGTTGCTGCCTCTGTGCAGCGAATCGAAGGTTTGGTTCTGAACTCTGGAGAACATGTCCCGGATGGCTACCCATCTGGTTGGCATGGAGAATGTGATTGTGGATGTTTTGAGCAGGCACACCTGGAGCTCCCTTGGTGTTCCTTCTGCATTGGAGGAGAATGGCCCTCCCTCTTGATTTTAAGCAGTATTTCCGATAGGTTTTGTGCAGTTTTGTTATTTAAAAAAAAATATTTTCTAACATTTTTTATTTTTTATTTTGGGGTGTAGGCCTACTTTGATGGAGTTTCAGACCTCTCTGTGGGAGTGGGAGAGTTTCAAGCAGTGCTTTATTTGTTGCATTTGAAGGATACGGTTCAGTAGGTTGGAAATGCGTGGATTTATCCCATGCTTTGTTTTGATGAAGTTGAGGAAACACTCAGAGTACCAGGTCACAAGAAATGTAGGAAGACTTTCAACCAGTACAGCCTCAGCCTTTGTCCAATAAGGCATTGCTCTCATTGATTCAGGAATACATATTGTTTTACTTTTTTTATACAAATTGTACATTTACACAAAATGATTATTTACATTATAAGAATGTTCTCAATTATGATTCTTCACAAAGAAAACTGAGACCTCTAGACAACCTAAAATGTATTAAAAAACAAAACAAATTTCATGTTTCTAACACTCAATTAAAATAAGTAGATGTACATTCGTATTTGTCGGTTAAGTTACTGTTAAATTACTGAGCGGTTAAGTTACCATTGCAAATCCAAAGTACCTTGCTCAGTGACTTTGTCGATTGCTGCAAAGATTCCAAATAGCATCTTGATTAAGGCTAACAACATTGACATTTGGGAAGATGTCATTAATAGATACCATAAATCAATCGTCAACAATGTGGCTGGTGAAGGTATTAGCCTATTTGACCTGAAACATTTGACCTAATGACCAAATTGACCTTTTTTTTGCTTCTGGTCCAAATTGACCCTTTTCGTTTTAGGTCAAATAGACTAATACCACTTACCTACTTACCTGAACATGAGGTGCGGGGCTGTCCCCCGCTCCTCATGTTCATCTAAGTAGGTCAAAAGGGGGTTGCGGAGGTGTCCCCCTCATCATTAACAATGGAGGCGGGGGACACAAATAGAAATACAAATAAATGTGTGTAATATAATTGCACCTATTTATGTTTGTGTTTGAAATTGTGTGCAGGAAAACTCTTTAATTTCTTTTACTGCACACAATTTCAAACACATAAACGTAAATAGTTGAAATTGTATTACATGCATAAAATACACATACGCTCTAAACGGTTACGCATGCAAATGTTTTTTGGTCTAATTGCTGTGGGCAATTTGCACCCAGGCAAACATACCTAAACCTCTGGTGAGTGAATGAACCGCACATTCTACACTTTCGCAGCTCCCGAATTGCTCCCAGCTTAAGACCTACCACCTCGAGTGTTGGTAAACAATTTAACGTGAATTGCAAATACAATTCACGATAGTGGGAACTGGGGAATTTGGCTAAATAAGGTCTTAAGTGGGGCAGCAGTAGATAGCTTAGTTCCTTAACCGTGTAAAGTTTAAGATGGCTCAGGTCGGAAAGATCCATAGACTTATCCCACCTTTTTATTTTATTTTTAAGGGCTATTTCTGACTGCTGTCCAAATCAATCATTGTGACAAAGTTATTGCATCTTTTTTTCAAGTTCCTTAAATATGGATTGGTGTTCTGCTTTATTATGATATTTAGATAAAACCCCAAGGCGTTCTGATCTGACTTTTCAAGGCTGTGAAGCACAGACAGGCTACTAGTGATGTACTGGGCCCACCAGGATGTTAAACCCATTTCCAGTCTTATTGCACTTACAGGAATAGAGTCTGGAAGTCTCAGTGTTTGTTTTTAGATCTTTCTTTCTTGTGTATCAAAGAACTTTCTATTTGAGATAATCATAAGCTCTCATCCGTACAACACAATGGGCGACATTTTCACTTTATAAAACTCTATTAAAGGTATTGCAGAGTTAGCACATAGTTTACTTTTTACGTTTTTCAGCAAAGATAAACGAGAGGAAATCTTGTCGTCAATTCGAGCTCTGTCAGTTTCACTCTGTTTTTTTACTGCTATATCATATCCAAGATACCTAAAGGAATCGACTTGCTTAATTACCGAATTATTAACTTCCCATGTATATTTCCTGCCTTTATTTTTGGTCGAACTGACCATTACATAGGATTTTGTGGTGTTTAGTTGTAATTCATTTTCTTTCAAATATTTGTTGAGCCCATTCAATTGGAGCTGGATACCCACCGGGGTATAGTCCATTAAGATGATATCATCAGCAAAAGCAATCCCCCTCAGTTTCAGACCTGCCCACGTGGGTACGTATCCTCCCCACTCTTTGCTGGCTTCCCACAGGTCGGCCAAATCGAAGTGATAAAAAGTAGGTGCTAGCACACAGCCTTGCTGTATATACCTTTATTCACTATGATTGCTCTGGATAATTCTCCTGCAGTATTAAATCTAGCCCTTGTAGACTTGTTTGAATACAAAGGTTGTGTCAATGCCAACAGAGAAGGATCTTTATCCCATTTTATCAATTAAGACCACAATTTAGAGATGTCTAAATTATCAAACGCAGACATTAAGCCCATGGCTACCAGATATAGGTAGCTCCCAGAGTTGGATCCCACATCAGAAAGACATGCTTTCAATGTTAGCCCACTGATTATTGTGCCTATGCCCTTTCTGTACCCCATCTGCTGCGGGCTTTGTAGGTTGATCCTTTGATCCCATGCCCTTAAATCTCTCAATACTAAGTTGGAAAAAATGTTTGATGAGTTGTCGAGGAGGAAAATCAGGCGGTAACAGGATGGTTCTGCATGATTTCCCTTTTTAAAAATAGGGACCAATATTGATTCTGTCCAAGACTCTGGACACTTTGTCGGATGTTATGTGTTTGAATAGATGGAATAGAATATCTGGCCAGAGGAAAGGATTGTCCTTAAATATACCATTAGTTATTCCATCTGGACTACTTGCTCTGGTGTTTTTTAGCTTATTAATTATAATTTCAATATCTAAGTGATCAAAGTTGAGAAGCAGTGGTTTGCAGCTTTGATCAAAGGTACCTACGGCTGCAGTTGAATCTGCGCTGTATTTACTTAAAAAGTAGTCCACCCTATTACCCTCACTTACTCAACTTGATTGGACAACTGCCTGTTGTTGATTTCTGTTATTCAGTTCCCACCAAATGGCTCTAGTGTCCTTTTTGACTATTTTATTCAACAGGACTTGATTGGTTATTATGTATTTGCATATTGTATGCTGTTTACACCACCGCTGATGACATCAAATTAAGCACTTTTTTTGTTTTTCTTTTCCTTCTATCTGCAAATTAGGGCATCTAGTTATTTTTCGCATGGTGCCGTCATCTGTGTTTTTTTTTTTTAAATGGGTTTTGTATTTGTTTTTGCATCATCCTGCTCTTAGGTTATTTTAATCTTTCCAATATTTTGGGAAATTTCCCTGGGGAAATGTGTTCACATTTCTCACTCTCACTCAGGGTGATCTACCATTCCAATAGATGTTGATTAGCATCTCCTGGTTTTTGGAGATTCTGGTTTACCCTGTTGCAAGAGTTTGATACCACAACCATTTCTTTATACTTTAACACTCTGTTCTTAGTGAAGCCTTCAACCCTCCGTGCTATCCGGAGAATTGAATGATTGCTGGTTTTTGTTTTGATAATTTGAAGGGGAATTATATGGTACAAATCAAGTTTCTGACAAAGATATAGTCAATGGATGATGATGCAAAAGAGCTGTGCAAAGTGGGTGTATTTTTTAGAGCACCACCGTTTAATAAATTGTTTTATATAAAATCCCACTGGGAGAGGAATTGTGACAATACCCTACCGTTATTTGGTTTTTCTACCTTATATAAAATAGGCAGAACTTTCCTCCCAACTTCCAAATTCTGCTACTCAAATTCTCCAACCAAACACTGACAGTTGAAAACGCCTGCAACTACCACACCTGCATTTGCATTAGCCGTTGACCAATCAACCAAAATATCCTCAATCTCAATTAGAGTAGCCTCAAGAGAAGCATTTAGTGGGTTTGTTTGTTTGTTTGTTTGTTTATTGCATTTATATGGTGCACCAGACCCGAGAGTAGCAGGGTGCAGCAAGGATATGCGAATCTTACAAAGTTTTATATAATATACAGGCATATATAAGTAATCACAGGCAGATAATGAGGTTCTTTCTAAAGAAGGAGTAAGGCAAGTCAGCTCTTAACTGATGAGGCAGGGAGTTCCAAAGTTTGGCGGCCTTCACAGGGAAGCTATTGCCGCCAATCTTAGAGGATTTAAATCTGGGTACAACCAGGCAATTAGTGTTGGCAGTTCTAGATGGTCTGCTGGAAGTTCTGAAATACACATTAATCACCAGCATTAGAGAAGCCAGTGGATGCTTGCTTCTGTCTATAATCTTAGGAATTAAAATAGAATTGTTGTATGTAACCAATTCTATCACACCTATTCCATTTAATATTTTTTACTGCTGTGATAAGTCAGCCTTTCGGCCTTTCTTTGATACCCTTAGTTGCTAACTGACACAACAGTAAAGCCATCCCATACAGGTATAGACGTTAGCCATGTTTCCTGAAGAAAGTCTACATTGAAATCATTCCATACAACGTTTGTTTGCCTGTTCATAAAGGAGTTCTGACCCCTTGAATTCCAACAGAAGATATTCCATATTTTAAGCGAAGTAAGGTCAGCTTTGACCTGTGGCAGGTAAGGCTGAGGGGAGCCGCCCCAGTTCCGATATTCGTAGGTGGAAGGATTATCATGCTTATTGTCTGGTTCAAAATCATGTGTAACTTATTGGTTTAGCAGAAAATGAATTATGACCTTCTGCTTTGTGTGTATAACATTCAAACCCTTCTAATAAGATTGCTTCTTGTTGCTCGATAATACGTTTTTCAGTCATTTTCGAATGGAAGTGTACAGCCCATTTTCCCAGATGTTTTCGAATCAAACAAATGAACAAACTTGATATCTACTGATGAAATTGAGTTAAGTTGCTGAATAGACCACAAGAGTGATAAGTCTTCTTCTATTGAGTGGGGTATCATCACACTCACGTATAGCTTAGAAAATTAGAAAGTATTCCTTTCCTTTACAAAAAAGACGCTCTGGCTTTTCCTCATATTGTGACTTGCTGTTGTTAGGGCCAACCACTTGGGCTGGTTCAGCATTCTCTTTAGGCCGATAATCCTAATGCCTTTGATTCTTTTTGGTAAGATCGATCAGTGCAGTCTGGCTTCTTAGATAGGTTGACTCTTCTGTAGTATTCGATCTTGGTGTCATAATTTTCACAGTCACATTATTTGGTATCCTTTCCAGTTTAGGTAAATTGGCCCTTTATTCTTCAGGACGCTTTCAATTTCTTCCTTTGCACATTTTACATAATTAGTAGATGGTCCTTTTTTTTTTTTTTTTAGAGATGATTTATCCCTTGTGATTGTTGAATTATGACCTTCATCGGTAACCCTGATATCATCACCGGAGTTATCCGCACCTCTTTTGTGTATGATGGCCCACTTTTCTACCTGCAGCATGTTCCTTAGAAACTTGTGAGACCCCTTATTAGAAGATGTGTGGACTCCTCTCATGTTTTTTGTTTGTTTTTGTGGCAACTTCTTGTTGATTTCCTCTATCTCTCGAATTTCCGCTGTTTCTTGATTAGTCAAGGGTTCTATTGACACAGAGGAATTCAGGTTGACATCTGATGATGCTCTGTGGCCACTTGTAACTCTGTTGGCTCCTAAAGTTTTGGTTGCGGACTTCTTATGTGGGAATTACCAGTTTTCTCACTTAATTGAGGTTTACATAGAACTGGCTCTTGGGTCAGTAATGATTTTATTTCATTCAGAGATTGGGTGTTGAGCCGTACTTCGTATATCAACGTAACATAAAGGCAGATGAAACACTGCAAAACAAGATTAAGGGCAGCCAAAGAAGAGGTTCCGCCTTCTGTTGAATCTTAGTTCATTTAGTTAAGTGAAAAGGTAGTGAGTAGTTGTCTCGTGATATTGTAGAGTCGTCTATTCCTGGGATCTCAGGTTGAAGTGATGCTTCTAATGCTGCAGATAAGGTATCCTGGGTGCTAAAAAAAAAGTTTTGGAGACATAGTCTGTCTGTCTCGCAGGTCCTCAATTGCCTGTATATCGTTCCCCAATCTGACACAGTCATCAAAGTTAGTGGCGTTTGCGTGATGTTCAGTTTCGGTCAAACATGACCAGAGATTTCAGTTTCTTTGTTTGCAGTACATGAGTCAGTTGATTGTGTTTCATTTATAACTATTGCTGTGTTGTCGGGGGCAGCACCCCCTCCTTTATTACTTGACTAAACAGTTCCGAAGCCTTGGGTGGATAGAATGCTGAAACCTTTCTGTGCTCCTTTGTAACGTGAGATTCAGTCTGATTAGTCTCAGTGCTGAGTTTGGAGTCACCCCTCGAACCGGAGTGCACGCTCTGAAGCGCATAGCTTATTGTTCTCCCTCGCATCGTTCTTAAAACTAATTTGGAGGATTAAAAGGACTAGCCCCACAGGCTCTTAGAATTCCTGATTTGTGGTTAATGTGAAGCCTTTGCAGAAGTGTTTATAGATTCCACCCTTTCACTCACTGCTTGTTTAACCGCAAGTGATTCCTGATGGTCTGAGGAGGGATAGATTAGGAACGGAAAAAGAAAACCACCCGATGCACTCACCGTTTGCCGCAGTTGCCGCAAATGGAGATTCTTTTCTAGTTGCAAAACTTGGGCACACGCTGTATGCTGTAGTCCTGCTTGGACTGCAAAGACTGTAATCCACTCCGCCCCACAGACCTGGGGAGAGTATTTCAAATACTCCTACGTCCCGTCCCCTTTCCTTCATACTTTTGTGACATTCTGTCCTGTGGGACAGGACCGGAGCACTTTTTGTAAAAAAGCATCAAATTGAAAAATGTGTCCTTCACTTTTTATGCGGGGTACAGCACACAGCTGTTGTTCCCGCCCTCCTTAGCTCTGCCCCACGCATCGCCCTTAAGTCCTTTTCTATGTGCGGTCGGGGCTGGATGCACTAGCATCACCGGGAAGACCTTTTTTCTTTCCTGTTGTCCTTCTCTCCTGCTCCGGTTCTGCGGTCGCGTAGTCCTCTGTCTATGCCGGAGCGTCTGGGATTTGCCACTTGTTCTTCTTGTGAGCGTCGCTTCGCTAGTGCGGATCCCTAATCTCTCTGCTTGGAGTATCTGGGACTGGATCACCATTGGGACTCATGTTTCTTCTGCGACTCCCTTTCGGTCTGGGCACTTCACTGTCGTCTTCGTAGGTGGGAGGAATCTTCCAGAAGGTTCCTCCATTGCATTTCCAACTCTTCATTGACAGAAAGAAGAGACGCCCGGTAAATTCTATACTTTGCAGGGCACCCCGGCCGGGGGACTCCTTCCCGGGTTCCTCCAGGTCCGGGAGGGTCTTCAAAAGCTCTGCTACCGGGGTTATCCCTGAGGTGCCTCGCAGGCCTAACAGGCGTACCAGGGTTTTCTCCAAGGGTTTCCACGAGGGGCCTGCCTATACCGGATCACGATCCGAGGTTCACCGATCAGCTGCTAGTAGCCAGCATAGTCGTGCTGAGGCGTTGGGTACTGGAGTTCGCTCTGATGTCTCCTTGTCTGCAGCTTCCCACACAGACACCGGGGTGCGTCCTGAGGCCTCTGTTGAGGCTTTCTGTACTGAACCACGGTTCGAGGCCCCTCTCGGGGAGCTATTAAGACTGGACTCTGTTCCGAGGTTCTTCTTAACGAGGCTAAGGTGTGTACCAACAGAACTGAGAGGCCTGTAAAGGTCTTGTCTGTAAGGTGGATTCCTCAACTTTCCCGTGCTCGCGGAGGTACCGGTTCTGTTGAGGGGGCACAGGTAGAGGTCGTCGACCGTAACTCCTCTATTACCGGCGTTGCCGAGGTTCCTCCTTTGGAGGCTAATTCAAGGTACAGGATGTCCAGTAAACATCCAAGGCCCCATAGTACCGGCTCTGCCGAGGATCCTGGTGTCAAGTCCCCTGACCAATCTCTTGGAGTCAACTGCCTCATCTACACATGTGACGCAGTTCTCCTCAGATGTTCACAAAATGGTGGGCATTCCTGCGTTGTCTACGGCGGCCATTTTGGATTCTTCCCTCACACCCACGCTATCGTCAGCGGATGCTGGGATCCTTCTTCTTGGTGGACAACCTTATTCACGCGCCAGTGTGAATCCGTTCTGCCCTTTCTATGACTGGCGTGCTCGGATGCCACTACCACATTCGGTCTCGTTTCCTCCTACATCTGCCCCATTGGTCTATGTAGACCCTGTTGGTGGTGGGCCCTCTTGGCAGCCCTCCACTCTACGTTTGTGGGTTGTGTTCCTCATGAGAGGCCTAAGGCCTCGGAAGAGGATGCTTTTTTTGGGAAATGTCATAGTCTAATGAACTCTGATCCCTTGAGGGAGTACTTTAAGGGCCACTTTAGGGAAATCTGCCCTCAGACTCAGTTGCCTGCCCCGACAGTTCCTGTTATGGTGCCTGTCGCCCCGGCTGTAGAACCTCCTCTGCCGCCCGGCCCTCCTCCGGCTCTTCCGCCTCTGCTTCCCTTGTCACCAGTGGGCAAGTCTTCAGCAGAGCGTGATGTCAATCTGGCGCCTGTCGCGTCGCAGTTGGGGGATCCCGATGCTCTAGACGACACTTTGGCAGATCAGGCCATTGAGGACCAGCCCCGCTCTGTACAAGCATTTCACGACCGGGTACTGGACATGTCACTGGTTGACATACTATTGCCTGAGGCACCCGCTCCACAGGAAGGAGTGCATTCGGGGGCGCTGATCTTGTCTCCACAGGAGCGCACCGGCCTGTTCCTTCAGAGGGACGTCCTGGCCGAGGCCCACAAGGTCTGGGATAAACCCCACACCGGGCTGCACATAAATAAAAGAATTGACGCCTGTTACAGGCTTTACACTTCCAGGGAAGTAGCCTTGGCTTCATGCCCGCTCCCGTCCTCCACGGTGGTGGCGGCCACCACTCTGCAATCTAAGCCAGCCTCTGCTACTTCCGCAGCTGCGGCTTAAGTTCTGTCCAAGGAGGACAAATTGCTCGATTCCTTGGGCAAGAAGATTTTTGCCAATTCGGCACTGCAATTGCATCAGGCCAACGCAGAGCTGATGCTGGCGACGGCGAATATGAAAGTGTGGAGAGATTTGGCTGACTTCCAGGAGTTCATTCCTGTCAACAGATTAGAAGACTTAGACGCTAGAGTGTTGGCGCAGGATATGCTGGAGGCTGCTGTGCATCATGTTGACTACTCTGCACGTGGCCTCATGCTGGGGGTCGACACCTGTCAGGCTTGGATTCATGCAACAACGTTTTCGAAGGAGGTCCAAGATAAAGTTCTAGACCTGCCTTTTGATGGCAAAGAGTTGTTTCATTCTTCAACGGATGACGAGCTCACCAAGACTAAGGCGAGCACACAAACTGCCAAGTCTCTGTCGCTGCTCGTGAAGGCCCCAGTCAAAGGTCAGATCTGGGTCTCGATCTCGATCCTCTTCAGGCTTTAGAGGGTTCCAAGATCGCTGTTCTCGCAGGACTGATCCTCAGCCGGGTAACTCCCGCCGGAGGCAGCCACGTGGCTGGTTTTTCTCTCGGTCGTCAGCCTCTTCTTCAGGGACAGGTAGTCTCTCCGCCGAAAAGTCTGCAAAATGATATTTTCTGGAGCTCGCATGAGACTCCAGTGGGAGGACGAATCTCGTCTCATCTGGAGGCGTGGCAAACAGTCACCGACGACCGGTGGGTTTTGTCCATCGCTCGGACGGGCTTCCGCTTGCCCCTCCCCCTCCCCTCTTCAATCCTCCCTTTCAGCAGTCGGGGAAACCCTCCCTCAGAGCCGAGGTCCAGAACTTCTAGATCTCAGGTCTATAGAACCTGTTCCCCTAGTGGAACGAGAGGGGAGGGCTTCTATTCTCGTCTGTTCAGTGTCAAAACCCAACCAGGCTGGCCTGCGCACCATTCTAGACCTTTCCCAGTTCAACCTTTCTCTTCCCCAAGAGAAATTCAAGATGATTACGCCCTGCCAAATAAAGTCCTCTCTTCAGAAGGGCGACTGGCTCAGCGTTGTGGATCTTCAGGATGCTTATATGCAAATCCTGATCTGGAGCCTGCATCGAAAATATCTGCGGTTCTCCTTGGGAGAGGACCACTATCAGTTTCGAGTGCTCCCTTTTGGTCTCGGCTCTGCGCTGCATGTCTTCACAAAGATGAAGTCATTGCGGCTTTTTTAAGGCTACAGGGTATTCGTGTGTATCCATATTTGTACGACTGGCTTCTGCGCAGTCCCTGTCCGGTGAAAGCCTCGAGCAATCTTCAGTCTCTCATTCAGCTCCTGTTCAGTCTTGGGTTGTCGGTGAACTGGCGGAAATCTTCCATGACGATCTCTCAGGACCTGATATTCCTGGGTTTCCGTAGGAACACGATCGTCTGCAGGGTGTACTTGACGGTGGACAGGATGGCGGATCAGTTAACCACGTGTCAAGTCTTCATTCAGTCAGAGAGCATGTCCCCCTGGTGGTTCCAGAAGCTTCTGGGCCTCATGGCCTTGTGCGTGCTTGCTCTTCCCCTGGTGCGTCTCAAGATGTAACTTGCGCAGTTGTCTCTTTGGAGCTCCTGGCTCCAGGCGGTGGACCCGGACACCAAAATGATCCCGGTTCCACCCTACATGATGAGAGATCTCCTTTCGTGGTCGTCTTCCAACAATCTGTTGGTGGGTGCACCCTTTCAGGAGCCTTCCCCTCAGGTGACCATTATGACGGACTCCTCCCTTATCGGGTGGGCCGCGGGGAGGGATCATCTTCAGGTTTTTGACCTGTGGTTGCTGCAGGGCAGACAATTTCACTTAAGTTATCTGGAACTTATGGCTGTTTTTCTGGAGCTCAAAGCTTTCAAGCCAGGGATTGTAAACGAGGTGGTCCGCATCCGCACAGACAATGCGGTATCCATGTTTTACATCAACAAGCAGGGGGTACCAGGTCACCTCCCCTTGTAGATCTAGCCATTCAGATTTGGGAATGGGCCATTCAGCACAGTTTTTGGCTGTTGGAGGTACACATTCCGGGCCAACTGAATGTAATGGACTCTCTCAGCCGGCGAGCGGTGGTCAGCTACGAGTGGGAGCTGAACACAGAGATCCTCTCTGAACTTTTTTGCCATTGGGGCACTCCAGAAGTGGAACTCTTTGCGACATCATTGAACTCAACTTGCTCTCCTCTTACCTCTCCTCCCGCTCTTTTACTGTTTCCTGGGGAGGCCGCACCTCTCCTACCCAGCCTCTGGAATACAGAGTACCCCAAGGCTCAGTGCTTGGCCCTTTCCTATTCTCACTCTACACCTCACTTTCTTGCCCCTGTTATCTCCTCATTTGGCATCTCTCACCATTTCTATGCTGACGATACGCAGCTCTTTCTATCCTTCTCTTACACCTACCTCTCTCGGCCTCCACCTTAAAATCTCTTCCTGTCTTACTGCCATTAAAAACTGGATGTCTTCTCTTACTTTCTCTTAACACTGATAAAACTGAAGTACTTTTCTTCCCCTCCAACTCCCTTCTCCCTCTCCTCCCCATTTCATTCATTTTCCTCCCTCCAATCTTCCTTTCTCCGCCCACGCTCGCAATTTAGGCATTCACTTTGACTCCTCTCTCACATTTTCCCATCATATCTCTCTCACCTCTCGTGCCTGTCATTACCACCTCTTCAATATTCGCAAAGTCCACTCCTCTCTTACTTTCCATGCTACTAAACATTTCATCTCCTCCCTTATCTTCTCTCGCCTCTTTTACTGCTCCTCCTTACTCTTTGGTCTACCTACTTCTCATCTTGCCTCCCTCAAATCTATCTACCATTCTGCCATATGCACCCTCTGTCTCCTCACCTCCCGTGACTCCATCTCTGCTTCCATTTCCTCCCTTGGCTGGCTTCCCTTTCACTCCCAACTTAAATTTAATTTTCTCTGCTTAGTCTTGAAATCTCTCCATGGGCTAGCTCCTCCTTATCTCTCTTCCCTTCTCTCTTTCTACACTCTCTCTCGCTCCCTCCCTTCGCTCAGCTGACCACTTCCTTCTCACTGTTCCTCCATCCCCTTGTGCCTCCTCCCGTCTCCGTTCCTTCCAACTCCTAGCCCCCCTGCACTGGAACTCCCTACCTCAATCCGCTCTATTCCTACCTTTTCCTCATTCCGCACATCCCTTAAATCTCTCCTTCTCCATTCTCCTCCTTGAAACCCCTCCCCCCTTCTCGCTCCCCTCTCCCACCCTCCCCTCTTTCCCCATGATCACCTCCCTCCACTTCCCCCCCTCCCCATTCTCACCCATTTATCCTTTCCGATTTCCTCCCCTCCTCCTACCTATCCCTCCCTCTTTCTCCCAGTTCTACTGCACTACTCTCCCTCCTCCCTTCTGTCTAATTGCTCTACATACTGTTTTGTTGGTCCGATTCAAAATTGTGCTTTTACTGTTACTGTTATCTTGTTATTGTTATATGTATACTGTTGTTAAAATGTGCAGCACTTTGGAGTAAAGCGCTATATAAACTTAAATACAAATAGAAACAGGAAACTTCCTCTTTATGCTCCCAGGAACGGGCTCAGACCCTCTTCCCTAGGGGATGATCTCGAGATTGTGTGGCACAACATGAGGGCCTACCCCTTCCTGCCTCTTCCTCTGATTCACTGGGCGCGATGCAAGGTCAGGAACACATCGAATTGCACTCTCCTGTTCATAGCCCTGTGGTGGCCAGCCAGATTCTTGTTTTCAGAGATTCAGCATCTGTCCGTCTGCTCACCGATCAGGCTTCCGCTGATTCCCGATCTACTTCACCAGAGCGATCAGTAGTTGTGGCACCCCTCCCCACAATCATTCAGCTTGGCGGCCTGGTGCCTGAGTTCAAATCTTTAGAGAGTTTCAATTTGTCTGCGGATAATATGCGTATTATCCAAGCGGCTAGAAAACCTTCGACCAGGTCTCAGTATAGGCGCAAATGTTTCAGTTTCTGTCACTGGGCCCAGATAAGCTGCTATCGACACAGCGCTGTCTTTCATTTCTCATCTTGCAGCTTCAGGCATGCATGTTTTGTCTTGTAGGACTTATTTGTCGGCTATTGCCGCCTACCTGTCCACGGACTCTTGCTCTTTTTCTTTGACAAACACTGTCATTAAAAGGCACTTTGCAGGTCTGTTACATCTGTATCCACCTGTGCGCAGTCCGCATCCTAAGTGGGATCTGAATGTGGTCCTTACTGCTTTGTCATAAACCTTTCAAACCCATGGCTACGGCAGACTTGAAATTCCTTTCGTGGAAACTTGCCTTTCTGAGTAACTTCGGCAAGGTGTGTAAGCAAGCTTCAGGCCTTGTCGGTAGAACATCCGTTCCTCACCTTTCACAAGGATAAGGTTGTTCTCCGGACCAATCCCTCTTTCCTCCCAAAGGTGGTATCTGATTTTCATCTGAACCAGTCTATTTCCTTACCAGTTTTCTTCCGAGAACCGGCTTTAGATGCCGAGAGGGTTCTGCATAATTTGGATGTAAGGCAAGCTCATACGTTTTTAACATCTAATCTTCAGAGCTCTTCCCAGCTCTTGGTGATCTTCAGAGACCCAAAAGGAAAGCCGGCTTCGAAAGCAACTATCTCCTGATGGATTGCTTCCTGTATCTCTGAAGCATATTTTGTTCAGGGCCTTCAACCTCCAAAGGCAATTCATGCCCATCTTGTGTGGCGCAAGGCAGCTGCCATTGCCTTCCAAAAATATGTTCCCAGGGAAGCCATTGCCAAGGCAGCCATGTGGGCTTCCCCATCAGCTTTTGTGAAGCATTACTGCTTAGACCTGAGCTCCAGGGCCGATGCTCAGTTCGGGCAAGCTGTTCTTAAAAACCTCTTTCAGTAAAGGAGTTCAATCCACCCGTTATCCTGTAAGGAGTGCTTGGTAATCTCCCTATACTATGGCGGAAAGGGGACTGGACGTAGGAATATTAATAAAGTTACTCACCGTAGTGACTACCTTACTCCTAGACCATAGTCCCCTTTCCTTCATACGCCCGCCCGCCGTCCCCTCTAATAAGTATCCTCTATTATTGCTTAAATGGTCTCGGACCTGGCGATAGAAAAGGACTGAAGGGCGATGCGCGGGGAGGAGATAAGGAGGGCGGTGTTACGGCCGCATGCGGTACCCCGCATAAAAAGAGAAGGACACATTTTTCAATTTGTTACAAAAAGTGCTCCGGTTCCGTCCCACAGGACGGAATGTCCCAAAAGTGTGGAGGAAAGGGGACTATGGACTAGGAGTAAGGTAGTCTTTACGGTGAGTTACTTTATAATAAGCTCTGCCTCTCTCACAAACAGCAAGTGTAGACAGACCGAATACATATTCTCGAGGCATGATGTTGGAGTTGTTAAGCAATCCTCCATTCATCCTGAGGTGGATGCAGGCAACATTTGCATGCTTTTGAAAGAGAAGATAATGCTGCCTTTTTAACAGTGAATGTTGCAACACAAAAGGGGAGATGGTTTAGAATTAATTGTAACCCCTGGCATTGCCCTGGGAACCCCTCCAGACCACCATTCCTCGACTGCCAAGCGATTAGAGAAAGGGGAAGACCTAAAAGGGGCAGTGCCTCCTGAACTGCTTGGTCACATGGAAATGTTTGATATTGCTTTCTTGAAGAGCGAAGCGGCTCTGGCACGTTTTGTGGTTGCTGGGGCTTTGCTTTGAGAGAGGGGAGATATTGACCAGCGCAAAAATGTCTTCTATTCCACTTTTTGGTCACTTTCGATTCTACCGTCTCTTGATATAAATTTTGAGGGGGGTTATTCATAATTGTCATGCCCAAATGAGGATAACTGTCTACCACCTCTAATATTTCTGTGTTAATCCTCCACTTAAATGAGGTCTTATCGCTCTTCCTTTTGAGTCCTCCAAACACCATAATCTTAGTTTTTTAACATTAATGTTCAAGTTATTTTCTTTGGAGTATTGTTGTAGCGCATTCAGCATCCTCTGCAAACCCCTGGTGTTTTATCTAATATCGTAGCATCTGCGTACATCAACTGACTAATGGCCATCCCTCCCACTTTGGGTGGGAAGTTGTTTATATTTGAGAACCTTTCTGACATGTCAGCCACATAGAGGTTTTACAACACAGGGGATGTGACACAGCCCTGTTTCAGGCCTACATTTGTTTTGATTACCGGAGAGATTTTATCACCTTTGCCCAGGCAGACAGACTGTAACTGTAGTATCACTATATATTTCTCTCAGGAAGTGCAAGATCAGTGGGCATATCTTCGTTATCCTATTTATTCCAAAGTCTGTCTCTATCGACACTATCGAAGGCCTTAGAATAATCGATTTAGCACACATATAGTCTAGCACCTTTATTATCCATAGTGTCTGAGATTATATGATTGAGCATTACCAGATTGTCAGGACTAAAGAGCCGAAGATGTTACAGCTACTATCGGCCATGGCCAATAAGCGATAATTATCAGGGGTCATTCTAGCCCCTTTTTTTAAAATAGGAACAACTATGGCCTTACGCCAGCTATCCGGTATCGTACCTGTTTTCCATATAGAGGTAAATAGGTGCAGCAATAACCAGGCCCACATATTTGGGTTACGTTTTATTACTATATACGCTAAACCCATCGGGCCCAGGGGATCTAGATGGTTTCATATTATTCATTATTTTTGATATGTCATATATGTCGTATGGAAATATCTGCCCCCTGTTGTCCCAACTTCTCTTGTATATACTGCTTTCCCTACTCTCTATGTAGAAGAGCCTGGAGATATAGACTACCAATTTTCCCTGTCCAACAGCATTGTTATCTTTATTTTTATCTTCCAGCAGGTACTGCCGATATAAGTACCAACATATCTTAGAGTCATGTGTTTTCATAACACATAGCTAATTCTCCAATTTGCATTATTAATACTATGTTTATGGGCTTTCAGACAGTTCTTATATTTTGTCCTTATAGCCTTTACTCTCTGCAATTTTTCCCCTTCTTCCAACTCATCCTTTTTAAGAATCTTTGACTTCTGTAACTCCCTTTATCTTGTCATTTTTCTGGCTATCGTATTTCTTCCAAAACATTTGTGTAACACTGAATCTACAATTATTTCTTTGAATCATGCCCAATAGGCTACATACCGCATCAAGGCTTTTAAGGGCTATCTCCTGTCCATCTAAGTGGAGTATATTAAACATTTGATGAATCTTTTCCAAATGATTCTCCGTCCACATAATCCTATTCCTCCCTACAGTGCTTTGGATGTCAATAGAATCACCTGCCTCCCATTTTTGCTGGAATACTTTGGTCAGTTTGCATTTAAGTGCTTTATGATCACTCAAGGGAGTAGATAAATGCTCAAATAATTCTTTCATTCCTTATCCCTTTACAAGCGAAAATATAATCCAGGCGATAGCTCACTTTTCCATTAGTCCAGGTGGTTTCCCTTACCTGACACTACCAGGCTCCAAATACTCCAGCTCCCAGTTCTGGAACAGCTTTAACCAGGTGATACCATTCACTATCTGCATTTGATGTTTTAGATTGTGTCCACATTTACTCATCTCAGAGGGCAATATATTCATAGACACATTTCAGAGCTCATTCCTTTTGTCCATCTCGACCTTAGCCACATCACAATAAGCATTGAAATCTCCAATTATAAGTACTTCAGACGCAGGAGATTCCATAAACCAACCTTCAATTGTGTCATTAACAATCTTTCCTATGTCTGACATGTAATCCCCCCTGACCCCCATGCGGGAATAGACATTAAATATTAGTATTTCTCCAATATGGCCCATATTCCCTATGATGGCAAACATAACACACTGTGAGCTTCCAAATCGATCATACTCTCTTAAGGAAATGTGGCTTTTAGCCCCTGTACATTGCCCACATGCCGGACGTCCTTTATCACCACAGATTGTGGGTTTAATCAGTATGTTATACCCCTCAAGGAGCATTTCTTCACGTCTCTTGTAGGGCAAACACATCACACTCCTTCAGCAATCTTATTCTATCAATATGAAGCAGTGAGCACAATCCTCTGCTGTTCCAAGATAAGATAGTTGGCTTGTCGCCAAACTCCTCAACTCAATAGTCCTCAAAATATACCCTGTCTGAGATCCACTTCTCCATTTTGTTACCCCCTCAAGGGCCCAACTCTTTGTGGCCCTTTTGATTCTGGGAATTAGTTTCTTTTGGATCAGTGTTAACTATGTTCTTGAATATTACGATTTCAAATACTTTACCCCATATTGGCCTAGAGTGCTCCCTTATCAAGTCCACAATTACTGCAGACCCAAATTGCACTATTGCCCAATTTTCACAGCTACCCAGTCCAGGGAGTATCACTCTCTCGATAGCGAGGTTTTAATACTTGGTAGCTGAGGAATCTTGTGCAATTGGTCTAGCCGTCATGTCCGATTTAAGAAGGGGCTTTCCTCCAGTGTAGTTTTCTCAATAATCTTAATACTCTTACCCAAACTACTGACCTCAGACTCGTTTAACCTTTGTCCACAATGCATGTTTTAACTTCCACCTAAATTGTTTTTGCTCATAGCCAGTCTTTTCATTTCTGCTATTTGTATTTATTTGTTTATATAGCGCTTTACACCAAAGCGCTGCACAATTGAACAACTTGGTACATAAAATAGTATAACGGTAGAAGCAAATTATAGTTATGAATCAATCAACAAACCACTAAGAAGAGCAATTAAACCGAAGGGAATGTGGGGAGTAGAGCAGTGGGAATATGAGGGAGAAGGAGAGGTGGGGAGGAGAAGGAGGAGAGAGGGGAAGGGTGAGGGTGGGGTGGTTAGGGGGTGGAGGGAAGAAATCAAGGGAAGCAGAAAGAAGGGAGGAGGAGCAAGAAGGGGAGGGAGTTTCAAAAATCGGGGGTGGAGGAGGAGAGATTTAAGGGAGGTGCGAAATGAGGAGAAAGTAGGAATAGAACGGATTGAGAGAGGTAGGGCGTTCCAGTGCAGGGGAGCTAGGAGCTGAAAGGAGCGGAAACGGGAGGGGGCACAAGGGAACGGAGCTACAGTGAGAAGGAAGTGGTCGGCTGAACGAAGGGAGCGGGAGGGAGTGTAGAAAGAGAGGAGGGAGGAGAGATAGGGGGAGCAAGCCCATTTAGAGATTTGAAGACAAGGCAGAGAAAGTGAAATTTAAGTTGAGCGTGAAATGGAAGCCAGCCAAGGGAGGAGAGGGACGCCGAGATGGAGTCGCGGGAGGTAACGAGACAGAGGGTGCGGATAGCAGAGTGGTAGATAGACTTGAGGGGGCGAGATGAGAAGTGGGTAGATGAAAGAGTAAGGAGGAGCAATAGAAGAGGCGAGAGGAGATTAGAAGTTTAGTAGCATGAAAGGTGAGCGAGGGGCGGATTTCACAAATATTGAAGAGGTGATGGCGACAGGCACGAGAAGTGAGAGAGATATGGTGGGAGAAAGAGAGAGAGGAGGTAAAGTGAATGCCTAGGTTACGAGTGTGGGGAGGGATAGGGAGATTAGCGGGAGGGAAGTGAATGAAAGGAGGAAAGGAGGGAGGAGGAAGAGAGTTGGAGGGGAAAAAGACTTCTTCAGTCTTGTCAGTGTTAAGGGAGGGAAAGCCGGAAGACATCCAGTTCTTTATGGCAGTAAGGCAGGAAGAGAGTTTCAGGTGGAGGTCAGGTGAGAAGGAAGAGAAAGAACGAAAGAGTGAGTGTCGTCGGCATAGAAGTGGTGGGAAATGCCAAACAAGGAGATAACGGGGGCAAGGAGGGAGGTGTAGAGTGAGAAAAGGAAAGGTCCAAGCACTGATCCTTGAGTTACGCCGTACTCAAGAGGTTGGGATGAAGAGGACCGGCCACCCCAGGAAACAGTAAAAGAGTGGGAAGAGAGGTACGAGGATAGCCAGTTAAGAACAGAGCCTGTGAATCTAAAGGAAGAAAGAGTGTTAAGAAGAAGGGGGTGATCAACAGTGTCGAAAGCAGCAGAGAGGTCGAGAAGAATGAGAACTGAGGATTGCTTAGTGTCGAGCAGAGAGGAGGGAGTTAAGGATGTAGGTAAGAGCAGTTTCAGGAGAGTGCTTAGGGCGGACACCCGACTGGGAGGGGGGGTAAGAGGGAGACAAAGGTTGAAAGCTGGGAGTAGGTGAGGCGTTCATGGAGCTTAGAGAGGTATGGAAGAAGAGAAATAGGGTGGAAGTTAGAGATGAGAAGGGGATCGCCCGAAGGTTTCTTCAAAACAGGGATGATCGTGGCATGTTTGAAAGCAGAGGGGAAGGTGGCCGATGAAAGGTAGGTGTTGAAGAAGGTAATAAGGTAGGGAATGAGAGGAGGGTAGATCTTAGGAATAAGAAGGGATGGGAGAGGGTCAGTAGGGGCAGATGTGGGGTGGGCTTTGGAAGGTGGGTGGAGACGTCAGAAGGGGAGACAGGTAAGAAGACTGACATACAGGTAGATGGGGGGGAGGAGAAGAGGGGGTGAGAGAAGGAGCAGCTGATTTTTTGCCAAAGGGCAAGAATCTTAGAGGAGAAAAAGTTAGCAAAATCTGAAGGAGAAAGGGTAGAGGAGGTAGAGGGATCAGGGGTAGGAGGGCAGAGAAGTCGTGAGAGAGTTTGGAAGATGCAGCGAGGGTGAGGGGCTTGGGAGTGAAGAAGGTTAGAGTAGTAGGATCGTTTAGCCGAGGCAAGACAAGAGTCATAAAGAGAGTGGTAAGAGAAATATGAGGTTTGGTTGGAAAGCGAAGGAGATTTGAGCCAGTCTATATCAAGTCGTCTGAGGAGACGCCGCATCGAGAGAAGTTGAGTGAGCCATGGTTGAGAGGGTTTCCGAGTTGGACGGAAGAAAGAAAGGGTGTCAAGTTTGTCAAGGGAAGAGGAAATAGAAGAGGTGAGAGTGGATAGAGCATCATTGGGTGACAATAAAGAGGGGGAAGAGAAGAAGAGCAGGTGTCAAAAAAGAGGGGGGGATCAAAGTTGTGAAGGTCACACCGAGAAAAGATGGGAGGAGAGGGCCTAGTGGAAAATGGATGTGGAAGAGGAGTAAGGCAGGATCAGAGAGGTAGATAGGAAGAGTAGAGACAGGGGAAGAGGGGTTGGAAGAATTAAAGATGAGGTCTAGAGTGGACACAGAGGAGTGAGTAGGAGAAGAAGGAAGAGGGGAAAGGAGTTAAGAGTCGAGGATGGAGAAGAGGGATGAGGAATGAGGGGGAGAAGATATATATATATATATTCTTTTTCTCTAACTTTTAGGGATTCAACTACCTTATTCATGGGAATATTCAAATATCTCTCACCCTTTGCACCATCTTCCTCATCTTCACTCACCACTTTCCACTAGTTCCGGCCTAAGGGATTTCCCTCTCAGCCATTTTTGTATACCCCTATCTTTTTTATGGGACTTGGGTTACTTTCCTCTATTTCATTGTGTTTCTGATTAAGTTCGAATCTGTTTCTTCCACACATTCTATATCTTTAGGGGCCGTCTCAGCCAGGGCTATACTATTCCTTTTTACACCCTTGATCTTATAACTTTAACTCTATTTCCCTTACTTCCAATACCTTTCTTATTATTTCACTTACGCCGTGTTCGTCTTTTTGAACCATGGGAATGCATATATTCACCTTATGAGCTAGTGTGTTTACCTACTCTCTCTGGTGTTTTATCATCTGGCTCGGAAATCTCAACCTCCACTGCATTCAACTTTTCACTTTCTTCATCGACTATCAAACACAGCTCACTCAAATCGCCCATACTCTGCTCCACCATTCCGACTTTTACACTGTCAACATTTTTTGATATTACATTTCTTAGTTCAACATTCTCACCCATGATTTTTGTATTCTCTGCCACCAGAACCACCAAGCTCCTGATCTCATCTTGGTCCATCATTAATTTAGTACAAATACCCAATAATATATCGTAGTTAAGGCATCCAATTTTTCCCCCCATATTTAATGAATTACCAACAGTACTTCCCTGTTCTTCCCAAGAACAATCCCCCTCATCACTTACAATCTCTTCATGGGCAAATTTCTCCAGATCAGGCGTGGCCGATAGGTCAATGCCAATCACATTGTCCATATTTGCCAGATTTTCATTGCTTGTTTCAACTTGAGAAATACCAAGCCCAGCCAGAAGTCCCATTGACTGGCCTCTAAAATCATGGCATAAATTTAAGAGTTATTATCTATCATTGAACTGTTTTCTGGTAGCAATGGAGTTTCCTCGTTCAAATGCCCTTTGATGGTATCCATTGTCGTTAAGATGTTTGGCTTAGCATTTACCAAATAACTTTTGTTTCTTTTGTCAATACCTTTCTTCCCTTTCTGAACCGTACTTGCATGTGTAGCCAGTTGGGTTACTGATGCATTACCATTGCTCTTTTTCTTTCTCAAATTATAGGAGCGCAATTTGGGTCCCATCTCTTCAAGCCTAACAAACTGACTGTGGGAATACTACAATGCTGTTAGATATTAATTAGGAAATTAGAGAGGGTGGCTTCTTTGTACAAAAAAATAAAATAAAACACGTGCCTCTTTCCTATGGTCTCAAACCTCGTAATCGCCATACAAAAGGTACTGGAAGTGCACAGTATTAAAGTAGGAAACGAACAAAGAATTATCTATTTCCTACTGCCACAACCTATTATTAGCAAACGATAAAGGAACCCGGGCACAAAGTGTTGAGAATACGCAATATGACGTTGAATAGAGGTTAGCAACATTGCACTGCCCAGCCCTTAAACCACAAAAGTAGCAGAGACTGGGCATAAGAGCTGGCTGCGTGTCGCGTAACGTAAACCAAATGGTATTACGTCTAAAAATCCTATTTACCGAGCCAGCGAACAGCAAACAGCTGCTCGAGGATTACTTAAGCGCACACTACCTGGGTAATGTAGTTTTCGAAGGGGAGTAGCCAATTTTAGAATACTCTTAAAACACAAATAACATGAAATTAGTGTGTGCTCCTTAAAATCTGTGTTCTGATGCGTTATAGTCCTTAGGAGGCAGAGGATCCATACCGCTCTAATTAGGAGTATCAGCGTTCCAATAGATTTCAAACCGCAACGTTCCCCGCCCGCAAACAGCTACTTGAGGGCTACTTCACGAGTACTCATGCAGGGGCGTGCGCTTCCTGGGTAATGTAGTTTTCTAAATAGGAGGGGAGGAGCTAATTTTAGAATACTCTGCTGTAATTAGGAGGAGGAGTATCAGCGTTCCAATGGATTTCAAACCGCAGCGTTCCCCGCCATCAAACAGCTACTTGAGGGCTACTTTATATTGCATAAACTAGTAATAGCTTTAAGCATAGAGAAATAAGCCAATATTTCAACATAGTTGGCTATTTTTCTGAGCACAGTAAATAAAACGGACCAACATTATAGATACAAATTGTGAATCCTAATACAGAACATATTTTGAAATGAATAATCATAGGTCACTGACACTGTGAGATATGGCCTATGCTTTTCTATGTACTGTTGAATCTTTGTCATCCTTAAAAGAAAAAACCCTTTCCCCTTAGTTTCATTGCCCTAAGGCACAAATGGATGCGATCAATGGTGCAATGTGGCTGCTATTTGTTTTTCTTTTTTCATGTCTTTATTGGGTTTTTGTACAAAATATGGCAAGCCTAATTCTTTTTAATCTTCTTTCTGCTTTAAATGGTTTTCTCACCCATTCGGAACAGTTTATATGGGACACTTGACTGTACTTTAGAATTATACCATGCTGTTCTCACCTTGGGGAATATATTGCTTGGTTTTATACATGTGTCCATGCTCACTAAACTATATAACCCAAAAGGAAATGGCCTAGCCATTCATAGTGTGAGTAGTTGTTTGTGTTATGGATTATAAACTGTTGTATTGAGATATTTGAACATGCAAATTAAAAAGAGTTTGATTACATTTTCTATCAACCAGCTTTTTTTCTACCAATGTAAGACTGCTGTTTCCACAAACTGAAATTCCAAAGTCGTCGTGTTTGTGTGTGTTTGTGTGTGTTTGTTTGTGTGTGTTCGTTGGTATGTGTGTGCAGGTAATTATACTTCTCCTGTCATTAAGTGCATGCCCTGGACTTCCGGAATGTCTCAATAATATACGACTTGGGTGCCCATGGTATGATCGTTTTAAACATTGTTGAATAATTGTGGTTCCTTACATCAAACATCTTAAATATTTGACCCATTCCATTATTTACATGCAGTTCCACTGGATAGTCGAATCTAGCACGCTACTGGAATTTAACACCTTGAGTGGAAAGTTGGGTGCTCAGCTGCCAATCCAGATCCTTGGATTGCGGGTAATCATTGCTGGTATTGTTTTGCATTCCAAGGAATCCTGATTGTCTCCTTGCACCCAGAAACCACTGCAGGTTCCTGCCTGCTGCCTCCTTTCGGTATTTGCTCCCTTCTTATGTCCCATCCACCCTGCATGGCTGCCTCCACTTACCTGTTTTGGTCCTCGACATTGCGTCCTCCCTCTGCCCAGGTTTTCTGACGTTTTGTTCTGGTCTCCTATCTCTGGCTCACTTTACTAAATTAGTAGTTTTTTTAGAAATTGCAAAAGACACGGTTTCTGATGCAGCCGCCATCATTTTGGTGGGAGCAATCTCAAAAGATATTATTTTTCTTAAAAGGCCTTTTCTCGATGTTTGGATACTGGTTTTCTTGCTTGTATACAAAACACTATAATTCTGCATGCAAACAAGAAAACATGCGTCTAAACAGGACACCAGCATCCCATCTGGATGCCAATAGTGTTCAAGTCTGCCAGCACTGGCAATACATTGGCTCTTAGGATCCCTTAGCTCTCCTTATCCCCTCTCGCCTGCAGTGTCAGTTAGTCAGGTTTCAAGGCCTGTAAGAGCCAGTATTTGACGCTTTATCATTGTTATATTAGACCAGTCAGTTCAGGTGAGTTAACTTTCTTTAAAGCCGCCTACTAACATTTTACTTTTTTTCTTCACAGATGTCCGTTGTTGTTCTAAAAATCTTTGATGTCAACTGTGGGATTGACATCAAAGGGGAAGATATGGCAGTATGTTTACAAGTGGGTCAGGTGATGCCAAAAGAGCTTGGAAATGTTGCTGTTCGGCACTACTATAGCAACCGAAGCATGGGTAAGGCATTATGCAAACATTTCTTTTGATCACCCCCTCAGCCCCCCACAATGTATCACCTATTGATATTTTAAAACTGTTGGGTAGTATTTACAAGTTATGGAAATGTACACTATCCTTTCAAATTTGTTTTTCATCAGGAGCCATGTGCAATATCTTTATTTTATATTGTTTTATCACACGCCGAAAACCAGACCGACATCAGGTCATGAAAATACAAGACACTACAACAAAGATATGAGACATTTCCCCAATAATGTCACCTGTAGGAAGGCAAAGAATTGCTTACTCGAACAAATAGGTCTACAAACTTTTTTGAAAAGAGAGCAACTTTTTATTTCCAAACCCAAGTTGGGAGGGAGAGGGTTCCAGGCAGAAGATGCTGTGTAATCAAAGGCTTTTCCATTGCCCTTCAGCTGTTTAGGGTGTGGGCAAAATAGTAACATAGTTGCTTGAATGTAGGATTTTAGCCAGTTCATAGATAATTTAGTCTTTTCTTTAGGTATCCAGGGGCTGCACCCACAGACTGCCTTGTGAACAAATATAGCCATTTTTAATCAAGATATTTCATGAAAATTGGCTTAATGTTCTTAATAGAATACAGTGTCATCCTGGTGGTTTTAAGAAGTGGATGCCCTCATGTTTCCAAGTTTATTTGATTTATTAGTAATTTATTTTTCGCAACTTCGAGCATAGGTTGCTTCATAAAAGGATTAATGTGCCAATAAGTGCTGAGTAATGCTATCCACATAGAATATTAAGTGCAATCCTAGTAGAAATGGGTTAGGGAACATAGGTGGAAGAATAAACCTTGTGTGGAAAGGGTAGCACAGAAAGTGACACTATAATACTAAGAAGCACATGCCCAGATTCATTTAACAGGGATGACATCCGGCAGCAAGTGTAAAATAATGTTTAAAGACATGAATGTTTTCAGGGATTTATTGTAATCTGAAATGGTTCTCCTCCAATCTGAGGGCCTTGGGAAGTTCATTCCAGTTTGAATTATTTTGCTACCCCGTTTCTATTTCTCGAGGATATCCACTACAAGGGTCTTGGAGGTGGCAGATCGGAGATGCCTCGATAGATAATACCTTTTTGCCTTCTTGCTGTGGATCCAGCACTAATTTTCCAGGAGGCTCTATGTAAAGTGTTTTGAATTTGATGTGAGCTTCCACAATAAATATTATAATGCGATCAGCGCAGTGGTGATGTTAGATGTTTTCAGGACCAGGACCAATCCGGCCACCCTATTTTGTTATTGCCTATTTTACGTTCTAAGAATGTGCTTTAGAACATGTAGTTGGAAATGGGATTTCTTCAGTCTCTCATGGACCTCTAGAGGGAAAGGGTGGAGCCCATCAGAAAACTCAAGTGTTTCGATGAGGAGGGCGGCCTTACAGCTGAAGGCCAGTTAAATGTGTTTTTATGCATTCAGAAGATGTTGTCAATCATCCATTCTTCACCAAACCAGAGAGTGCAATGGAAGTTCAAAAATAATGCAGTCATTTGTAATGTGATTTCAGTGTCATCTGCATTGGTTAGAAATGTGGCAGGGAAGGGGGAGAGGCCCACTAGAGGTTTGAGGAAGGCGTTACAAAGATAGAGGGAGAGGATAGATCCTTCATCCCAGTTAGAATTGTAGGCAGTAAGGGCTGAATAAAACTTGAAGCCCCCTTTCTACCAGGAAAGAAGAGATCCACTTGAGAGCAGCACCATCCGTGCCAAAGGTAATATTTAGGCAGTGCAATATGGGAGAAACAAATAACCATTTCAAAGTCTGCTAAGAGACCTAGAAGGATACCAGGAGCGTCAAGGGCCTTCAAGATGATATCCCTGTATAGTACATCAGTTTCTGTGTCTCTGGTTGGTCTGAACCCCAACTGGTGATCATGCAGGATATTGTTAGATTTGCTGAACTCCAACTATTGTGTGGCCACTTTTACAAGGTTCTTTTCAAAGAAAGGCTGTGTTTGCTGTTGGGTGGTAATTACCGAGGATGTTGAGGTTGTCATTTGCCCTTTAGGTAGAGCAGCAACGTTGGTCTTCTTGAGAAGGAAGGGGTAATTACCTAATGACAAACGTTTAACCAAGTGCCACAGAGATGTTTTCTGTAATGGTCTTGGCAGGGCAGTGCTAGACCTGCATAGAGGATGGTTTAATTGATTTTACATTAAAATACTATTGCTACAAGTTGTTCGCAAACGCCAGCTTCTTAAACCGAGGTATTATGAGCAAGGGGATAAGGCAGTCGGCCTTTTATCCACCAGATTGAGGGAGCAACAAGCGGAAAGGATGGTCTCTGCCATAGAAGGGGAAGGGGAAGGGAATCAGACCCAGAATATAAGAAGGGGGATATTCCAGAGGCATTCGCAAAGTTCTATGAGCATTTATATAAATCGGAAGCAGCACAAGAGAGAATAGAAATAGATGAGTACCTGGGAAGTGTGGAGATGCCGCAGCTCTCCAGAGAGGAAGCATGAGCTACGGGCGCCCTAATCACCCCTGACAAAGTTGAGAGAGCGATGAAGAGACTTCCGACAGGGAAGGCCCCAGGAAACGATGGCTACACGGCAGGATTTTATAAGACCTTTCTTCCGTCCCTCCTTCCCTTTATGGTCGACCTGTTTAATGATATTCTAGAAACAGGTATAGCCCCGGCATCCTTCTCACAAGCGTTGATCACCGTAATCCCGAAGGAAGGTAGAGACCCCAGAAAATGCAAATAATACCGCCCAATATTGTTGCTGAATATTGACGCTAAACTATATACAAGGATCCTAGTAGCTAGATTAGAGATATATATGCCCCGACTGATATACTCGGATCAGGTCAGTTTTATTCTGGGGAGGCAAGGAGCAGAGATGATGTGTAAGACACTGCACTTAATCCATGAATCCAAAAAGATGACGAGAGACTTTGTTCTCCTATTCGTCGACGCAGAGAAAGCGTTCAACAGGGTGAAATGGAGCTTCCTGGAAGCGGTCCTGAGCAAGGTTCACCTAGGAGATAGATTTAGAAAGGGTGTGAAGGCTGTCTACACATCCCCCAAGGCATCCGTTTTGGTCAACTCTGACTATTCGAGATGGTTTGACCTGGGTAGAGGAACAAGGCAGGGTTGCCCTTTGTCCGCAATACTGTTCGCCCTTTCTCTCGAGCCCCTTGCTCTGAAACTGAGGCCAGATCACCAAGTGTAGGGGCTGGAGGTGGGTTTGGTCGAATACACAGTCAAGATGGTGTGTCTTCCTAGATTTCTATACCTGTTTGCTTCCAATCAAGCTTCCGAAACTTTTCTTCGGAGAGGTAAAGAGGGCCATACTGAGATTCCTATGGCAGGGGAAGAAGGCTACAATAGTGTATGAAATTTTAACTCTGCCCAAAGAAAAAGGCGGTCTATGCTTACCTGATCTTAAAAAATATTATGAAGCGGTACAGTTGAGGGTGCTGGTCCCCCATTTGAGAGAGCAGAAAGAACCACAGTGGATACACATCGACAACCATAATCTGGCCCCGGCCACAATCTCGGAATGGATATGGGTACCGAAAAACAAACTACCCGGAGGCTCCAAAACCATCCTTATACTGGACACCATCTGGGAGATCTGGTGGGAGGGACCAAACCTGCAAGGGATGACCACGTGGCCGTCCCTGTTGAGCCATATTTGGGCACCGGGTGTAAGAGAAGACAATCCTGATCATGAGAGATTTCAAACATGGTTTGAGGCAGGCCTGGAGAGGGTGGGTAACTATGGAAGGAGAGCACATTCATCACGATTACGGAACTCGAAGAGGCATTGGTGATAAGACCTCTACCTTTTTTCCCTTTCTCCAACTCAAAGGTATCATCTCAAGGAATAAATGGAAGGAGAAGGTGCAGAGACCTAAGAGAAACTCCTTTCTTCCTACCTCTCTCTTCCCCGCAGGTCAAGCCGATTCCAGCACTGCTACCTACCTTCTCGGTTATCGGACCCATGAGGCATGTCAGTTGAGGCTTTTGCTGCTTCTTTCTCTCTTCCTCTTGCAGCTTTGCAGCTTTGGCTGACTCGCACTCTGACACAGCCCTCTCTAACCTTCATCTCTCTATCTCTAACACTCTGAAGGTCCTTGCCCCTGTCATGAGGATCTGCTTGGAAGCCCAAATCCAAGTGCAGCTCTTCTTAGGATTCCGACCTCGCCACCCTTAAACGCAAGTGTAGGGTGGCAGAGAGGAAGTGGAGGGCATCAGGCGCACCCCCTGACAAAACGGCCTGCCGCCTGCTCCAATGCCAGTACAGACTGTCCTTTCTAAGAAGAGAGCCTACATCCAAGCCCGCATCTCTGCGGCATCTAACAACTCGGCCGAACATTTCAAAATCTGCAAGGAGCTGGCCAATCCTGCTTAAGTCTCTACCTCTCCTGGTCCCTCCCATGCCCTCTGCACGGCCTTGGCCCCTCATTTTACCACTAAAACTCAGGACATCC
Organism: Ambystoma mexicanum; assembly: GCF_040938575.1. Classification (NCBI taxonomy): domain Eukaryota; kingdom Metazoa; phylum Chordata; class Amphibia; order Caudata; family Ambystomatidae; genus Ambystoma; species Ambystoma mexicanum. Next base: position 891,686,475 of record NC_090936.1, on the reverse strand, counting down.
TGTCCAGCCTTTTCTCCTCTACCTCTGCATCCTCCTCCTCTACCACTCCTGGCCTGTCTGAGGCCGTCTCTCCTTCTCTGTTGTCCTCCTTTCTTCCCGTTCACCCCTGACAATGTTTCTAGACGAGTCCGATCTACGAAAGTCTTGTCAAAGCAGGTTCTCCCCTGCTCATCCAGAATCATCAAGGACCACATTGACACCCTTGCTCCAGCCATGGCCGATTTCTTCAATCACTCCTTTGCCACTGGAACTTCCCCTCCCCCTTAAGCACTCCCTTGTGCACCCCCTTCACAAGAAGCTCTTGGCTGATCTTTCCTCTCGGCTAACTATCGCCCAATCTCCATCACTCCTTTCCTGGGAAAACTCTTGGAAAAGCTGGCCATCCCCCAGCTTAATTTACATACTGAATCTGTTGGTTGCCTCCATGACCACTAATCTGGCCTTAGACCTGCCAGAAGCACGGAAACTGCTCTCCTGAACACCCATGAAGACTTGCTCCCCAATCTTGACTCTAATCTCCCTTCTGTCCTCATTCTCTTCGATCTATCCTCTGCTTTTGACAGTCAAGCATGCCATCCTGCTCAATCGCCTCCGCGACAACCTTGGTATTACTGATCAGGCCCTGGCCTGGTTGACCTCCTTTTGCACCGACCGACCCTCTCAGGTACAACTGGGGTCTTTGCTCTCTTCTATCTCTCTCTCTCCTCGTGGGGTTCCCGCTACTTTCTGCTCCAATTTTCAATGTTATGCGGATGACACTCCGCTCTCTTTCAGGCTCACCTCAGCCACCTCTGCTTCTTCTCTCATAACAGAATGTCTGGCCACAATTCAGTAATGATGTGCCACCAGTGATCTCTGCCTTAATGCCAGTGAGACCGAGATCCTCCTCATTGGGGGACACGCTCCCTCCTTTCCTCTCACTCTGGCCACCCACTCTGGGCCCTCTTCCTGCTCCTTCCTGTGAGGCTAAGAACCATGGTGTCCCGCCCTCTCCTTCTCTCCTCAGATCTCTGACGTCTCTAAGAAGTCAAACTATCAGCTGCACTTCCTCAGAGGTATTCTTCCTTTTCTCACTTTTCCCCCAGAAGCTCAGTCTCCCCAGGCTCTGGTCCTCTCTAGGCTGGACTATTGCAACAGCCTCTTTCTAATTATTCTTGCCTCTACTCATGGACCTTTACAACTTATCCAGAACAGGACTGCAAGACTTGTCCTTGGCCTCAAGCCCAGGGATTGCATCTCTCCAGCTCTGAAATCTCTATACTGGCTCCCCATGGCTGCAAGGATCAAGTTCACGACCCTCTGCTTCTTCCATGAGGCTTTCTGGGGCCTGGGACCGCTCTACCTCCAATTTATTCTTCCAAAACATTTTAGTTCTCGAGCTCTCTGCTCATCCACCTCCAAATCTCTGAGGGTCAGACGCTTCTACAAGCAGAGAGTTGGGGGCAGACATGGTCAGACTGAGACAAGAAATGGGCCCGGACACCCAAAAAAAGTGGCCCACCCCTCGTCTCAAAAAAGTGGCCCACCCCTCGCACCCCTTGACCTCTGATGACATCAATGGAAGTGATGTCATTTGACCCCACCCTAAAGTGACATCCCCGGAAGCGATGGAACACGACCTATCACCCCTTGACAAAACAGGAAGTGGCATCAAATAGCATTGTTCCTAAGTACACTACGAAAAATATGGCAAAAAATTATTTTGCAAAAAAAAAATATCAATCTATTTTTATTTTCTTTCAAAACCGGCCCAGGCATGGCCAGAAACCGGCCCCCACTCCCCATGGACGATTTTGGCCCAGCCACGGGTCGAAAAGCCCAGGGGCCAATCCGACCCTAGGGGCAGATCTATCTCCTCAGCTGGGGCCTCCCTCTGGAACAGCTCCTTGCCTCTCTCAAACTTGAGCAGACCCACCTCTGGTTCCGGAAGCAACTCAAGACCGTCCTTTTCGCTTCCGCGTTCTCTCTTCCATGCAGATGCACCTGACTGCTCCGGGCTCTGGTCATCCTCTGAACTCGGGCCCAGGCTCCTACATGTCCAGTTGCCCTTGCACTGCCTCCAGGCTCCCCAGAACCTAAGGGTCTGTATCTGCAATCCTACAGTCCATTCTCCCTTTGTTTCCCCCTGCTTGTCTTGTCGTGCCTAGAAACACTTGTGCACAAGCATGTTATAAATGCCACATCTTATATAGTACATACCAGAGTGTCATGGCTGATGTCTAGTTGCGATGAGGGGGTGCAGATTGTGATATATGGGGGTTGAAAAGATTTCTTTAGAAGCAACTTTCCTCCATAGTCCATAGACCCCCACAAACATTTTGCATTTTTTTTACTGTATCCTGACCTGACTTTTTACAGTGGCACACAGCCTTCAGCTGCGCTCCACTGTTCTTTAGCTCCTTGTAAGGGGAAACTGACACATCCTTAAGACTGTCAGTACTGACAAACTGTTTCTCCTAGTCTATTGAATTTCTTGCCAGTTGTTGGTAACATTTGATCATTGCACAAAGCACCTTACAGTACTGTGCAATTGGGATCATTGTGTTTAATGGCCTTAGAGACACTCTAAGGAATGTTTGGTTATTGTACAATGTGCCCCGGAAAAGACTGGTGGCAGCAGTAGCTTTTTCTTATATTTGTGTTTTATTTACTGAGCCTCACCGCATTTACTGCTTTTGGCTCATGACTGTGGCTAGTGTCCAACATGGCTGTGCCACGTCTTTTGTCTGTTCCTTTGGCCAATTTGTCCCCTGTCCTTCCCTCTGCCCTTCCAGGGCTGGGATTTCCTTACTTGGGTATGCCATTGCTTCCAAAAGTTGCTTCTTTTGCGGGTCCCTGCAGGTCACGTGTGTAAGTAAACAGAAGTGGGCTGGGACTGTCTCTGTCTGTAGGGTGTCTGGTCTGCATGAGAGCAGTATGACTGCATTGGTCCCCGAATGAAACACGTGGTGTACATGCATGGAGCAGATCTTGCCATTGGTGGGCTTGGGTGCACATACTCATTAAGAGGAGGGGTCCTGCATTAATTCCAGAAGATTAGCAACGGGTCAGAGCCAACCTGCAGGATGAACCATGCATCCTGATGAGCCAAGCAGAACAAAGGATGATACTGAGATGCTCTTGAAGAGTGCTGGCACCCGAATCCCACGGTTGTCCCAGTTGAGCCCTGGGTTGCGCCTGTGAAGATGCTTCGAACCCTTGGAGTGGTGGGACGAATCACTCTCGACGTCTCCTGGTAACCCTGCAAGTGAGCCTATTTGGAAGTGTCCCTGGGCCATCCAGTGGACTGTCCAGCTCAATCCTAGGTTGCTGTGCAGGAGCGTCGCTGTTTTGACCTGACACTTTGGGGAATCGCAGCTTCTCCAACAAACCACCCTTCTCCCAATTGTTGTCATCCAAGCACCTTTGGGTCGCGAGATGGGAAGCTGCATCATACCGTGAGAGTTGGGTGCACCTGCGTCACTGTGCGGCACTAACGGTCGCTGGAGGTGGTGTTCCTGCATTCCTTCCTGCGCTCTGAAACCTGCTGCATCAGGGTTTTCTTCGTACTTCATCCAAATCAAGAGTTACAACTCCCCCCAAACCGGACCGGTATCTGCACCCGCTTCACCTGTTCTTGTGGAAGCCGAACTGAGGGCGGGCAAACGGACCTCTGATGACCACCTCTAGACCTGCCAAGTCTGGACCCAAAACCGAGCTAAGGGCGGTGAGTAGAGAAGTCCCTTACTAGTGCCCCTTTGTTCATCCAAACGCATTTACGCATTGAAGTTTATTTTGGCCTTTCTTTTGATTTGGGTAGCATTCGCTCCCTAAAGCCCTCCGAAAGTCAGGAACAGTTTGTTCACCATAGCAGATCCTCATCTGATTTCTGGAATCTGTTTCACGTCTTCAGAATTCGTCCCTTTTCCTGCCTCCTAAGAAGTACTTTGTGAACTTTACGCACCAGTGTGCCCTTTTTCACACATTGCAAATTGAGCACAAGTTCATTTTAGGGCTGGACTTTTAAAGTTAGAGTTGCCATCTCTGAAGACTGTTGGTGCTATAAAGGTTATTCACTCTTTGCAGGCATTAGTGGAGTTATTAACTTTCTCGCACTGAGTATGTAATACACTCCAAGGTGTCTGCTTGCATGATTCATTGACTTTCCTGACCTACGCAGTTGCCATTGACATGGTAGAAGTACTTGGGAAGTTACTTAATTGTGAACTCCCCACTGTTTCGATTGTGTGACTAAGCACTCTGCAACAGTGAAATGCGTTACCCCTTTTTTTCTGTGTACCCTGTGCATGCTGTGTACTTACACCAATAAACATTCCAAGTTAACTTATATTTGTTGTTTTTTATTGTTGCCTGCATCTCCTGGCCCGGAGTGTGGTCTGCCTGCCGCCTGCAGGTTTTTGTTTGTGATATATTTCATGGTGCGTTTCCATGACGGACCGGCACCAGGATTGACGATCATTTATTTGGCGCGGCTTTATCCACAAACGTGTTGTGGGCCAGCACGCAGCCTATGGTGGCTCATTTTTGGCACACAGCAGTCAGCCTAAATCACCCACGTGAGCCGGGAGCCTGCTGTGCCTAACGTCTGGTTGATGGTGGCATGTGTCGGAGGGTAAGCGCCATTACAATACAGGTAAGTGCAGTTCTCCACATCAGTTTTCCTACAGTCATTTTGTGCTGTTCAGCACTTTGTTTTTGGCCAGTCGGGTCTTTGGCAGAGCCATTACTCTTGTTCATTTTTTACACAGCATGCACGGTCCTAGGGAGGCAGCATGCCTACTACAGGCTCAGAGTCTTTTTTAATGAACAGTAGGATGTGACGAGTACTTCAAGCATCTGCATTAATAAACAGCTTGACCCTGCTATAAGCAGGGAGTTGATTTTTATTAAATAAATAGAGAAACAACACAGGAAAGAGATCTCCAAGTGGTGGGAGGAACACTCCCTACAAAATTATTTGGACATTGGCCGTGTTCCTAAGGGGCTACGACTGATGCTCACCCTTTCTTTTTAGGATCAAAATCCTGCCATGCTTGAGGAGTGGGCACTTGAGAGCAGAGAATCTTCGGCGCACTTCCCGACCATGTTGGTGAAATATGCCAAATTGCATTGTGCAGTGGCACTTAAACATATTGAGGTGGCTGAGACTGAACTTAGACATCCCCTCGACTGAAGATGGCAACAGACTCAGTGGATTGATGGTAACCTTGTAATTTATGAGGAAGCAATCAAACAACGGAAGTACAGGAAATTAATCTGTGATCAAACGGACTATGACACTGGCAGGGTCTACACATTTGCCAAGCGCTTTGATACTCTACGCAATCAATCACAATCAAGTCATTACCATCTATCCCCAAAGAAGTCGGGACAGTATCATCTGAATCTGATGTAGCCAATTCCGAGAATGATGAGCCCCCTGTACGGCTGAACTTTTTAGAGGAAATGCGCCTTTTGTGCGAAGATGGAAAATACCAAAACGGGGCGGGAGTCGCGCAAAAGGCTGAGGTAGAAAAACAGCAGTTGGAAGATAACCTGCAGAGGTCAACATGGGAGACAACCTAAATCACGAGTCCAAGAGCAGGATAACCCACTTTGGGGCACGGGCCAAGAAATACATTTTATGGGCCAGACACAGGTGATCAATTTGTCCTCACATGTCTTAACTAATAACCAAATGGACCTCTTACAATTGGGTCTCAACTTCTGTCCAACCATATGATTGTTCAAACAAGTGGTGACTTTGATTCATTTTTTTGCAGCAAAATAAAACAAACATTTGTTTGCAACCAACCAGGCGAAAACTGCACGATCCACACCACGTGGCGGGAAGACCAATCTTTTAATTTCCGACATCAAAACATTGACTGATTTGGCCATCCTGGAGAATGCCTCCTTTGACCCCGCCGCCATTGATTTTGGAAAATTCAACATAAAGTCAGACTGGTACATTGGTACCTGATTGAAGACCAAATCCAAGTGTAATTCCCCCCCGCCCTCCTCCCATGCCAGTCGGGGGATGCATGGAGGAATTTCATGATCTGTGTATTGCAGATTTAAAGAAGTTAAGCAAGCCATCGGCTTCATCTGCACGATGCAATTTCACCCAGCTGCAATGGCACTGCTTGTTGGAGTTCCACAATCTGTCAGACATTGTAATCAAACCATCTGATAAAGGCCCTAATATTGTGTTAAGGAATGGTAGTGATTATGTGTCCTCTTGGCAACTCAGAGATAAAACATGTTTTCTGATGTTTGTTAATCTGCTTAGAATCACATGCTGTGCATATGGTCCGACATCCAGTGGAAACCGCAGAGTATTGCATCTTGTCTTTAGGGAATCGAAAGGGGACGTTGACATGGGCTTGCCTGTAACACTATCCCTATGTGACGTGTAGTGTAACTAAGATCCCTCAGATTGTTTTTTTCCGCCCAGCATACTGGTCGCCTTGATGCAGAGCTCGTCAAAGACATTGCTTATTGTCCCCTCGACATTTGGTCGAATAGTTATATAAAATAATCAGATTACCCTATCCGTCCCTTATTTCGACGGCTGTTACAGACCTCCGCCGAAGACCTTCAGAACTCGACGGACAGTGATCCAGTCGGCGCTGCCAACCACGTGGCCGGGCCTTCCGCCGGCCTATACAGTAGGGAGAGTGGGGTCGGGGTGGACATTTCTATGCAAACTGAGAATGCCTTTCCCTTTCCTTTCTCTTTCCCTTTTGGTCTTCGTCACTCTACCCATCCTCAACTATGGCGCGACTCCATTTAGGTTTTGCCCTATTTGTAAGAGCAAATTCCCTTGCAAAGATGAGCACAGACAGTGTAACCGGTGCTTGCCCCTTGATCACAAGGAAGAAGGATGCGCAGCTTGTAAGGTCCTCTGTTCTAAGACATTAAAAGAGCGTAAATTGAAGCGGTGGGCGGCCTACGATATGTCGGAGGCCAAATATGCTGCCGCAGCCACCGCATGTGACGACGGCGAGAGTGACGATCACACCTCTAAACCGGAGGTTGTTGACCTTTTGACGGAATGCTCGCGTTCCGCATAGTCTGTTCCTGGCCCCACTAGGCACGGCTTAGGCACTGCTATGGGGAGGTCACACCCCGGCGACATAGACGAACATGTACAAAGTACACAACCCCAAGTCAATCTTCGGCCAAGTCGAAGAAGACTTCAGCACCAGCGGGTACACCAAAAGCTGCGGCGGCACCCGCCAACTGTCAGGATCGGCAGCCATTCCCACAGCCGCATATGCACCTAGCCACCGGACCATCGAAAACAAAGGACGCTACCCCTAATATATCAGGTTCTCCAGCATGGGGTCTGGCATGGATTCACATGCTCATGAATATTCCCCGTCGTCAGGCTGGGAATCCCCGGTAAAGAAAAAATCAGTATCAGTTTCGTTTCTGATCTGTCGTTCTTAGCAGTAACCAATCGCTGATCTCTGGGTCTTACTGCCCACAGCCAATGACTGCCCTCTCTCTAAGCCCCGCCCCTGGCAGCCATCCTCAGATTTTTACCGCACGCTCAAGTGTTGGGAGTCCTTGTGTTTAGCTCTCGAGTTTTTTACTGCGTTTTCACGTTTTTTCAGGAGAATTTCTCATTTTTTCGGTTTAATCGAGCCTCAAGCTCCACCGTTTCTACTTCCGATAACGGGGACCCGTTTTGGAATTCTTCTACACCCCTCAAGGGTGAAGTTTTCGTCGAGTTTACACTTCTTGGAGGATTCCGGAAGATCTGCGGCCTACCTCAAGACATGGCCCAGGACAAAGGGAGCTTGACGCCCGGATCCAAGCTGTTCAGGAACTGCCCTGGATGCGGATAATATAACGTTTTCAAGGAGGACGAGCATTCGCAATGTCTCTACTGCCTCCATGGGGACAAGACGCACATGGAGAAGGACTGTGCGTTCTGCAAGAACCTTTCGGAACGGACCAAACAAGATCGTCGTTCCCGCCTCGCCACCTGGCTGGAGAAGGGCACAGCAAGTGAGAAGGCGAAGAAGTCTGAGCGGGCTTCTAAGTCCTTTGAGGGTGCTCCGGCGACGGGGGCCCAGCAGAAGGCCAAGCACCGCGAGTCCGTGGGCTCCGAGAGCGCCAAAAGGTCGGGCTCTTCGGTTGCCAAGCAGGGCGCTACTTCCCCGGCACGTTCGACCACGAGCCAGCGCTCTGGGTCGGGGAAGAGGAAGTCCGAGAACCCGGGTAGGCCGCTGGAGCGGACCCAGTCGATCTCGAAGGGGGAGCGAGGCGTTAACCCTCTCCCCAAGGCGAAGGCCCAGGACGCACCTAAGGTGGTGAGGGCCTTGATCCACCCGGCTAAGGCCTCTACCGAAGTGGTCTCTGTGACCCCGGCGGAGCCGGCTGAGACTACGCCAATGGAAACGGCCTCTGGGCCCAGAGTATCCCTGCCGCCGGGGAGGGAATCCTCTTTCCAGCCCATCGCTAAGACCCCCGTGAAGCCCCCGGCTGAAAAAGAGGGGGGGGGGCGGTGGCCGTTACAGACTCGGAATCAGCCTCTGAGGAGGAACTGGTGGAGACCGAGAGGGGCCTCAACGAAAGGTCCATAGGCCTCAACGAGAGGTTCATAAACCTCAGAGAGGTTCGAGAAGGTTCGATCCCAGGTGACGGTCCTTACTGACTTGATCGATGAGAGCGACGAGGACGACGAACAGGGCCCAGGGAAACGGCCATCCCGTCCGTCGCAGCCTTTGCCCGAGCCCTAGGATTGCTCGGCGGTCATTTTGTTGGCAATCCATTCCTTATGTACCGAGATAAGGACGAGATTACCACGCACCGCGACGGAGGAGCCAGAACCAGGCCCGTCGGGAAGCCCTCCGAACAAGCGGAGGAGAGTCCACCCTGCTCCGCCCTTCGTGCCTACGAGACCGGCAGACCCCTCATCCCCCTCGCCGGGAGAGGATACGGCGACGGATCCAGCGACGGGGACAGACGACGACGGCGATGACATAGAGGACATCCCGTCGTCGACTCCCCCACGGGCGTCCCCAGCCGACAAGGTTGGCTCTTTCCACACCATGATAACTAGGGCATCCGAGCTCTTCCAACTCTGCCCTGAAGAACAGAAAAAGGAGGGGTTTCTGTACCAGTGACGAGAGGCTAAGAGGAAGACGGTCCTCGCGGTGCCTTTACTCGACGACATCTGGGATGAGGGGCTTTCTGTCCTCAAGAACCCTGCCACGACACCCGCCAAGAGGGAAAGGTACGAGAAGAAGTACCGAGTCCCCGATGCTGCCCCCTTGTGCCTCAGGGCCCAGCTCACGCCGGACTTGGTCATCTCGGCAGCGACTAAGAAGGCGGCAGCGGGCGCGGCGGCTTCAACTTCCACCTCCCCGCCGGACAGCGAGGGTAAGAAGTTGGACTCTATGGGACGAGTCATCTCATCGGCGGCGACGACGATTAAGGCGGCCAATGCCTTAGCGATCGTGGCCCGCTACGACAGGGAGCTCTGGTTCAAGATAGCTGCCCTGCTAGATTTCCTGCCGGATGACAAAAGGGCGCAGGCCCTAGAGATTCTGCAGGAGGGCGAGGTGGCGTCGGATCATGCCATTACGGTGGCAACGGACATTGCCGATACCGGATTTCGCCAACTGGGCAACGGAGTTTGCCTCCGACGACGAGGATGGCTCAAGGCGACAGACTTTCGCCAGGACGTCCAGACCAGAGTGTTAGACATGCCGTTCGACTGCAACAACCTCTTTGGTAAGGCGGTGGATGAGTCTCTTCAGGCCATCAAGACCAACTCGGAGACGGTCCGGGCCCTTGGGGTGCTTCAGCAGCGACAGCCCTTTCGGAGCTCTGGAGGCAGACAGGGTGCCTCCAAAGGATCCAGCGGTGGCTCCTCCACCTACCGCCAGGCGGCCCGCTCCTCTTCCCATGAGGCCTACAGAGGTCGCGGCAAACAAGGGGGTTCCCGCCGTCGTCGCCAAGGTGGCAAGGCCCCCTCCAAGCAAGAATGACCCGGCCGTGTTGTCGGGCAAGCAACGAAGCACCCCGGTGGGAGGCCGGCTGACGTAGTTCATCAGCGTGTGGGAGTCCATCTCCACCGACCGTTGGGTGTTGGACACCCTGGCCAACGGGCACTCGCTGGAATTCCAAAAGAAGTGCCCTTGCATTTCTCCCGTGGCCAGGAAGGAAAATCACGTCCCTCAACTGCTGTTGGAGGTAAGGGCGATGCTCAAGAAAGGCGCCATCAAGCTCGTCCCCAGAAGGCTCCGGGGCTCCGCAGTGTACTCAAGGTACTTCCTCGTCAGGAAGAAGACAGGCGGTTGGCGCCCCATCCTGGACCTGCGCCGCTTAAACAAGTACATCAAGGCACAGAAATTCAGGATGGTCACCCTCCAGCACGTGCTGGGACAGCTGGAGGAAGGTGACTTCCTATTGTCGCTGGACCTGGAGAATGCTTACTTCCACATCCCCATTCTAAGAAGGTAAAGGAAGTTCCTCAGGTTCGTGGTTCAAGGACGCCACTACCAATTCAGAGCCCTACCGTTCAGATTAAAGTCGGCACCCAGGGTTTTCACCAAGTGCCTGGCACCAGTGGCGGTGCGGCTGCACCTGCAGGGGATCCACGTCTACCCCTACCTGGACGACTGACTAATCCGGGCAAGGTCAAGAGAACTCGCCGTCGATCATACGGCGAGGACCGTCCGGTTGCTCACGGAGCTGGGGTTCTCCATCAACTACCCCAAATCCCACCTGCTTCCGTCGCAAGTCGCACTGTTTTTGGGGGCAAAGCTCGATACAGTGGAGCAATTGGCCTCCCCTTCAGAGGAGAGGACCAAGACCATCCCGGAGGAGAGGTCTCTCCACATCAACATTCTGGAGCTCCGAGCAGTGTTCTGGGTGCTCAAGTCGTTCCTTCCGTCCCTCAAGGACAAAGTGGTGAGGATCTTCACCGACAACACCACCACGATGTTCTACATATGGAAGCAGGGGGGCACCAGATCCCCAGCCCTATCCAAGGAGGCCCAGGATCTGTAGCACTGGGCCGTCGCCCAGAGGATGTTTCTGGTTCCATTCCACTTGGCAGGAATAAAAAACACCATCGCCGACTCACTCAGCAGGGAGCTGCGCTCGTGCCACAAGTGGGAACTACGTCAGGACCAGGTGGATCGGCTCTTTCGACGATGGGGCAAACCCCGGATCGACCTTTTCGCGACGGCGACGAACTCCAAGTGCCAGAGGTTCGCCAGCAGGTTCCCGCAGCCGAGGAGCATGGGCGATGCTTTCTCGTTCCCCTGGGACGGCCTGTTTCTATATGTGGTCCCTCCGTTGCCGTTGCTGCTCCGCCTCATCAACCAGCTCAAGAAGTCCAGGTGCAGAATGATCCTCGTTGCACCGGCGTGGCCGAGGCAGATCTGGTTCCCAGACCTTCTGGACTTGTCAACGTCCCCACCAGTCAAGCTGCCAGCGGGGAGAGGGCGCTAGAGGGCCGACCAAGATGGCCGCTCCCTGTGAGCTCCCGGCTGCCTCCCGCATGAATCCTGTTTAATCGCGGCAATCCTGTGGCGAAACTACTAAATCTGCAAGAATAATATATCCTAGCACAGCATCTCATCCCAGTTGAAAATTCGGAGCGAATCGGACTTGCCTTCCGTGAGAAACTCGCTGCGTAGTGTGGCCTGCACTGCCGCGACCTGCGTGGGGCCTGGGAGTCCCGCCTGCCCAAAATCCTTCGCGGACGGACGAGACCCATCCGCGGGACCTGCTGCGACCACCTCCAGCAGAAAGCGGCGAAGGGGGAATCGCTCAGGGTTGGGGCACCCACAGCCAGCACTGAGACGGTGGCGGAGCGGGAGGTGCGAGGAGACCTGTTAGGCAGAAACCTGTGCAGTTCCCTTGGGGACCACTGCAAAAGATTTAAGACTACAGGTATAGCAGTAAACCCACTTGGTAGCAGTCTGTACCACCCAGATTTACCTGGTAGCTGTGGCTGAGCAGTCAGACTTCCCTCAAGAAGAGTTAGGCAGTATGTAAAGTATACACAATATGTACTCAGGCACAATAGCACAAGCAAACACTGACCAGAGCTTGGTTTCAAAAGTATATAGTTATTTATTTATCAAACACACATAAGTTGAAATCACTGTAGCAAAATATAGTAAAAACACTTCAAACACAGTTATAATGAAAGCAGTTTCAACCCTTACTCCTATCTAGACAACTCCAGGTTAACACCACATAATTAAAACAGAGGTGAGCGCTTAACGTTGGATGACACTCTAGTAGGTTAAAGAAGGGAGGGAAAAAGAGCAGAATTAGGATAAACACACCACTCTAAGGTCAAGAACACTTTTGGTAAGCTCAAAGAAGCACAGAGTCACAGGTGAGCAAAAGTCACTAAGCAGGGCCCCCTCTTAGAGCAGACCGAGCGAAAACGTGCCCAAGATCACACAGTTGGTAGGGATTCAGAGTCTTGCAAAAGAGTTCGGAAGAAGAGTTAGAGAGGCTCAGAAAGTTTAGCCAAAGTGTCCCAGGCAATCCCAGGATCGAAAGCCGAGGGCTAAAACTACCTCGTACAGTCGGTGGCAAGGGAAGCCAGGCGGAACACGGTACCTTAAGCGGAAAGGATCCTCCAGCGGGGGCAGTTGTTCCAGGCAGTGGCAGCAAGGCTCGACGTCGGTCAGGGGAGAAGAAGATCTCGCTGAAGAGCAGAAGAAGAAGGTCGTTGCACTGCCCGGGAAGAAACCAGCCGCGGAGTCCTCCGGTTAAAGGGTTGTACCAACTTTCGCGGTTGGGGTAAAAGTGGTGGGGTTCCGGTTGCCGGGGTGCTTGGCACTGGCAAGGCGGCCACGGGATACCTCGAAGAACGGAAAGAAGGTGAAAACTGGTTGTCCCCACCAGTCAAGGGAAGGAGCCACTCCGTTAAGAGTTCTCCTCGGTCGTTGGGAAAAAGTGGTGAGACGGTTCAGCAGGGCTCCACCGGGTGGTGTCGTCGAAGCAGGTCGGCTCAGCTCTTCCCTCGTCGGATTCTTGGTCCTGTGGCGACTTCTGAAGTTCCAGTCCCCAAAGCCCTGCTTTTATGCAGCAAACCCCCATTCACCCAGCCTAGCTGTCACTCAAACATGCTAAGTGGTGAGCCGGCCGGCTCACCACTTGGGCCAATCAGGACGGAGTGCGACTTGAGTTACCAAGGTAACTCAGTCCAGGGTGCCTAAATCCCCCTCCACCCCTCCTAAGTACCCCAGACAGAGTGGCACCACTTTGGAGGGCTTCTGTGGAGAAGCCCGCCAAAAGTGGAACAAAGGGCTCCACTTTGGGTCAGAGTTACAGAGGCGAACGCCAACGCCATTTTAGAATCAAGTTTTGGCAAAAAGTCCCAACCGGAGTTATAATAATAAATATATAAACCGGCGGTATGTTTAAGGCTACCGTAAATGAATAATTAAATGTGTTAGCCTAAAACAATGGGAAATCCCATAGGGAAATATTCGCGGTCGAATATAAAAAGTAGTTTCCACTGCCACCAGCCAAAACTCGATCAGGGGGGACGGAGACGTGCCCCCTCGACTAACGGACCCTGGGGCAATCGAATTGCCCCAGCCAGTACGTCCACAATATGATGGTTTGTACTGGTTCTGTTCAGGATTCAAGACTAGCAAAGTCTTTGGTGACTTTACATGCCCTGGGAGACAGTAGTCAGTCCCAGGGTATGGAGTCTATGTTGGGGAGTCCCTAGGACACCCCTGGGTCACGGCACAGAGGGTGCTGTGTAACCCACATCACAAAAATACATGAGGCCCAATGGAGTAAAAGACCCCATAGCCCATTCAACACAAGGTTTAACCAAGGAAACACACTTCAACATGCCCAAGAGTGAGGGGAAAAAGAGTCTCACTCTTGGCAGGAGAAAAAAAGAAACCCCAGAAATCCAGCAAAGCTGCTGGGGGACTCACTAGGTAGGGAAATTCAGCCTAAACAGAGAATTCTCCCTAACAAGACCCACTGAAGCACGCAAAACAGGCGAGTTGGCCGCGGCATCCCCACCATCTTAACCCATAGCGTCTCCCCGCGCGCCTTGATCTCAGCCCCTCGCACCAGATCCGGGTTCCTCGCCCGCGCCTTGACCAGACGCTCCGACTCCGTAGTCAAGCTCAAGATGGGGAAGCCAGATAAATACCAGAAACGGCTCAACTTTGATGCAGGCCCAGCGCCTAAAACACCCAGGCCGGAACACCGCTCGAATCCCCGAAAAACCAGTCGGAGGCAGAATTGCAGCAACAAACGGACGTCAGGGAGATACTGGTGGAATTAAAAGCTGGGATAGGCGGTCTGGACAGCAAGATAGACTCGCTCTCGTCCAAGGTAGATCTGTTACAGCACCGGCTCGACAAACACAGCGACAGGCTCGACTCGTCGAACAGAGTGTCAGATCTGGACGACGGCACAGCAGCACTCACCTCCCGGGTCTCCACGCTCGAGGGGCAAATGAAAACTGTACTCGCCAAAAATGAGGACCTGGAAGGCCGCTCCAGGCGAAATAATATTAGGATTATCGGAATCAGAGAAAGACAACTACCAGTCAGAATGGAAGAACACGTCGAAAAAGTATGCACAGAGCTTTTCGGTCCCACAGCCCTATCGCAAATGTTCGTAGTGGAAAGAACCCACAGAATCCCTTCAACGAGACCGGCGCCGGGAGCCCCTGCCCGCCCGATCATTGCCAAGCTCCTAAGCTACAAGGACAGGGACTCCATCCTTAGAATGGCAAGGGAAAAGGGCAAACTTCACTTCGACGGGGACTACATCCAGTTTTTCCCGGACTTTTCGCCGTCTGTCCAAGCCCAAAGGAGATCGTTCAACCAGGTCAAACACAGACTACGCGCCAACCAGATCACATACTCGATGCTCTTCCCGGCGAGGCTCTGCATTCTAATAGAGGGTAATACCCACTTCTTCAACTCCCCAGAAGAAGCCTCACTATACCTCGACAGGCGGGGATGCAAGTCCGCAAACCAAACGCCCGGCGCCTCAAACAGAGAAAGAGCAGAGAGAGTTCCGCCGTGACAAACACCCTCGCTACTGCCCCAAAGCAAGCAGGAACCAAGCCACCAGGACAACCTTTGCAAACGGGAGGCTGGGGACTGTGCCTAGGAAGGCCACCCGCGCCCCGTGCACAGCACGCAGTATGTTCCAGTTGGGGGGATTCCAAACGGACGAGTTGGGGGTTGTCCGTGTAAGCAAATTTGTTTGATTGTTCTTGTCGTTCGTAACGCGCTCAGAGCGCCACCGCCTAACCGCGGGCCTCGCCCTGAGTCCCGCCGCCGCCCCTCGCAAGCCCTCCCGCCTAACGCCGCTTCCATATGCCCAAACTCCGACTCCGGTCTAGCCGCATTCCGGTGTTATATAGATCATCACTGGTACGTTCAAAGTAGCAACCTGGAACATTAGAGGGGGCAACATCCCGGCTAAGCCATGCAAGATCCTGCAATTACTCAGACGCCACAAGGTCGAGGTGGCTATGATTCAGGAAAACCACCTCTTGCCGCAAAATGAGCACCTGTGGGCCCGCAGCTGGGGTTGCCATCTCTACTTTTCTTCATGCTCATCCTATGCCAAAGGAGTCGCTGTTCTTCTCCACTCTTCGCTGGGGTTTCGCCTGATCCAAACAGAGAGGGACAGCGAGGGAAGGGCGCTTATGGTTCGGGGCATGGTGGAGGGTGAGGAGGTGGTGTTCCTCAACTCCTACACCCCCAACACAGACGGTGCAAACAACTTTGACTGGGTGCTATCCCACCTCTCGCAAGTGCGAAACGCGACCATAATCTGGGGTGGAGACCTGAACACGCACCTCGACCCTCAGAAAGATAAATCAAAGTTAACAACAGCTCACCCGTCCAAAGCCAGCCTACAAGTGCAGGAGATCTGCAAAGCGTTTGACCTTTCGGACATTTGGAGGACTCAGAATTGGGAAGCCAGAGACTACACATACCACTGAAGTGTTCATAACACAAACTCTCGCATTGATTATCTGTTGGTCTCCGCTCACAGTAGCTGCCAATGGGGAGCATGCCAAATACTCCCCAAAACCTTAGACCACGCCACGGTAACACTCGAATGCCACCGGCCGACCACCAGGCCACGTCCTCCACAACGGCGCTTCAAACCCAGATCCCTCGCCGATCCGACATTCGCCACCGAGCTAAGCGAGGAAATCATCTCCTTTCTTGACATTAACCAAGGCACCGACAACTCTGCCGGAGTGCTATGGGAATCTTTCAAAGGCTACGTGAGAGGCGTCTTTCTAGCCAAGGAAAACGGAATCCTGAAACTTATTAGACGCGAACTAGAAACCTGCAAAACGCACCTGACGGAATTGGAAAAGCAGCAAGTCGCACTCAATTCAGACTAAATCCAGGCGAGGCTGAAAGAAGAACTCTGAGCTTTAGAAAACTGGCTGAATGGGAGATAACCTTTCTGGGGCACAGCCACAGAATTAGAAAATACAGCGAAGGCCAGAAGCCTGGAGCCCTTCTTGCTCGCCTCATAGCGGCAGACCGGAGGCCGACAAGGGTGGACAGTATCCGGACACCGCAGGGAAATTTGCTGCACAAAGAAGAAGATATAGTCGAGGTGTTCAGGGCCTTCTTCCAGGACCTATAAAGCGCTGGGGGCCCAACAGACTCTGTCGCGATCCGCAATTACCTCAATGACACTGCACTTTACTGGGTGGAGGGAGAACACCGTGAGCCACTGAATGCGCCCATAACGCCGGAAGAGATTCAAGAAGCCATCAAAAATCTGCCATCTTCCAAAGCCCCGGGACCAGACGGGCTAACTGGTGAGTTTTATAAATACTTCGCACCTCTCGTTGCCCCTCTCCTGCTAAATGTCTATGAGGAGGCGATCGAATCCGGCATTCTCCCACAGACACTAAGAGAAGTGAACGTAATCTTGCTACACAAAAAAGACAAGCCCCCCGAAGATTGTAAGTCCTATCGCCCCATATCATTAATCAATCTGGACAACAAAATCGTGGCCAAGATCCTCGCCAATAGGCTTCTCCCATTAATGCCCGCACTGGTACTCGCCGACCAAGCGGGATGTGTGCCTGGCCGAAACACCACATTCGGGATACGCAGAATGTTTGGGGTTCTGGCAGCATTCGATCCCGATCAGCAGGCAGTGGCGGTGCTGCTAGACGCCGAAAAGGCATTCGACTCTGTTGAGTGG
This sequence comes from Ambystoma mexicanum, assembly GCF_040938575.1. NCBI lineage: Eukaryota > Metazoa > Chordata > Amphibia > Caudata > Ambystomatidae > Ambystoma > Ambystoma mexicanum. The sequence goes on along the minus strand of NC_090936.1, from coordinate 891,669,273 downwards.
CCCTTTATGTTCGCCGTGCTACATCAGCTCAGACTTGGGAAACAGTTTGTCAGGCTAGTCTCACTCCTCTATACCCAGCCCCTTTCAGCAATCTCGCTCGGGTCGACCCGCTCGGCTCAGATCAACCTCCAGCGTGGCACTAGGCGGGGATGCCCATTATCCGCCATGATATTCGCCCTTGTGATGGAGCCCTTGGCAGCGGGCCTTAGGGAACGACATATCCAGAGAGGTCTTAAAATGGGTCCTCACCGGCTAATAATATCACTCTATGCCGACGATATAGTCCTGTTTATGCAAAACCCCTGCGAAAACCTTAATCCAACAATGCATGAAATAATCAAGTTTGGGTTGGTATCTGGCTTGAAAATTAACCAATCGAAATCAATCGTCTTTCCCTTAAACACAAAAACCAAAATAGTCCAAGACGACTTTAACTTCCAGTGGGAGACAGCTCACGTCCGATATCTAGGAATCCCTAAATCACCAAGATATACTGAAAGACAACTACGATAGCACACTGAAATTACTAAGAGACAAGGTAAACAGGTGGAAATCGCTACCGCTCACCATCTGGGGGCGAGCCTCATTGGTAAAAATGGTAATCTTACCCAAACTCCTATACCTTTTCGCTAACATCCCCATCCTGCTGTCCGGGCGCTTCCTGGGTAATCTGAGAAGCCTAGTTCTGGACCTTATATGGTCTGGCAAACCTGCAAGGGTAGCTTATTCATCCCTAGTGCTTCCTGTTAATAAGGGTGGCCTGGCTCTACCCGATCTAGAACAGTATTACTGGGCGGCACAAGCTCAGTTTCCCAGTCATTGGTACGAACCACAGTTCGTAAGACCCCATGTGCAGGTCGAACGGGCACTAGCCTCTCCCAACTTTCTAAGGGCAGTGATTATCAGCAATCAAGCAGTGCCACACACGACGCTGAACATAGTGCAATCCACCTTCGCAATATGGCGGAAAATAGCTCAAAAGTACAAGATTCAGCTTAGATACTCTCCTCTTCTGCCCGCAAAATTCATTCCTGGGATCCCACTCACCGCCGAGAAAGTGTACCTGAACTGGGCAGAGAAGTGCAAAATAAAAACTCTAGGCAACTTCTTTATACAAGACACCTTCATAACACCCCAGCAGGCGAGGGAAAAGGGGGGCACGTCCTCCCTTGACATCTTTTTGTACTTCAGAGTGCGATACACCTTGCAGGCCCTCATCCCAACATTCCCGCAGCAACCTCCCACCTGGCAACTACTGCATGGGACCATTCAGGCACAAGGGGAGGGCAAACTAGTCTCATCCATCTACAAAACCCTGCTTGCGGACACTCTCCCCTCGAACCCCAAAACAAAGACAAGATGGGAAACCACACTTCAAACCCCCATTCCTGATGAAGACTGGAGTTATATTTTACAACAGACACAAAAAGTGGCACTCAATTCCCGCTTCAAACAAATCCACTTCAACTATCTGCATCAAACCTATTATACCCCTAACAAGAGAAACAGACGCCACCCTGGGTCCAATGCATCTTGCGACCGTTGTGGCTCCCCGGATGCTGATTTCCTGCACCTAGCGTGGAGTTGCCCGCCAGTGTCTAAATTTGGTCAGATGTGCTTGACGAAACTAACGCAATTATCGGCGAGAGAGTGGGACACTCGCCACTGGTGGCGCTCCTCGGCCTAACGAGACCCTTGTCTTCACACATCCGGAAACTGGCCATCTTGTTATTGGTTTTGGTACATAGAAGAGTGGCTATGGCATGGGGACGAGGCACACCCCCTACCCTAGCGAACTGGAAGAGGGACATCACATACTGTCAAGAAACGGAAACAGAATTCATAAAGACACTCCCTCGCCACGCAAGACCCCCAGATATATGGGGCCCGTACATCTCGTACCTCCTCTCTAACGCAGCACGAGCCGGGACAACCGATCAGCCACCACAGACTTCTCTTGTGTAAATGTAAATGCGTTAAGTGCCTGCTGTGTGATGGGACTGTCGGAGGGTGGGAGGGTGGGTTGGGTGGGCGTGAGGGGGGCATTTGGCGGCTTTTTACAGCCCACTGTTTGGGCTTGTTGGTACTCATGTTTATTAAAATGCAAAAATAAAGTTAAAAAAAAAAAAGCTGCCGGCGGACGCAGATCTTCTCTCCAGAGAAGGAGGCGCCATTCTCCATCATGACCCACAGTCGCTTAACTTGCAGGCCTGGCTCCTGCAGCACTAGAGTTTGGAGGGTACGATATCCTGGCTGACTGCAGAGAGGTTCTTGCAAAAGCCAGGGCGTCCTCAACTCTTAAGTGTTACGGTCATAAGTGGAAGAGTTTCTCTGTCTGGTGCCGTGCACAGAAGATTAACCCTCTGTGGATTACGGCCCCTCAAGTACTGCAGTACCTACTGTCGCTGGCCAAAGCTGGACTGGCTCACGCCTCCATCAAAATACATCTGGCTGCCATCTCCCGATATACCAGGACTACGGGACGGGCGTCCTTGTGGTCTCATCGCCTGGTGAAGGAATTTATGAAGGGACTATTCCGATCGTTCCCGCCGGTGAAGGCTCCTGCCCCGGCGTGGGAGCTTAATGTGGTGCTCATGGGGGGCCCCATTCGAGCCTATGCATTTGGCGCCTTTGAAGTTCCTGTCATGGAAGACAGCGTTCCTCGTGGCCATCACCTCCGCACGACGAGTGGGAGAGATCCAGGCCCTATCTTGCAAGCCTCCATACTTGACTTTTCATGACACGAGGGTGGTGCTGAGGACGCACCCCTCCTTCATGCCCAAGGTGCCATCGGACTTCCACCTCAATGTGCCCTTGGTGTTACCAGTTTTCTTCCCGTCGCCTTCGACGCCGGCCGAGAGGACTTTGCACTCGCTGGATGTAGCTAGAGCGCTGAAGTTCTACGTTGACCGCACAAAGAGTTTTCGGAAGACGTCACAACTGTTTGTGAACTTTGGGTCTGTGAATCAAGGGAAGGCACTCTCGAAGACTTCCATTTCCAGATGGCTCTCCGGTTGCATCATGCACTGTCACCGGTTGCCAAACCGACCGCTGCCCGGCCGTCCGAGAGCCCATTCGACCAGAGCGATCGCTGCTACTACGGCGTTCCTGTCTGGTGTGCCCCTGCTGGACATCTGCAGGGCTGCTACTTGGAGGTCTACGCACACCTTCACAAGATTCTACTGCGTCGATCGGGACTCCAGGGAGGAGTCTAGGGTCGGCCAAGCAGTGCTGCGCAACCTGTTCGCCTAAGGTGAGCCTGGTAAGGAGGTAAGAATTGCTTAATGTTGAGTTTTGGATGTAATGCTTAATGTTGAGCCTTTGCCACCTCCCGTGGTTGTGCATGTGTATACTGCTATGTATTCTTTTATTCATGAGCATGTGAATCCATGCCAGACCCCATGCTGGAGAAGGAACAAGTTACTTACCTGTAACTGTTCTCCAGCATGGGTCTGGCATGGATTCACATGCGCACCCTCCCACCTACCCCTCTCCAGCTCTTCACTTGGTCATACTGCCACTTTGCGTGCTACCAAATCTGAGGATGGCTGTCAGAGGTGGGGCTTAGGGAGAGGGCAGTCATTGGCTGGGGGCAGTATGACCCAGAGATCAGTGATTGGTTACTACTAAGAAAGACAGATCAGAAACGAAACTGATACTGATTTTTTCTTTACTGAGGATTCCCAGCCTGACGGCGGGGAATATTCATGAGCATGTGAATCCATTCCAGACCGATGCTGGAGAACAACAGTTATAGTTAAGTAACTTGTTCCTTCCCGAACCCCTACATACTCGTCTCCTCACCACTGTCACTGAGGGCAGACAGGTGAACCAAAGCATTCTTAAGAACACTTTGGATTCTGCAGAAACGGCTGGTCGATTCCTGGCTCAGGGCACACTCCTGAAGAGACATGCGTGGCTACGGAACTCTGGATTCAAGCCAGAGAAGCAAGCGTCACTGATAAACCTGTGGAAGAATCCAACCTGTTTGGGAAGGCGGTCGATGAGGCCCTCGAGATCACAAAAAAGGAGCATGACACCCTAAAAACAATGGATCAAATTACACAAAGACCCTCTACAGGACGAGGATCTGGGTCCAAATGGCTTTTTCGTGGCCAACGCTTCCCTCAACAACAAGATTCCTCTGCAAACAATTGGAATGCTCCACAGGAAAATAGCGGATACACCACCACATATCCCCAAAGGGGTCAGCGTGGTGGCAAAGGAAGGGGCTGGAACTCTACCCCTAGAGACTCCCTGACCTCGGGTTCGAAATGACCCGAAGATTCGGGTCCCCTCCTATGCCTCCTCAGTCGGGGGCCGGCTAACATCGTTCCTTCAGGCATGGGAGGGAATAACTACAGACCAGTGGGTGTTAAAGACTGTGGCCAACGGGTACTGTATAGAGTTCAACTGGTCCCCAAAATTCAGACCTCCACGAGCAAGACGACTGACACCAGACCATCTTCGCATTCTTCTTCACAGGTGAAAGAAGGTATTTATTCTGTATACTTCCTTGTACCCAACAAGGATCAAACCATGCGCCCTGTTTTAGATCTGCGCCCAGCGAACAAATTTGTAAAGCCACAAAAGTTCTGCATGGTTACTCTACAGGAAGTAATTCCACTGCTATTACAGGGAGATTACATGGCAACACTGGACATGAAAGATGCATACTTTCATATTTCAATGTTGCCAGCGCACAGAAAATACCTCAGATTTATGATACAAGACAAGCATTATCATAGCATCTGCACCAAGGGTATTTACAAATTTACTAGCGGTGGCAGTAGCACATTGTTAGGCAGAAACTGTGCAGTTCCCTCTGGGACCACTGCAAAAAGATTTAGGACTACAGGTGTTTGGCAGTAAACCCACTTGGTAGCAGTCTGTACCACACAGGTTCACTTGGTAGCTGTGGCTGAGCAGTCAGACTTCCCTCAAGAAGAGTTAGGCAGTATACAGAGTATTCACAATAGGTCAAGAGAAAACAGTAGAACAAGTAAACACTGACCAGGACTTGGTGTAAAAGAGATATCATTATTTATTTAAAACCACATCTAGAAAAACACACAGGCACCAATAGTAAGCAATTCAAAAACACGGTAACTAAAAGATATACACTCCCTTAAAAGAATATTAGACAAGTCTTAAGTAAAGCTCCACTTATTTTCAGACAGCGGTGAGCGCTTAATGTAGATGGCACTCTAATAGTTTGTTTTAAAAAAGGGAGAGAAGAGCAGAGAACAAGTTAAAACAGATCCCAACACTTATACAAGAACATAACAAGAGAGGAAGGCAAAGTAAAACCGTGAAGTTAGAGTTCAAGAGGCCGGACCCACTTTCAGAGGATCCAAACGAAATGTGTCCAAGGTCACACGGTTGCAGTGCACGAAAGTCTTGTAAAGGTTCAAAAAGGAGTTGGACCAAATAAAGGGACCAGTTAGAGGGTCAAGGCGGCCAGCCCAGTCCAGAAGGTTAAGGAGTTATTATTACCTTGTAGCAATCTTTAGAAAGGGAGGCCAGGTGGACACGGTACCTTAAAGTGGTGAGAACGCTCCAGCGGGGGCAGTTGTTCCTGGCAGCGGATGCAAGTCAGTGCTTCGTCCGGGGGAAGAGAGGATCTCGTCGTGGAGGAAGACAGGAGTCCGTTGCACTGCCAGGGAAGAAACCAGCCGCGGGGTTTCTCAGGTACAAGGAGCGGTCCGGTGATTTGCGGTTCAGTGGTGAGTGGCTATCCGGCTACCGGGGTGCTTGGCACGGGCAGTTCGACCACAAACCGAGCTGGGGTGCGAAGAAAGAAAGGTAAATTGGTTGTGCCCACCAGTCAGGGGAAGAAGCCTCTCCAGCCGGGAGATCTTCTCTGTCGTCGGGAAGTGGTGAGTCGGTTCTGCAGGGCTCCACCGGTGGTGTCGTCGTGGTAGGTCGGCTCAGCTTCTCCCTCGTCGGATTCTCAGGTCCTGTGCGACTTCTGAAGTTCCAGTCCCCAAAGCCCTGCTTTTATGCAGAAAACCCCCATTCACTCAGCCTAGCTGTCACTCAAACATGCTTGGGCCAATCACACAAGAGTGCGACTTGAGTTACCAAGGTAACTCAGTCCAGGGTGCCTAAACCGCCTCCCACACCCCCTGTGGTACCCAGACAGAGTGGCACCACTTTTGGAGGCTTCTGTGGAGAAGCCCGCCAAAAAGTGGAACAAAGGACTCAACTTGGGTTGGAGTCACAGAAGAGAACACAAACGCCATTTTAGGATCGAGTCTTGGCAAAAAATACCAACCGTAGAATTAATATTAATTAAATAAACCGGCGGTATGTTCGAGGCTATGAGAATTAAATATTTAAAGTTGGTAGCCTCGAACAATGGGAAAATCCCATAGGAAAATATTTGCGGTCGAATATAAAAAGTAGTTTCCACTGCCACCAGCCAAAACTCGATCAGGGGGGACGGAGGCGTGCCCCCTCGACTAACAGACCCCGGGGCAATCGAATTGCCCCGACCAGTACGTCCACAATATGATGGTTTGTACTGGTTTCTGTTAATTTGGGACTAGTAAAGACAATGGTGACTTTCCATGCCCTGGGAGACAGTAGTCAGTCCCAGGGTATGGAGTCTAGGGTAGGGTGTCACTATGACACCCCTGTGTTACTGCACGGAGGGTGCTGTGTAACACACATAGGAAAAACACGAGACCCTATGGAGTAAAGGACCCCATTGCCCATAAAACACATTACCAGTCAGTCAAAGGAATACCATAAATCATGTCCAAGAGTGGGAGAAAAAGAGTCTCACTCTTGGCAGGAGGAAAAAAAAGAAACTCCAGAAATCCAGCAAAGCTGCTGGGGGACTCGCTAGGTTAGGAAATTCAGCCTAAAGAGAGAATTCTCCCCAACACACATCTGCATAGGCAATCCATCCCAGTCTATCCTTACGTCGACAACTGGCTCATAACATGGGACTCTTACGAAACATGTGTCACGCTCACCTGGTTTCCACGGGGGCGTGCTCGTGTCCGCAGGATGATGACTGCACTGGTGTTGCTCTGCTTAAATGAGGGTGCTAACTTGCGTCTTCCCTTCGTTCTTGCCTCAGGAGATGTTCGCCTGCAAGTCGAAACAAGATATTAGCCAACTGAATGGAGCTGGTTTTGGTTTTCACCTCCTTCTGATTTTCCTTCTCTTCCTCTGGCTCACCTTGGTTTTTTACTGGGTGAGCTCTCCGTCCTGCACACTCTGCCAGGGGCGCGGTTACACTGTCGTTCTAGGATCAAGTTACTTCACTGATCCCATGGAGGTTGCTGAAGTGGAAGAACCGGAGTAAGCAGGTAAGTCTCTATTCCAATAACTCCTTGGAAAAGCTGTTTTAAGTATTTCTGCTCAAGGTATCTAATGTTCGTTCTTGTCTTTCAGGTGCGGCATTAAGCGGCTTTCGGATGATGGGATGACTCTTCTGACAATGATGAGCAGGATTCCTGCCGGTAAGTATAGCGCTGTGGGGGACGCGCTAATTGTTCGCTTTATTTAGCTTTCCTTTGCTGTTTGCGACTAACCTGCTTTGTCTTTTCTGTTCGGCAGGTGCTGCACAATTCCAGGAAGAAGATGGAAGAACCGTTTGATGGTGTCGAGTGGCGGCGCGATGCGGAATGATGGAGAACTGCTCGATGGAGTTCCTGGAAGGTGGCCGATTCAGGTGAGTAGTTACCCGAGAGTGTACCTTCTGTTCGGTTCTTTTACAGATGCGGCGGTCCGTGGGTAAGAAGAAGGCGAAGTCAGGATGTTCTGCAGGTAAGGCCTTCAATGAGTGAATAACTCCTGTTCTTCTCTTTTCACAGGGGCCGATGGATTGAAAACTCTGAACAGGCGTGGCAGAAGGGAAGCAAGAGCTGAACTGACAAGGTGAGCATTACGCTGCAGGAGTGCAGAATAATGCAAAGCGTGTTCAGTTTGCAGGATGCGGTTTAAATAGCCTTGCAAGTAGTTCCAGGAAAAGTGTCCCCTTAACTGTATCCTACTTCTCAGGTAAAATAGTCCCAAGCCACTCCCTGTACTGAATGGCTTAGCATCTCAGACCCAAGTATATGGACCAAATGTTTAACACCTACCATGGCGCCAGGACTGAATCCAGGTAAGCCTAGCTGGGGCCTGAGAAGCCCCCAAGGAAGCCTGAGGGAGGGATGGGCTCGCCGGTTTCAGGGTTTTGGGAGCATGCACCATGACAACATGTCTGTCAAATACCCAAAAGACGATAGATCTTTTATTCAGTCTGGGATTCTCTTTCAATGAGAAAAAATCCAGCCTAGTCCCCAGTCAAGTCAAACAGTTCCTAGGGGCTCTTAATTCAAACAAAGGACGGCCTTGTCTTCCCCTCAAACGAGAGGGTTCAAAACATGTTGTTTCAAATCCCTCAGTATGTAGCCAGTCGCGATGTGATGGTACGCAAGGCTATGTGACTGCTAGGAATGATGGCATCATGTATCTACTTGGTTCCTCACGCGCCCCTGCACATGCGCTCAAGCAAGAGTGGCTCAACAGCCAGTGGTGTCAGGCCAGCGGACAGTGGGACGATCTAGTGGTTGTCTCGCCGTCCCTGGTTCTCTCCGGGACAACCTCTTAAAAGGAAAATCCTTCACCACCCCCGCAGTGGAAGCCACGCTAAACACAAACGCGTCTCTTACAGGGTGGGGAGCTCACCTGCTTCAACAAACAGCGCACAAGGTTTGGTCGTCAGACATAGCATCCAACCACATAAACCTGTTGGAACTGTTGGCAGTGTTCAAAAGCACTAAAAGCTTTCCAGACACAGCTGCAGGGGAAGACTATCCTGATCTTCACAGACAGCACCACGCCATGTACTATCTGAACAAACAAGGGGGCACGCATTCTCCAGGGCTGTCCAAACCGTCCCAGAACATTTGGAAGTGGGCTCTCAAATGCAACATGTTCCTATTATCACAACATGTTCCAGGGGAACTCAATCTTCTGGCAGACGTACCCAGCAGAGACTTTCCGTTGCCCATGGAATACGAATGGCGATTACACAGAGACATCGTCTCCAAAGTTTTCGCAGAATGGGGCTTCCCAGAGATCGATTTGTTTGCAACTCTGGATAACGCTCAATGCCAAGATTACTCCTCCAGGTACCCCCAGAACCGTTCTAAGGGGAATGGATTCTGGATAACATGGTCAGGGAAATGTGTCTATGCTCCCCCCCGACTCCCCTTCTCAACAAGATCGTGCACAAGATGCACCAGGAACCAGTCACAATGATACTGGTGGCCCCCATGTGGGCCCGCCAACCCTGGTTTGCTCATCTGATGGAGATGTCCCCATCTCCTCCAGTCAAACTGCCTTGCCCGTATAACATGTTGTCGCAAGACAGAGGGGAGACCCTTCACCCATGCCCGTAGACATTGAACTTAGCAGCCTGGCCCCTGAGGTCATAGAGTTGCAACTCCCTCAGAGATGTATGGACATTCTCAGGGAGGCAGGAAAACTGAACACCAGATACTGCTATTCTAGTAAATGGAAACGGTTTGTCATCTGGTGCAACTCAAAGAGCACTAACCTGATTAACTTCTCTCCCACACACATGGTTTCATACCTAACTCATTTACCTAACCCAGGCCTGGTCTTTAACTCCATAAAGGTGCACTTAGCTGTGCTTTCAGCCTACACTACATCACAACAAAAAGTGTCATGGTGGAAGATGCCAGTTATTAAAGCTTTCATGGAGGGAGTGAAGGGAATTCACCACCCATTTCTAACCCGGCCGGCTCCCGGATTGGACCTAAACGTGGTGTTGACTAAGCTTATGGGGGCTCCTTTCGGGCCCATCCACAAATCAAGTCTTAAAGACCTCACCTGTAAGACTGATCTTTTGATAGCTATTACCTCCATTAGGAGAGTAAGTGAACTACAAGCGCTCTGGATCCTAGACCCCTTTGTAATAGTTCACAAAGATAAGGTGGTTCTGCGCACTCACCCTAGGTTTGCACCTAAATTCATTTCCATGTTCCATGTGAACCAGTCGCTAGCGCTACCAACGTTCTTTCAGAATCCTTCAAGCCTGGGAGAAAGAACCCTGCACACACTGGATGTACGCAGAGCTGTCATGGTCTACATGGAAAGAAGTCAACCACTTAGAAAGACTAATCAGTTTTTCGTTTCGGTAACGGCAGGAAGAGAAGGAGACACAAGAAACCAATGCAGGTATTTAGCACCCACATTGGCTTCACACTTACATATTGAGTAACAATAGAGATATAGGACCTACAGCTCACTCTATTTTTTGTTTGTGTTTTGCCTGACAGGTCAAGACTCTCTATTAGAAAAATTACCTATGGACCACCGCAAACACCATCACACACTTATGTGTTTTTAACTGCTGGGTTATCCACTCCTGATGAATGTTCTACCTTTATGTATCCATGAACTGAAACATGTTGAGAATGTAAACTGTAACCTAATATACAGTTGTAAAATGTTTGAAAAAGAGTAATAAGACTTATCTATGACTTCTGTGTTTCCCTACATCCCTAACCAGAAGACAACTGTGCTAAAAAAAAGCTAGTCAGTCCACAACTTTGGGATACTATGCTACAGTAAATTGTAAATGCATAAGACCTTTGAGTAGTTCCTGGTGTTTGGTTGTTTTTAGAATATCATGTGTTGATTTTTGTATGAAATATAATATCGATGATTAAAATGTTTTTAATGACACTGAAAGTTTTCTCTTCATAATCCTTTCAGCGTTCTAACCTGTCAGATAGGTCTCTATTTCATCATTGTTAATAGTCACCCCCACCCGGAAATAGATCGAGACTGTACTCTATTTGTTGGAAGAGTGCACTCCCGGGTTCCTCCACAATTTACTAAAGCATTTTAAAGAACATGACAATAATGCTCAGCTATTAACTTTTTTTGGGTTTGCTCATGTAGCGATTAACACAAGGGGTGGTGACCAGGTTCTCCAGATACGCCTGTTGCAGACCAAATTCATTTTTGAATTTGTCACAAAGGTTCTGTTGGGCCACAACGTAGATGAGGAACTATACATGTTTATAGGTGTTAGTCTACTGTACTTGTCTGTGTTCCACTCTCCTGCGCTGTCTTTGTTTCTGCACTCAACGTCAATTACACTGTCTCTTTGGCTGCTTCAGGTCATCACATTGATGACTTGATTCTGATGCTTTTTTTTATTGGAACTTATTATGCTTGTTTCAATCTATTGGCGGTCTTCTTCCTGATGTTCCCATTTCTTATTTAATTAGTACAAAGTGTCTATAATATAAGATACTCCCAGTCCCCTGCACAACTGAACATACAGTCAACAATTTAACCAAATAGTTCTTGCTTTTTAATCTGTGCAATGAATCAAAATACACATGTTCATATATGCTTCAATGTATTCAATGACAAACTAAGCAAGCACTCCTCTTAGAGAAGAACATTTCACATTTAAACTAAAATGCAAAGAATAGTCTACAGAAAATGTTATACAAAGAAGACAAATGCTCCTCAATCTGGAGTCTTTGTTCCTCTGGCTCAACGTGTTTCGGGGTTGAACCCCTTCTTCAGGAGCGAAACAATTTCTGAAACAACATATATAAGGGATCCCTATGAGACCCATACTTTCATAAATTATACAGTTTTAGTCACAGACATAGTGTTAGTAAATCATAACCAGGGGTACCTTCACCATATAGGTATATCTACTACCAGCATTCATAGTGACCTCCATCTTATTCTCGAAGTACCAGTGCCATTCTGGTATGCTATCAAGTTACCCCGAAATTAGCAATTATTATAGACACTTTGTACTAATTGTATGTTGTGTAGACCTCGTGTCAGGGTCTGTATTCCTCCCCTTCACCCAGAGTTTGGCTTATTTACCTAGGGACTTTGGGTGAAAATGTCTACTAAATATGTGTGCAACATAAAAACAGACAGTCAATAATGGATCCCTCCAGTTAAAGTGCATATTAATCTAGTAAGCGTCCTGTAGTATAAAGTGGACACAATGTGCATAAAGTTATTCAGAAACATATTGCACAAGAGCACGGCTCCAATCTCAAATTGATGCCCAGTATATATTCAAGAACAAAATTATATAACCAGGAAAAGGCAAAAAGAAGAAAAAGAGAAAAGGGGAAAAAAAAGGAAAAAGAAAAATGATCAGAAACTGTATATATCTAGAGGGCAGCGTCCAACGCAGGTCAGAACAATCAATATTTCCTGCAAAGATGGATAGTTGTCCCCAATAAGAGATACATTTTACAGTAAGTTGACAAGTTGAAAATGCATCAATAATAGCCAGAATAGATGCAATACTTGTCTCCAATTCGACCACAATAGTCAACGACCAGTACCTGGTGCAGATACCAACAATCTCGTGGGCTGCACTGGTATTTTACAAAGGTAGTTTCGACAACTAGCAAGAATTGTCTAACAAGTTTATCTCCGGCAGCCGCGGGACCACAAAGCCCGTTCCAAGAAATCCTTCTGTGTGCGTGCATTCCTCGGGCGGCTTCAAAGTAAAGCGGAAGTCCTGATCATCCTCGTCAACTAAGGAAGAACCACATGAAGAAGGGACACATGGAATAGTATCAAGACATCTATCATTGTCTGTTAAATAGTGCCTTTTGAACAATTATGTCTGAAGAAATTGTATGCATTCTTTATAATTGACTACCAATTCTGTCCTGTCCTGAGGAAGACGACTGTCAAGCCTTCTCTCTCTTTTTAGGTAAAGAGACAGACGTCTTAGACAATTCTTGCTAGTCGTCGAAACTACCTTTGTAAAATACCAGTGCAGCCCACAAGATTGTTGGTAGCTGCACCAGGTACTGGTCGTTGACTATTGTGGTCGAATTGGAGACAAGTATTGCATCTATTCTGGCTATTATTGATGCATTTTCAACTTGTCAACTTACTGTAAAATGTATCTCTTATTGGGGACAACTATCCAACTTTGCAGGAAATATTGATTGTTCTGACCTGCGTTGGACGGTGCCCTCTAGATATATACAGTTTTTGTTAATTTTTCTTTTTCCTTTTTTTTTCTTTGTTTTTTTTTTTTCTTTTCTCCTTTTCTTCTTTTTGCCTTTTCCTGGTTATATAATTTTGTTCTTGAATATATACTGGGCATCACTTTGAGATTGGAGCCGTGCTCTTGTGCAATATGTTTCTGAATTACTTTATGCACATTGTGTCCACTTTATACTACAGGACGCTTACTAGATTAATATGAACTTTACCTGGAGAGATCCACTATTGACTGTCTGTTTTTATGCTGTTTTTATTGTGATTTCAGCACTATGTGTAATGTTATTAACTATGTGTACATTAAAGATTGATTTATCCTATACTTTCCTTGACCTGGTCTATCCCCTCATTGAGCTCCTACACAGAGAGCAATTTATCCTGTTGATTTGCTCAATGGTTTGATTCTCGTGACCCCCTCTTCTCTCTTGCCACTTGTTCTGTTACTCCCCTGGGTCTACGTGGTTGGGGACGCCAATCCTGGATTGCATACTAAATATGTGTGCATGCATGCATTGACAGATTTGTCCCATTTCTTATTTGCCACTTCAACTCGCAATATGTATTCCATTTCCGATTATGAGTTGATTATTTTCAGTTTTTTCTTTCTCTGACTCTTCTGTTAGATGTTATGCTTTTTGGTTGCAGTGGGCTCCCTTCCATCCGGTCCTTACATTGCTGTTCTTTTGAGCAAGGTTCTACCTTCGTCAGACAGTTCAACTAGTCAGTTCTTGGTCTTATGGGTCCATGGGCAGGTTGGTTTTTAGTCAAAATATTCATCTTGTGAACCCTGATTTGGGGTTCCATGCTGGGCAGTCCAGTTCCCTAGTTCTTGCCTTTTGGGCCACATGTACATGGTTGTTTTGGAAGTGGGATAGTTTATCCATTGGCTGGGTCTTCACTGGATCATCAGTGCATTATGCTTTTCAATTGCAGACTTTTTAGTGAACTCACACTTTATTGTATGTCTGTCTGCTAGCCTACGTGGCACAACTGTCGGCACTATGCACTTTATCAGTCATTGGAGTAAGTTGCAGTGGTTTTACCTACCCATGATCAAATTTGTTTGATTTTTAGTGATTCGTATTCGGCTATTTACCGGCGCATCTTATTGCCATTATGGCTTTTACTGTCGCCTGCATTTGCACTTTATCTCCATTGATTGTCTAAAGGTCAAATGTGCTGCTTGCACTTTAACATTGTGTGTTCATTTAATGTTGATCCATTGATTTTCTGAGTCAAATTTCACAGCTAGCACTTGCACTTTAACATTGTCTGTCCATCCCAACGCTGATCCATTATTACTGATGTGACTATCATGTACCAGAATGTTTTTTTAACTGTGACATAATGGAGATGTGTGCCCATTGTTTTTATCATGACCATTGACTGTTGGTATGGATCTATCCACAAGGATTCTTGACCAATTTGGTTTAATACACTCCAAGATGTCAGCCTGCGTGATTCATTGCCTTTCCTCACCCACGCAGTTGCCATTGACATGGTAAAAGGACTCAGGAAGTTATTTAATTGTGAACTCTCCACTGTTTCCATTGTGTGACCAAACGCTCTGCGAGTGTGAAACGTATTGCCCCTTTTTTTCCTGTGTACCCAGTGCATGGTGTGTACTTGCACCAATAAACATTCCAAGTTAACTTATCTTGGTTGTTTTGTATTGTTTCCAGCATCTCCTGACCCAGAGTGTGGTCCGCCTGCCGCCCGCAGGTTTTTGTTTGTCCATGATATAAATATATATTTCTGAGGCTTGTGGAATCTGCTTCGATCACATGCTGTGCATAGGCCGACATTTAGTGGAAGCTGCAGCGTATTAGTTGTTGTTTTTGAAACTCGAAAAGGGACGTCAACAAGGCGTGCCAGTAAGTAATACTATCCCTAGTATGACGTCCACTGTACCCATGGTCCCTCAGATGTTTTTTTTCCCGCCATTCTAGATGGACGCATGTAGCAGAGTTCCTCTTTCGACCTAAAGCCATTAACTTATTTCAGTTACAGACAGTTCATTCTTTTTGTCCTTTATTTCACTGCCCATCGAAATATCACATCACATCGCATAATATAGGCACAGTTCCATATGAAGATCCCCTCCACCTGGGCAACATGTAAATAAAGATATTGTACAAACCCAGTCCCTTTGTCTACTTGAGTCCAACTTCTTCTATAGTTCTGCAACCCAAATGTACCTTGTGTTGTAGAGTTCTTCGTCGGGGAATCAACAAGCCCTTCTTGAGTGCACTCCCTTTCAAGCGGGAGCCACGGGTCGTCAAACTTCTGAGATAAAGAAAGGGTGAATGTTGTCGTTGAGGCAGCAGCTTCGTAGACGAGTGATCAAAAACGTCCTGCCACATGGGAGCCGTGCGGTGCACCTCGACGAAGATGGTTCATTGCCGCAAAAGAGTTAGTGAAGAACTTTGGCCCAGCAAGGGCGTCGGGTCGTTGGCGTTTGCGTCGGCGGACGGGACGTGACCACGGCTGGCTTCAGTAGCTTTGTCAGTGTCTCTGAGGTCTTTGGGTGGCGGGAAACCCACCGGCAGATTCTCCTCGGTCGTCGGCGGCCTTGACTTTCTCCGGCAGGACCAAAGCGGTCGATGGTGATGAGCATGGGAGTCTTGGATCAAATGTTCTTAGGGAAACCGGAGCATTGCAGCTCCGGTCGGCAGCCTTTCATAAGTCTGTCTACCAAGGAGCTTTGGAAAAGATCAGCTGGTGCATGATGGTCCCTCGTAGCTCTGGAAGAGGTCTCCTTACCAGGTCCTCTCTTGGATCAGTTCTTGAAGACAAAGCAGCTTTCAGATTACACGGAAGGGACCAGCGGTTCACCTTCTTCTTCCGGCTCGGCTTCAAGAGTAAGCATCAAGTATCAACTACAGCTTCTGAACTATTTCTAACTGTGAGAGGCCCTCAGATATACTGTTGATCTCCCATTCATTCTGCTGGGTGACACTCAGGCAACCAATCATTCAGAAGGGTATTCAGGCAGTCAGCCAATCAGGCACACAGTATATTCAGGCCATTCTTCTCCATCTAGAGACACACAACACAGAATGTGGATTCGGACAAGTACTCTGCTATTCAGCACTACACACTGCATTCATACCAGTTTCGGACAGGGCTGTCTCAATCATTGTGTCAAACACCAGATACTGGACACCCATAACACAGAATGCGTATTTGTCACACACTCCATTCACCCAGGTTCCACCCCACGGGCGTACCCACAACATACGGTCGTTGGGAGGGCTCCAGGCAGTCTGGTCGGCACTTCCCCACAATACCATATATGGAACTTCCACCCAACAGCCAGTCGGGGAAGGGACAGAGTCCGGGCTTCCCGGGACTTCAGGACAACCAAGGTAACAGGCGATGGACGGTAAGAGGCCACGGGAGCCATCTGGTCTCCATCAGGAATCCACTGATTCCAATGACAAGGCCTGGCCATCCCAAAATGGAGGACACTCAGGGCACATGCCAATTCAGCACAGAGCTGCCACCAGCCCATACCCTGTTCTGTGGGCCACCCACAGGTACCCAAAAACATACACTAGGAGTACAGGGTTGTACTCCCGCCCAAGGGTGCCATAAGGGTATCCCAAGGGTCTGTTCACCAAACCAAAAGAGAGATGCACCGCCAGGAGTCCCACATGAACTCCTGCGCAGAAAACACAACAGAACACACAATAAAAAGCAATAAAGGACAAGGATTCAGAGGCCCTGTCCCTCTGATGCATTTCCAAGTTTGGCACAATGGTCAACACAAGACATAGACAGAGTCATGAGGAAAATGTCCTTTATGGCCAATTTCTGCGAAAAAGACCCTGCCTATTTCGAGAGTTTCCACTCCACTCCCCCCACTACTGCTCCCTCTGGGTCACAAGTCCCTGCTCAACCTTCTCAACCCCCTACTGAAAGGTCTCGTTCTGAAATTCCAGTACGTAACAGTCATATAACTCTATGACCCGGACTCCGAACACGAAGACCCCTCTAATTTAGAGGCAGCAGACAGTTATTATGGGGATGATGTAGACCAAGAGGCTGACCCAGATGCCAATATGTATCCTATGGGCTCACCTATTGATCAGGACCCCCCCCCGATCATTGATTCCTCAATTGACAACCAGCCCCTTCTAAATGAGGTGCTAGCCAAGGCAGCACAGCACTTTCAAATAGAGACCCAGGAGGTACAAGAGGATAAGGATTTTGTAGAACAGATCCTTGGGGACAAGAAGACTGTGACACAATGTATTCCTCTCCTCAAGTCAATACAGCATAAACTACAGCTGTCATTAGAGACCCCTAACCTCACATGGGCTGTAAACCCCTGTATAGAGAAGCTGTTTAAACCTGCACCTTTGGACCCTCTATAAATTAGAGGTCAACTAAAGCCTGACTCATTAGTCATAACAACAACTAGGAAAAGAGCGGGCACCCCCCTTGCTTCCTTTGAGGCTCCACCCGACAAGGAAAGGAAGAAGCTTTATACTATGGGCAGAAAGGTCGCCTCCTCCGTGACTTACCAAACCAGAGTTTCAAACAACGCAACCCTCTTGGCCAGTTACAACTGCCACAAATGGGAGGAAGTGTCGGCCTTACTGTCGTCTGCCCAGAAACCATTGAAGTTCCAGCTAGCTCAGGTAGCCGCAGATCAGTATCAAGCTGCTTACTTAAAACTAACCTTGACTCTACAGATTATGCCGGAAGGCTTATTGCACAGGGTACCGTTATTAAACGTCACCCGTGACTGAGTCAATCAGGTTTTAAACCGTAGACGCAGGCCATCCTGATTAACATGCCTATCAAACCCAATGTGCTCTTTGGCAAGGCGGTCGAGGATGACCTTAAGGCAGCCAAAGAAGAGTATGAGACACTTAAATCTTTGGGGCAACTCACCAACAAGCCACCTGGCCAGAGGGGTAATGGCCATTTTCGCTGTTTTCGTGGCTGAAGTTCACAACGGGGGTCCAATTACAATCAAAGCCAAGGGGTGCCCTGGGGAAATAATCAAGGTCAGTCCTCGCAAAACTGTCCTAGAGGACCGCATAGATCCCGAGCTAGTGGCAGGGGCGACTCCTCTCGAGGGGGCACCCCTCCACAAAAGCAGTGACTGTCCAGTTCAGGTGCCCTCCCATACTTCTCCAGTAGGAGAGCGCATTTCTAGCTTCACCTACGCATGGGAGGGGGATCACCTCAGACAGATGGGTGCTGTCCACAGTAGCAGGCGGATACTGTATAGAACTCCTTCAACTACCCCAGAACTACCCCCCACGGCAGAAGATCCATTCAAAGGATCACCAGCGTATCCTCCTCGAGGAAGTCGCTGCACTTCTGCTAAAGGACGCTATCGAAATCGTCCCGGCCAACCAGGTAAACAAGGTTATCTATTCAACCTACTTCCTTGTGCCAAAGAAAGCTCTAACAATGCGCCCAGTATTAGATTTGCGCCCTGCATACAAATATGTAAAGCCACAAAAGGTCTGCATAACTACGCTACAAGAGGTAATCCCTCTACTAAAAAGGGGGGATTACATGGCAACACTGGATATGAAAGATGCGTATTTTCATATTTCAGTGTTCCCAGTGCACAGAAGATTCTTGCGTTTCAAGCTAGTGAACCAGCACTACCAATTCAAAGTGCTACCCTTTGGGATAAGGGAATTCACAAAGGTACTGGCGGTAGTTTCAGCACACCTGCGCAGGGAGGCAATCCCAGTGTACCCTTACCTGGACGACTGGCTCGTTACAGGAGAGTCGCCCCTAATTTGCACTCGAAACATTCAAAAGACGATCAACCTTCTCTTTCAATTTGGCTTCTCAATCAACGAGAGAAGAAGTCAAGCCTAGTGTCAAGCACAACCAAACCGTTCCTACGAGCTGTCTTAAACACACAAGAGGGGTTGGTCGTTCCATCATAGGAAAGAGTCCAAAACATGTTGTTGCAAATACCACATTATCAAGCCCGCCGCCGGATACGGGTGTGCAAAGCGATGCGCTTGCTAGGCATGACAGCATCTTGCATTTACCTGGTTCCAAACGCACGCCTGCGCATGCGACCCATGCAGGAATGGTTGGTGAAACAATGGTCTCAGGCAAGCGGTCATCGGGACGATCTAGTGGCCGTTTCGCCAACACTACTACAAAACCTTCGCTACTGGATGAGAAAAAATCTACTGAAGGGGAACCCCTTCTACGATCCAGAGATGCAGGCAATTATCACAACGGATGTCTTTCTTGCTGGGTGGGGGGGCACACTACCTTCACCACACAGCTCGGGGTCTGTGGTCTCGCGCAGCAGCTCAGAACCACATCAATCTGCTAAAACATCTGCCAGTATTCAAGGCCCTTCAGGCGTTCGAATCCCACTTAATGAACCAATCTGTGCAGGTCCTGACAGACAGCACTACAGAAATGTTATACATAAACAGGGGGCACATGTTCTCCAAATCTGTCATGACTTGCACAGCAAATTTGGAAATGGGCACTCAGACAGAAGATAATTCCTATCATCTCAGCATGTTCCAGGGGAACTCCACTCCCTTTCAGACTCATTGAGCAGAGATCCCCTACCAGAAGAACATGAGTGGCAACTTCACGCAGAGGTCTGCTTCGCTCTATGGGTGTTAAGATGGATTTCTGAACTGTGACCTGGTGGGCAAAGGTTCAGGAGGCCAGCCTAGTTTCCTGGAACATGTCAAACGTCTGGACAAGCCAGACCAATCAAGGTAGCTTGGTGGCGGTCAAGACTAGGTCTCAGGAGGGTTGAGGGTGAGTGAAAGACCTCAATGAGCACACAGAGTAAAGGACACTTACAAATCACTCCCAGTCAGGTGTAGCTATATTAGAAATACATATACATTTATTTCAAGACCTTTGAGTTTCAAACACACAAATCAAATCACAGTAGTACTTATTAGACCAACACAATCCTATCTGAATACATATATACAAGACCAGTGGGGTCTAAAGGGTTAATGCACGAAATGGGTCTCAAGTATGCTCTATGCGTAATGTATAGCTGTATCTGTTTCAATCTCGCATTACTTGACATCTTCTTGTGGTAACCCAAAGCACGTTCCCACATCCCATCTTCTAGCAGGGCGCCCACTTCCGCTTCCCAATCTAATCTCAATTGTGTTAACTCCTTCCCGACCTTGGACATCATCATCTCATACAGTCTGGAGATCTCATGCCCCCCCCTCTGTCATATCATATATCTTGTCTACAGTAGCATCTGGTTCTCCTTCCAGTACCTTTTCAGGCCATGTGCTCCTAATTCTCTGGACCATCCTATGATATGTAATATACAGGCCCATGTGTAACCCTGTCTCCTCCCCCAGCACTTCGAACTCTATGATGGCCCCCTCCCGCCAAATATCCCCCATCGTCACCACCCCAACCGCCTCCCAGTGGTTCCTAAGTATCACCATCAGCTGCTTATCTCCCCTCGCCAGTGCGACCAATGGTACCTGCGGGGAGCATGGGAATGGGTTTTCCATCATCTGGCACGTTCGGCGCCACATCTCCCACCCGAGCTTCATCATCTTAGGGCGCCCTTCCATTTCTGTCTTGGGCAACCAGATCAATTCTTTCAAATAAAATGGAGCACAATCGTGTCCAAACAACCTGGATTCGGGGTTCAGTTCATCTGAGAGACATTTAGCTATATATTGCATTTGGCTCGCTACGTAATAGACCTCATAATTGGGCAGTTTTATTCCCCCTTTTTCATAAAAGTTCTGCAGCTTCCATAATGCCACGCTGTTTTTCGGGTACAATGCCAAAGGAAATCCCTACACATGCTATTCAGTTTGGTGAAAAATTTCTTTGGTATCATGTATGGAATGTTCCCGAAATAATGCAGGAGCCTGGGTAGGACCACCATCTAGAGCATTGCTCCACGTCCCATCATTGCTAGGGGCAACGTCTCCCAGAATTTCATGCACTTCTCAATTCTCTCAATGGCTCTCTCGGTATTGTGTCTGTGCTCCTCCTCCACCGTGTGATACACGTCTATCCAAAGATACCTAAATGTACTAACCGCCCATGGTGTTTGTAGCACCGGTAACCTCCCCATAGGGATACCCTTATAACTACCCAGCGGGAATATACTAGATTTTTGGGGATTCACCGCTATGCCAGACAGCCCCGCATATTTGTCCATCACTTCTAGTATGTACTGGAGATTTTCTTCCGGATACCTCAGGTACAGCAGCAGGTCATCAGCATACAAGGAAATCAGGTGTCCTTCTCCACCTACCTCAATACCTATAGTGTCATATTGTTGCCGAAGGTATATTGCTAAGGGCTCCAAGGCTAATATATAGAGCATTGGGGACCATGGGCACCCTTGTCTGGTGCCTCTACTTAGTTGCCATCTTCCAGATATCGCCGATCCTGTTCTGACCCTAGCTAACGTTTCACTATATAGCATCTTTGCCCACCGTATGTATCCAGGCCCCATTCCGTAGCTCTCTGAAAGCGGCAAGCAGCCATGGCCACTTGACTGAATCAAAGGCCTTGACAGCATCTAAGAACACAATTGCCATTTCGCCCTCGTTCTTGCTTCCCCATTCAACCACCCGATGGATTCGTCTATGATTATGAGTTATATCCCTATTCGGGACATAGCCCGTCTGGTCGGGGTGTATTAGTTTGCCAATAACTCTGCGCAGTCTGTTCGCCAGGACAGCCGTCAATATCTTGCTGTCCTGGTTCAACATTGACAAAGGTCTATAAGAGCCACAACTATGCCCAGGCTTATTAGGTTTGGGAAGCGGTATTATGATCGCCTCTCTGAGTGACTCCGGCAGCCGCCCCACCTCAAATGCTTAATTTAACATTACTAGCATTGGGGGGAGCACCTCCTCCTTATATACTTTATAAAATTCACTCGGGAACCCGTCTGACCCTGGGGTCTTATTGGTAGGCAACTGTCTCACCACTTCCTCCAGCTCCTCCAAGGTAATCGGTGTATCCAGCTCCTCTCTTTAACCACACTTATCTTAGGCAGTCCTATGTCCTCCAGTGTTCATGTGATCTCCTCAAGACTACTACACCCCTCATCCCCATATAGTAACCTAGAATATTCTGCAAACTCCTGATTAACTCCTTCCTGGGTATCAGCTACACTACCATCTTCGCTCGCAATCGTTCTAATCATTTGTCTGGGAGTTTCGCTCTTATATAACCATGCTAGAAGCCTTC
The DNA here is from genome assembly GCF_040938575.1 of Ambystoma mexicanum. NCBI lineage: Eukaryota > Metazoa > Chordata > Amphibia > Caudata > Ambystomatidae > Ambystoma > Ambystoma mexicanum. The sequence goes on along the minus strand of NC_090936.1, from coordinate 891,647,019 downwards.
CTATTTTGTCCCCTCCCGCATGCTGTCTCTCTACGTATTTTTTATAGTTGAGGTTACACAATCCTTCCCATTGCTCTGCACATTTCTGCTGCAGTTTCAGTACCAGTTCCATGTCTGCACCTCCCTGCTTCAATGCCTTTTCCAGTTCCCTTTCCGTTTCGTGTATATCAGCCAAAATCCCACCTTGCAGGCCTTTTGATTTTGCTATGGCTACCCCTCTCATCACCACCTTGAAGGCTTCCCATAATGTGCTAGCCGAGTCAATGCTACCCGTATTTGTCTCAAATTAATTTATGATCTCCTCCCTTATATCTTCCCTAAAGACGGGATCCTTAAGTGCCTCTGCCCGAAGGCGCCATGTCGGAATCCTTGCCCTCGGGGGGCAGTATTGCCACCCAATAGCCAGGGGCGAGTGGTCCGAGAGGTCCCTTGCTTTATATTCTGCTGGAGTACACTCCATCACCTCGTCCGAAGTAGCAAAGACATAGTCTAGCCTCATGTGTAATTGCTGCGGGGCAGAGTAGTGTGAGTATTGCCTATCTTTGGGGTGTCTTGTTCTCCACACATCTGCTAGACCAAAGTCGTCCAGTAGAGTCTGCAGCGCTTTAGCTGCTGGGGCTGGCCTGTCAATCTTCCCATCCGATCTGTCCACCCTGGGGTCCAACACGCAGTTAAAATACCCCCTCCTCCCCATCACCGCCCCACCCATGCATATGCTGAGGTTATGGCACAGAGTTCTAAAATATGCTGCCGTATTTTGGTTGGGGCGTATGTATTCACAATGCTTATCTCTCTGTTCTCCACCAATCCCCTCAATATGACCATCCTCCCATCCATTTCCACCACTTCCCTCAACTGTTGAAACGGGACATGCAGTGCCACCCAGATGAGTACTCCTCTAGCATAGGCGGAGTATGCCGAGCCCACCACAACCCCTTTCCATTTCTTCACCGCCGTCTCTATCTTTTCACGTGTCAGGGGTGTCTCCTGCAACAGTGCAATATCTATCTTTTGTCTGCGCAAGTACAGCATGACCTTGTTCCTTTTAAGATAACTATTAAGTCCCCTGACATTCCATGTGATTATTTTAAGGTCCCCCATGACCCATTAGTTCCCCTTCCCCACCCCTCGGTGCAGTCCAGATCCCACTTCCATCTCAGTCCATATAGGCTCATATTTCCCTTAACCAACAACACACCCAACTCCCCAGTCACCCCCTCCCACCTCCCTACCTAACCCCAAATTCCCCCCCCCACCCCCCAAACTGTTGCCCAGCTCCATCCCTGGATCTCAGGCACCCCCGCATCTACCTCTTTCTGGCAATAGCCTTTACTCGAAGCTCTGCAGGGTGAGGTCGCCCTAATGGCTACCCTGCAACGACTACTACTACTACTCAGGGGGTAGGGTGCCTTCGTCATGCCGCTCCTGTTCGCTTCAATTCAACCACACATTGCTACTAATTGTATATTCAATCTTCTATATTCCAGTCTTTTAAGTTCGGTAAAAGTCGCAGATATCCTGCCAAATGTCAGCATTATCGCACCCCTTTATCTTATCACTATCATAGTCTCTACTAGGGTACCCGCTCTGCATCATTTCAATATGCATATAATATCCAAATCACTTATCGTGCTCCTCATGTGTCTTCTCTGCATTTCGTTCCGGGCAACCCTGTTGATCCATCCATGCCGCTGCTTCCTCTGGGGTGTCAAAAAAGAACATTCTGCTTTTATGCAACACTTTCAGTTTCGCGGGGTACAGGAGCATGTATTTGATTCCGGCCATGCGTAACCTCCTCTTGATTGCCACATAGCTGTATCGTTGCCTTTGAACCAACACTGTGTAATCAGGATACGCCGTGATGGTACTCGAGGCCCCTTCAATCATTCCCCCTTCGCGAAAATACTCCAAAATCTTCTCGCGATCCTTATAGTTCAGTATCTTGGTAATTATCGCACGAGGAGGGGCCCCAGGCTTCGGTTTTCTCATGAGGGCTCTATGTGCTTGTTCCACCGTGAATCCCTGCGAGAGTTTGTCAGCTGCAATTTCCTGCAAGATCAAGTTCTCCACATACTCTGTAGGATCCTGGCCTTCCCCCCCCTCTGGCAGTCCGACCACGTGGATATTGTTCCTTCGTGCCCTTCCTTCCGCTTCCTCAGGACGGTTCTCCAAGTTAGCCACCTGTTGCTTCAGTATGTGCACCTCTCTGGTATTGCTGGTACTAGTGTCAGTGTTGATTTTCACCGCACTTTCAAGGCTGCTTGTTCTCTCTGACAGTGTTCTAACATCCTGTCGTAGTAGGGTGACTTCTATGCCCACTGCGTCTATTTTAGCCTCCAAGGAAGTTCGCAGGTCTGCCATCGCTATCCCCCACGAGTCTCTCAGCTCCGTTATAGCCGCTAGTATCTGATGGTTTTCAGCTGCTGTGGTGCTCTCCGCCGATGCCGTTGCGCCGCCATGCGTTGTCATCGCAGGAGATTGCTGCGTCCTGGCAAATGCCTCCATCGTGGATTGTTTGTTTTTGCTCTTACTAACGGTTCCCCGCCCCGCCATCTTGCAATCTCCGTTGTGTATGTGAGGTTACTTAGTCTGTGGCGTATCAATCCTGCCTCTCTGTCAAGGTGCAACACCGGTGTGTCACTTTAGAGCTAGGACATTTGTCCCGGAGAGCCCTTAAGTAAGTTTGTGTCTGTGGAGGCGTGTCTTCAGTTGGGCTGTGTCCTCCCACGTTTCTACTCAATTTACTGCCAGGCTTACTTTGTGTATGGCGTAGCAGCTCTGGGTCTACATCACTATTTGTCGCCAGTGAATCACTCCAGGTCTTGGCTGGCACTCTTGGCGTGCCCATATAGCTTCCTGTCCATCGAGCTTCGTCTTCGGGTGGATTATGTGCAGTCGTGCTTTAAGTTAGCTCACTGCTTATGCTGGATCTGCGCTATGCCAGTCCTTTTTTATCCTTATCACAGCATAGCTTGCTATGTGGTAACCATTCCCAAGGGCAGTGAACTGCTTCATAATGCACAGGGAATAGTTGCGGCTGCGGGCTCGGTGGACTCCCGATATTCATGCGAGGCTCCATCTATTGTTAACCGCTACCGCACCTCACCATACTCAGCGCGAGAGTGTCTGCGCCACGGTCACTTCCCAACAGCATTGCATGCAGATATCCTCGGTGTGCCCATGTAGATTCAAGGGCAATGAGCCTTGTCCTCGGGTAGGTCACGTCCTCCCACATTTCAGGCTTACTTCTAGCTATAGGATTGCACTGTGCCAGTTCCCTTCTTTCAGCCCAGCTTGCCAAGCGTTAGTTATTCCAAAGGGCAGTAGACTGCCTGAGCCGCCTCGCTAGTGCTCAGCACAAGAGCCCCTCCGCCACATCCAATTCCCTCTTTATTGTTCTTGTGTGGCCAGGGGCACCTCATCGGAATGCCCACGCCGTTCTATTCCCACTGGCGCACCAGTAGCGCTTTCTTTCTGTGCTTGGAGTAGGTTCCGCCCACTATACGGGGAAACGCTCAGCTGACCGTTCCGATCAGCTGTATATTCCGGTCGGGCTCTCGGTGGGTCACCTGGACCAGTAAGCCTTAAAGCAGTGGTTTGCCCGCACGGGTGCCTGCAGACATTCACGGCGGCTGCCGCGCGTACTTGGGATCACACCCGACGGTTACTCCTCGCGCGGTTCCTCACCACACCTCCGTTTCCAGCTTGCGGCCGCTTTTGCTGCCGACGTATTCTTCCCTCGCAGGCGGCAGGGAGCCCCGTCGTCATACACGGCCGAAGGGGCTGCCCAGTCTCCGAACTCCAATCCCCACGGATCCTCACATGCGGCTGCTGTGCACACCACCTGGTTCCATCCGCCGCCTCTCAGGCCTCACACGAGCACACGGCCTCGCTCACGTTCGCCGCTCCCCACTTCGTAAGCCAGGATCAGCGCAACCTCCCAGGGGCAATACCTTTTCATGCACTGTGCGCTCGAGCCCATACAACTGTTCTCGCCACCACGCCACCACGGCCGTCCTTCCTTTGTTAGCCGCCATCTTGGATACTTTGTAGAATGTTTTCGGAGTCAATTTCACTTCAGTTCTTCGCGCAAACTGCTTGGTTACTATAGCCTTGGCAGGACATCTGTTCCTACGCTCCTGCATCCATTCGGAAGACAGATTAGTTCTTTTAATGGGTGTTCATTCGGATCGAAGTCGGATCACTGGAGCAGCTCTTCCTAGGCACGTCCTAGACCATGAAAAGTTAGCCACGCCCCCCCACTGCAAATAGTCTTTAGTCCCTTCTGCATCCAACACACTCCTAAGAGGCAGTCCAATCCCTAAGCAGAGGGGAGCCTAATGCTCGAATGTACATACATTGCAAGCGAACGCAGTAGTTCAAATGGGCAAAACGGGGGCTCTTCAAGGGTCTGTAGCAACTCAGGAAGGCGGGTGAGGCATGAAGAATTGGTTCCCACTAGTCAAGGAGGGTCTCCACATGAGGGCAGAGTCGATTCCAAGAGTTGGGAATAGTTTGCTAATTCGCACTAGCAGTGGAAAGGAGAGGAGCCCCCAGGGGCCACTCGTGGGTAAAAATGGATGGAGGTGCTGGGGCCACTGGCTAGGGTTGCGATTACTCACCGACCCCCCGGTGCACTCCGGACTAAACTTCGGCAGTCGAGTCCACTTCGGTTGCAGGTTCAAGTGCAGCAATTTGGTGACTCTGCAGCTTTCAGCGACAAAGATACAGCGATGATTCCCAAACGTGACAGTGGCGATTTCTCTGCTCCTGGTGGATGGATCAGGCCAGTTTCAATGCAGCAAGCTTCAGGGGCAAGAAGGGCACAAATGCAGCGCACCTGCAAAGGTCGTCACCACGGCTAGGCAACACAGTAACTGCGTAAGCTCTGGTTCTGGCGCACTCGTCTCACTTCCGACCTGGGAATGCCAAGTGTATGAAATTCGGTGTGAGGGTGCCATGAACACAGAGCTAGAAGTATACCAAGTTTCGAGGGCCTCCTCGAAACGGCAGCGGAGACGGAGTAAAGGTCCTGCGTAAGCTGGTCAGCCCACTGGTTGGCCCAGGGACACTTGCGAGAAGGCTTACTTGCAGGTTTTGATGAAGGTGCTGAGAATAGTTGGTCCCATAGGACGATCAGATGCAGAGTGGTACTACGGGACGACAGTGGGCTAAGGGTGCCAAACCTTCCAGCGGGTCACCAGCGGTTCGTCGACTCAGATTCTTAGCTTCAGGATACTTGGATCCTATCCTTCGTTCAGTGAGAACTCCAGAGATCGACCTGGTAAGGAAGGTGTTTGGGGGCTTCTCTTATCCAGAATCTCCTTCGCGCCAAAACGAAGAGGGCTCAATGGGAGATCTGCTTACATACAGGCATACCATACGTGGACCAATCACAGACCACGGTGGTCCCAGGCATTCACAGCACTCCAGACTCTTTGGCACCCAGGATGTGTATTGGGGACAGACACCCCAGCCCACATCCTGGAGCCACTCACGCAAGGCATGCAGAAGCCCGTGAAAACTTGGCTTTTCGCTGGAAAATCCATGCCCATATAAGGACTGACCCGGATCGGCTCGACCTGGGGAAGGCAAAGGGGCAAAATGGCCAAAGGACAGGACAAAGAACCTCGTGGCATGGCCATTTTGGAGCCAGGCCACCTATTTGTGCCAAACGCGATAATCACAGTTTACCTGGCAGAAAAGAATTAACATTACATGAAAAGATAAGCTTCCACCAGCCCTGTCTGTTACACATCTGCACATTTCCTAAAAAATCCTTTGAGAGTATCTAGGGCTTTTGAAAATGACTGAGGCCCAAGTGTACTGTACTGGAAGGTACATTGTACACTTGTTATATATTGCAGAAAGGTTACAACATTGGAAAAGGACTAAGGGAAACAAAGTCTCCCAGTACTGACTGTCTTAAGGGCATGTCAGTTCCCCATAAAAAGTGAGTGAAAGCCCAGAGGAACGCAGCAGAAAGTTGGGCTCCCCTGGTAAAGTCAGACTATGGTGTTAAACAGCATCAAAAAAGTTGGCGGGGTACACAATTGGACGGAAAATTATACATAAATGGAAATCTTTCCTAAAAATGGGGTTTCCCCACAATAGACTTGTTCGCCACAAGCGAAAACAAGCAATACCCAGACTTCGCATCCAGAATCCCCACGCCAGGCTTCAAGGGGAACGCCCTATGGATGAACTGGTCAGGGAAATTTGCTTACGCTTTTCACCCCCCCCCCCCCCCAACATCTCTCATGAGGAAAGTGATGAACAAGATCCACAAGGAACAGATGACGCTCATCCTAGTTGCTCCTATGTGGGCAAGGCAACCCTGGTATCCACATCTGCGCAAACTGGCGATGTGCAATCCCATCAAACTCCAATGCCCGTACAATCTGCTCACCAAGCACAGGGGACTAACAGTGCACCCTCAACCTCAATCGATGAACTTGGCAGCATGGCTCCTGAAGTCATAGAGTTTGGACATCTTAATCTGCTACAGAGATGTATGGATATCTTGAAAGAGTCAAGAAAGCCTAACACCAGGCACTATTATTTTGACAAGTGGAGGAGATTTGTAATTTGGTGCCAGACAAAGCAGATTAACCCCATAGAACCTACTCCTTCCCACATTCTTACTTATATGCTCCACTTGTTAGACGCAGGGTTAGTATTCAACTCCTTAAAGGTCCACCTGGCGGCTTTGTCAGCATATACCACTTCCCACAATAAAGTCTCATGGTGGAAGGTACCTGTCATCAAGGCATTCATGGAGGGAGTAAAGAGACACTTTTCTCAAAAGGCATAAACCATGTATTGGGGGATCATACACTTCTTACCACACGTATAAGCTATATATTCTACAAAACAAAGGTATGCTAACAGGTGTCCAAAACCCGCCAAATTACTATGACAATGTGTATATCTGTTACCCCAAAATTCACACATGAAGGTTAAAACGTTTTTTTATTCAACATATAAATGCTAGTACTCATAAAATGATCACATTACATAAAACTCCATAAAAACATGTAAACCAAATATTACACAGAAACACAAGAAGGTACAAACAATGTGGGTTGAATCTCTTGATCACTAGATCAACGCCATGTGATACTTCACATTGGAGTTGTTTTCCTTTTTTACAGTGATCTTGTTATTGTTTTCTAGACCCAACTTGCACAAGTTTCTGTCCCTAAAACACAGATAAATGTAGGACATTCATCAGGGGTATTTTGTTGCTTGTGTTGTATAGTAGTGATTAAGTCTTCTTTCCTATTACTCCATCTTTGTCAAGTACGTTCAATGATTTACGAACCCTGTGGGTTAAAGACACTCTGTTAGAACTTTTATTCACACATATCTACTATCACTAAAATCTTATAATTAGACCTTGATAGTGGTGCCCCCGATCCACCAAGGGGGCTAGGTATGTTTCTCTCTTACATACCTTATAGACTGTGGTCGAAGTGTTCCACAGTCGGTGCTGTGCCACCAAATGGTAAAAGGGAGAAGGATTTCCTTTTCTTGGGGAATATCTCTCCAAATATCTTCTATTCTAAAATAGGTAAGTACAAAGGATACTGTATTAGAATAGTATACGTATGTTGCATACTAGGAATTCTTTTAACAAAGAGGGTCCTCTTACCTGTGAGGAATAGAGGTAAATGATGTGTTCCCTTCAATGTAAACACTACACCATTCGTGCAGTAGATTGGTCAGAGGGCAGCTAAAGTAAAAATAAGAGGACAAAAACCTAACTCAGTACATGGTTTCATAGCCAATCCATATAACATATATTATACACATGGAAGTGTAATAATAAAGGCCGCACCACTTACTATAAAACTGGTCATTTGTTCAAGTCTCTGAACTGGATCTTCAATAATTCTGAAAAACTGCATTAGATGCTGGAAGTTATCTGTCCTGGTATTAATCTATAGAAATAGGGCATAGATTTCATTCAAAGCAGGCTGTACACTGAAACTGTGAACTTCATGACACCACTAAGACTTTAACAAACTATTGAATAAAACTTGCTAAAATTCCAAACTTACCCAAATTAACACAATCAGTTTATGGCAAATTGTTCTGGGGCTGTAAAACGCGTACTGGCCGCCAAAAAAACAAAATGACCGCTTTTAATAGATGCGCACGCATCCGCGTCTACGTGATGACGTCATCACGTTGCAGCGTGGTGACGTCATTGCACGCATTAATGCCGCATAGGATTGTAAAAATGTAGTTGCCTGAATTTGAGCACAAAAAGGAAAATGTAGTTGCCTGAATTTGAGCGCAAAAAGGAAAAGGGCATGCATTTTCAAATAAAGTAATGATGGTAAGCATGATGTCAGAAATTAAGCCTGCAAATTCTTCAACCAAACTCAGGGAAACTAATGTGTATCATATATATTGTGAAATCACATAGGAATCCATGTAATAATACAGCTACCCACAAACTTAGTCAAGTTGATACAATGGGTGGTTGCTCATTCACATGGACATGTTTCAAAACAGATGAGAAACTTTGTACAAATGTATTATACAGCAGGCATGTCGCACAGTCATTCAGAAATAAAAACCAGTATCACGTCTGGTGTGGATGGCTATCTCAACGTCCAGGAAAGCTATAGCAGGTGTAATGTAGCATATTTAGATGAATGCTCTTAGTCCAACACATCACAAGATCATTTCAAATATGTCGCCCAATATTTACGGTTAGATGGAATAAAGAAACCCATCTTCCATGTACTTTTCTCTGGAGATACTATGCTGTGTGTCAAATAGATAGTATGCTACATTTAGTAATACCAGAAACAAAGTTGGTGTGGTTTTCTATCATACAATATCTTCATTGTGTCAACTTTGTTGTCTGTTACATTAAGTGGCATTAACGGGTAGATTGAGCAACAAAAGAATGCATCCCATCTAGGCATTGTGCCAATCAATATTCTCGTTGTCCATGGATATGGCTCTGGGTCAAGAAAATAAGTTTCTGTTCAAGGCTTAGTAATTTTTTATTTATTTGTTCTTGTGTTTTTCCTCACATGTTTTAAGATGGTCCAATTGAAATTGCTATATTTGTGATTTTTTTTCCCAAAAATGTTTAACTAGTGGTGCTTGATCCACCTTGTTTTTAATGTAACTTTTGTGCTCCATCATTCTCGTTTTAAATTTTCTAATAGTTTTACCAATGTAAATGTATTGACACGGACATCTGATTACATATACTACATTTTCTGTATTACAATGTGTGTGTTCTGTGATGTTCCATTCCCTTTCTAGACCTAAATCTACTGTTGTGGTTTTTCTGGTTTAAAGAGACTCCACACTCCAATTTCAAACCCGCCTCCAGGATGGGATCTCAATGTTGTACTCTCTAAAATCATGGGGACCCCCTTTCGAGCCTATGCATAAGTCTAGTCTCAAACACCTGACTTACAAAACTGCCTTCTTAGTGGCCATCACATCCAGAAGAAGAGTTAGTGAAATAAGCATTGTCAGTGCAGGACCCGTTCTTTGTTGTACACAAGGAAAAGCTGGTTTTACGTACTCACTCTTGGTTCTCCCGTAAATTCATCTCCAAATTTCATGTAAACCAGTCAATTGAGCTACCGGCTTTCTTACAGGAACCCACCAGCTCAGCTGAGGTAAAACTCTACACACTAGTTGTGAGAAGAGTGGTACTCTACTATATAGACAAGACCAGACCGCTCAGAGAGACTGTTAGGGAGAATTCTCTTATAAGGCTAATTTCCCAAACCTAGTGAGCCCCCCAGCAGCTTTGCTGGATTTTTGGGGTTTGTTTTTTTCTCCTGCTAAGAGTGAGACTCTCTTCCTCCCACTCTTAGGCATGATTTGAGGTATGTCTTTGACTTATTGTGTTCTTATGGGCTATGGGGTCTTTTTACTCCATAGGGTATCATCTGTTTTAGTGTATGTGTTACACAGCATCCTCAGTGAAGTAACACAGGGGTGTCATAGTGACCCCCAAACATAGACTTCATACCCTGGGACTGACTACTGTCTCCCAGCGCATGTAAAGTCACCATTGGCTTTACTAGTCCAAAATTGTGAACAGAACCAGTACAAACCATCATATTGTGTAAGTACTGGAAGATGTTAATTAGACTGCCCCTTGGTCTGTTTCCAAAGGGGCACTGTCCAGTCCCCCCTTGTCGAGTTTCTGACTGGTGGCAGTGGTTACCACGCAAAATATTCCACCGGAATATTTCCTTTGCGATTTTCCCATTGATTTTAAACGCACCACTTTTTGGTGCAATGTTAAAGATACCGCCGGTTTATTTAATATAAAATCACTGGTTGGGTATTTTCACCAGAACTCTTTTCTAAAATGCATTTGTGTCCGTCTCTGTAACTCCAACCAAGGTCAGGCCCTTTGTTCCACTTTTTGGCGGGCTTCTCCACAGAAGCCCCCCAACTGGTGCCACTTTGTCTGGGTTCCACAGGATGTGTGGGTGGGGGAATTGGCACCCTGGACTGTGTTGCCTTAGCAACCCAAGTCACACTCTGTTCTGATTGGCCCGGTGGTGAGCCGCCCGGCTCACCACTTAGCATGCATGAGTGACAGCTAGGCGGTTGAATGGGGGTTTTTCTGCATAAAAGCAGGGCTTTTGGGACTGGAATTTCAGAAGTCGCCATAGGACCTAAGAAATCCGAAGAGGGGAGAAGCTGAGCCATCTGCAACGACGACACCACCGGTGGAACCCTGCTGCAACGACCTCACCACTTTCCCGACGACAAGAGAAGATCATCAGCTGGAAGAGTCTTCTCCCTCTGAGCTGGTGTGATCAACCAGTTCGCCATTCGCCTTCCAGGATGTCTCTTGGTCGAATCGCCAGTGCCAAGCACCCCGGCGGCCGGATAGCCAAGCTTCACCACTGTGACCGTGAGTAAAAGGAACGCACCTTTTTACCGAACGAACTCCGCGGCTGTTCTCTTCCCTGGGCATTGCAACGACTCCAAGTTTCCTCCTCGACGAGATCTTCTCTTCCCCTGGTCGAAACCACGAATTGCACCCGCTGCCAGGAACAACTGCCTCTGCTGGAGCTTCCTCAACTTTAAAGGTACTGTGTTCCACCTGGCCTCCCTTTCTACGGTTTGCTAAAGGTGACCCTTAAATCCTTGGCTTTCCAACTGGGTTGGCCCCCAGACCTTCTAACTTTACCTTCTGAATCAACCCAATCTCTTTTGTATATTGACTTGAATGCATTTCTAAACTGTGTGATCTTGCTCCATTTTAAAGTGGGCCTGGCCTATGAACTTTGGCTCTACAGTAGACTCTGCCTTCACTAACTTGTTTTGGTCTTAGAAAAGTGTTGGGACCTGTTTTATTTTAATGACCTGCCTTTTTCTCTCCCTTTAACTTACTTATTGGAGTGCCATCTGAGTTACACGCTCGCATCTGTTTTTACAAATAGTGGTGTTTTGACTTAGACTTGTCTAATTATTCTTAAGGGATGTGTGTATACTTTTCTGATTGTATTTGAACATGCTTCGATTTATAGTGCTAGTGTATTTCCTTAAGTGTGTGTTAAATAAATAATGATATACTTTTGATACAATGCTTTGGTCAGTGTTTGCTTGCTCTACTGTGTTTTTAGCCCTATTGTGTATACTCTGTATACTGCCTAACTCTTCTTGAGAGAAGTCTGACTGCTCAGCCACAGCTACCCAGTAAATCTGGGTGGTGCAGACTGCTACCAATTGGGTTTACTGCTTACTCCTGTAGTCTTAATCTTCTTGCAGTAGTCCCCAAGGGAACTGCACAGGATTCTGCCTAACAGAGACAGATCAACTGTTTGTCTCCGTAGCACCAGGCAGAGAAGGTGACCGCATTTCAAATAATGCCATCTCTAGGTGGATAGTCCGATGTATACAACTTTGCTATTCCCTATCAAATAAAACACTGCCTTTTACACCCAAGACTCACTCCACACGAGGTACAGGAGCCACCCTGGCTTTCATCGCAAATGTCCATCTAGACAGCATTTGCAAAGCAGTTACATGGAGCTCAATACATCTCAGCACTACTGCATTGACACTCATTCCAAGACAGATACACATGTGGGACAAGCGGTTCTAAGACATCTGTTCACTCGTGAACCTTCTCACATCCCTCCTCCTTCTAACACTGCTCGCTAATCTATGCACAGCATGTGATCTAAGCAGATTCCACAAGCCTCAGAAGGGATACATTACTCACCGTAATCGTATTTCTGATGCTTGTATCTGCTTAGATGCACATGTGCCCACCAGTCCTCCCCTCGGAGAGAAGGTGCATGGATGCTTATGAGCTTGCCTGATACATATCTTCCTGGATACAACTGTACTCGCGCTACACCTCATGTCAGAAAAACCTTGACGCGTGAGTGATCATGGGTACAGTGGACATGTCACTAGGGATAGTATTGCTGGCACGCCCTGTCGACAACCCTTTTCGAGTTTCAAAAACAACAACTGTAATACTCTGCAGATTCCACTAGATGTCCTATGCACAGCATGTGCATCTAAGCAGATACAAGCATCAGAAATAAGATTACGGTGGGAATTGTATCCCATGTATTACATAGTGTGATGCTTGTGTGGTGATTTACTATTGCATTTCCTAATTCATGTGTGTTATTGGGCTTATAATAAATAGTATATTTTCATATACTCCTGTCTAATTGTAATTCTTGTTATTTTACTGTGTGTGCTCATCGGAGACCCCTGATCTCCATCACTCCTCCTGAGATTTAGCCTTGTCTGCTCTCCAAGCTACTGTGAATAAGTCTGGCTATCTTCCCAGCAGTGTTCCCCTGTTTATCTAACAAGGGTAGCCTCCTAAACATCTGTCCACCAGGCCAGAGTTTAGAAATCCATTCTAACATACGGATCGACTGGAGGCCTTTCTGTGTATTCTAGGAGCTATCTTGTTGTCTCATCAGTGCCCCCACCTACCTGTCGGGTATAAAAGTTCACCCAGGGAGGTGGACTAGGTCATTTAAGATGCAGAGGAGGAAGAGCCAGATCTTGAGTGCCTTCCAGAAGGCAAGGTGATCCTCTGTGGAGGATGCTAAAAGTGATAAGTTCCAGATAGTGGGGGTGGGAGCTTGCACGAAGAAGGAGGATCTCCCTATTCTGGTCAATTTAGCGACTGGTATTATAAGGAGAAGAGTGCTCGGATCTCAGATTACTGGTGGGCCTGTAGGGTGAGAGTGTGTGTTGTAGATAGTCTGGACCTGTGCTGTGCAGAGCACAGTGGGTGATCCACATAGCCTTGAAGGTGGAGCATCTCCCGATCAGCAGCCAGTGAATGACACAGAGGGTGGGCGTGTTGTGTTCTCTTGGGCCTAGGGCAAGAAGGAGCCTTGCTGCAGTTTTTTGAACCTGTTGAAGTTTCCTAGGTTGTGATGCAGGGGAGCCCAGGTATAAGGTTTTTGCATAGTCAAGGTCGGAGAGGACGATGGCCATAATTATGGCAATTCTGTGTGGTTGGTCAGGTAGGGGAAGATGCGCTGTGTTGATGTGAGTTGATGATGGCAGGGAGGGGGCTTAGGTAGAGGTTAAAGTGCAGGGGTCAGAGCGAGGCGCCTTGTGGTACTTGTGTGTGACAGGACAGGGAATCGATGAGCAAGGAGACGTGTATTATTTGGGATCTGTTGGAGAGGAAGGAGATCATCCACTTCAAGGTTGCATCCCTAATGCTGAGGGAGTGTAGTCTGTCTGAGTGTGAGGTGGTTTATGGTGTCAAAGCCCACCGAGATGTCGAGAAGGATTAATACGGCACAACCTTCCGAGTCTGAGGTTCTTTTCAGATCATCCCAGATGGAGACTAGACATGATTTAGTTACGCAACAGGATCTGAAGCCGAATTGGACGGGGTTGAGGATGAGGCTGCTTTCTGTGAAAAGGCATAGCTGTGCGTAGGATATTAGGTCAATTTGTTTGGCCGGTAGAAGAGGGTCAAGGCAGGGTTTCTTGAGCAGGGGTTTGATGTACGAGGTCTTGAAAACTGATGGGTTCTTGCCTGAAGTAAGAGATGAATTAATGATATATCTTGCAATGCTGCTGGCACAGGTTGAGGATGGGATTTATTTTAGAAGAGGAGGTCAAGGATCTCCAGGCGATCCAGAGGAGGAGGAGGAGGAGAAGGAGGAGGAGGAGGAGCAGCAGCTAGCTAGTAGCTTTAGGAATTCTGGGTGGGAGATAGGAGAGAAGGAAGAGAAGAGCCAGTGGGTGGAGGGCACTGAGAGCCCTGATGTGGATGCAGGGCTGTAAGGCAGTAGCAACGCTATTTTAGTGGCAACAGTGACGTTTGTTTCCAGAGCTATGTTGTGAAAGTGGTCAGAGAGTCGCAGAGTGCATGAGTGTGGGATGCGGGGGGAGGTGCAAAGAGGGGCCTTAAATTCAGAGATGATCTTGTGGAGCTACCTGCTGGTGTTTGGGGCATTGGTGATTCTATTCCAGTAAAATTATTTTTTGGCTTTACCTATTTCCGCCCTGTAGGTTTTGAGCTGCTGGGCATAATATGTTCTATTCAGTGGCAATGTAGTCCGTCCCGCCATCTCCCCTCGACGATGTGGTTCAGGGTTTTGAGGGATTTGAGAGCTTGTGTGAACCATCTGGGGTAGCAGCCCTATCTGTTGGAGATGGGTCTGATAGGGGTGAGTGGGCCGAGAGCTTCTGAGAGCCAATGGTCAAAATGGCTGATGGATTGCTGACCCGACTGGAGTGGGAGAGAGGATAGGGAAGCAAGCAGGGATTCAGCCGTGTCTGGAGTTACTTTGACTTTGTTCCACAGATAGGAACCGGTGGGATGGGGGATACAGGGGCTGTCGGGAAGGAAGGAGGGTCTGCGGTAGAGAGATTGAGGAAAATGGCTGGGGATTGCGTCTAGAGCATGACCTACAGACTACGTTGGGCCTGGTACTAGTTGTCAGGTGAAGAGATTCCAGGTTGTCCAAGATGGGTCATGTCATGGTGTTATGAGAGACATAGAACCATGTACTGAAATCGCCTAGCATAGTGAAGGAGGGATGAAAGACAAGAATGCCAGCTAAGGAGTCACTGAGGATTTCAGCGACATGTATGTTGTAGCCCGAGTGTCTGTATATGAGTAATAAGCTGTGCGTGTGTGTGGCAATGAAGAGGGCTTTTACTAGGAAGGAATCGCAGTCTGAGTTGCAGGCTTGTTCCTCGGAGTGTGAAATGGAGAGGAGAGGTTTGTATAGGATAGCAATGCCGCCTGCCCTGCTGATTCTGTTGTGCAAAACAAGGTTGTAGCCTGCAGGGAAGGCCTTGTGTGCAATAGGCTGGATGTATTTTATTTTATTAGGTTTATTTAGCGCTTTACATCAAAGCGCTGCACATTTTAACAACAGGATACATTTAACAATAACAGAAATATTAGTAACAATAGAAGCAAGATACAATTTTGAATCAGATCAACAAAACAATATGTGGAGCAATTAGACAGACGGGAAGGGAGTAGAGGGGTAGAACTGGGAGGAGGGAAGAATGGGAGGAGGAGGGAGATGGAGTGGAGGGGAGAGGTGGGAGCTGATAAGGGGGGGGAAGGAGGGGAGGGTTAGGCAATGGGGAGGGGAATCATGGCGGGGAGTGGAGAAGGAGAGATTTAAGGGAGGAACGGAATGAGGAAAAGGTAGGGATAGAGCGGATTGAGAGAGGTAAGGAGTTCTAGTGAAGGGGAGCTAGGAGTTGGAAAGAACGGAAGCGGGAGGAGGCACAAGGGGAAGGTGGAACTATGAGGAGGAAGTGGTCAGCAGAGCGAAGAGGGCGAGAGGGAGTGTAGAAAGAGAGAAGGGAAGAGAGATAAGGGGGGAGCAAGATTATGGAGAGATTTGAAGACTAAGCAGAGAAAATGAAATTCAAGTTGGGAGTGAAAGGGTAGCAAGCCAAGGGAGGATAGCGAGGCAGAGATGGAATTGTGGGAGATGAGGAGGCAGAGAGTACGGATGGCGGAATGGTAGATAGATTTGAGGGGGGAGAGATGTGAGGTGGGTAGACCAAAGAGTAAGGAGGAGCAGTAGAAGAGGCGAGAGAAGATTAGGGAGGAGATTAAAAGTTTAGTGGCATGGAAAGTAAGAGAGGGGCGGACTTTACGCATGTTGTAGAGGTGGAAGCGACAGGCACGAGAGGTGAGAGAGATATGATGGGAAAAAGTGAGACAAGAGTCGAAGTAAATGCCTAAGTTGCGAGCATGGGGGGAGAAAGTGAGGTTAGAGGGAGGAAAGTGAATTGAAAGGAGGAGGAGAGGGAGGGGGAAGGGAGTTAGAGGGGAAGAAAAGTACCTCAGTTTTGTCAGAGTTAAGGGAAAGAAAGCGAGAAGACATCCAGTCTTTAATGGCAGTAAGACAGGACGAGAGTTTAAGGTGGAGATCAGGAGAGAAGGAAGAGAAGGAAAGGAAGAGCTGCGTGTCCTCAGCATAGAATTGGTGAGAGATGCCAAATGAGGAGATGACGGGGGCAAGGAGGGAGGTGTAGAGTGAGAATAGGAAAGGGTCGAGCACCGAGCCTTGGGGTACTCCGTATTCTAGAGGCTGGGATGGAGAGGAGCGGCCACCCCAGGAAACAGAGAGAGAGCGGGAGGAGAGGTAAGAGGATATCCAGTTGAGTACAGAGCCTGTGAATCCGAAGGAAGAGAGAGTGTTGAGAAGGAGGGGGTGATCGGCTGTGTCGAAGGCAGCTGAGAGATCAAGAAGAATGAGGACAGAGGATTGCTTAGTGTCGAGCGGAGAGGAGGGAGTTAAGGATGTAAGTGATGGCTGTTTCAGGAGAGTGTTTAGGGCGGATGCCACATTGAGAAGGCGGAAGGAGAGAGAGATTAGAGACAAAGGTAGAGAGCTGCGAATAGGCGAGGTGCTCAAGAATTTTGGAGAGGAATGGGAGGAGTGAGATAGGACGGAAATTAGAGGTGAGTAGGGGGTCAGCAGAAGGTTTCTTCAGAATAGGAATGATAGTGGCGTGCTTGAAAGCAGAGGGAAAGGTGGACAAGGAAAGGCAGGTATTGAAGAAGGAAGTTAGGTAGGGAATAAGAAGAGGATAGATTTTAGGAATAAGAAGGGAGGGGAAAGGGTCAGTTGGAGCAGACGAGGGGTGGGCTTTGGAGAGGAGGATGGAGACGTCGGAAGGGGAGACTGGAGAAGTCAGTCATGTAGGTAGAGGGGGAGAAGGAAGAAGCGGGAGGGATGTCTGGGTCTTCAGAGGAAATTAAGTTGTAAATGTGGCAGTTTTTTCACTACAGATCTGGTGTTGATCAGGATGCATGTTAGACTGTTGCTAGGCTGGGTGTTTGATGCGAGGAGGGGAGGATTATGGGGGGATTAAGGGGCAGGAGTGACTGCCACCAGGAGGGGTGCGAAGAGGTAATATGGAAGTCATGGGCTGAAGCTGAGGGGTCGGGGGGTCTGCCATGACGGTTGGGGGGACCGGCTGGGGGATGGGGGCCTTGGGTGACAGTCCTGTGCTGTGTGGAAGGGTTTGAGGGAGTGGGAGCGGAGTCGAGGCCAGTAGTTAATAGGAGGTGATGGGTATCTAGGGGTGGGCCTATGGTCTCCATTCTGGGGAGCTGTAAAAGATGTTGAGTGTATTGTTAGTCTGTGTGTGAAGAGCGCTCACGAGGTCAGAGTCATTTGGGTTGGTGGGTGTGGTGGTTAATGGAGTTGGGAACGTGTGTGAGGGGAAAAGGGTGGAGACCCTGTTGTGAGGTGTGAGAGAGGATGTTAATACTGAGGTAGGGAGGTGGTGGGTGGATGTACAGGGCTGTGACTGGGGAATTCATACTTGTTTCCTGTTTTGAGGGAGAGGTCAGATGACAGTCTTCTAAGGTTGGTGATGGGGTCAGGGGACTGACTTCTGGAGGAGCAAGTGGTGTGGTGTCTGGTGTGGGTGCAAAGTGTGATGTTTGATGAATTGAAGAGCGATTTCACTGGGTCGGGTGACATGGGGGAAGGCCGTAAGGGTGTATCTGAGGGGGGATGTCGTGGGTCTGGGGAGAGATAGGATGAGGTGTGCAGTAAAGAATGCGCTGAGAAGTTTGGTGCCTGTGTTTTAGGAGATTCTGGCTGTGTGTGTGTGTGTTAGTTAAAGGGGCCGCTGAGTGTGGGCTTGTGGCTAGGATTGCCCATGCAGAGTTGAGGGATGCAAAGATTGGGTCACAGTGGTGTGGATGAGAGTAGGGATTATGAGAGGGGTGGAAGTGGGGAGGTCTGGAGGAGTAGTGGTCTGGTTGAGGGCAGGTGAAGTGCAGGTGGCCTGGGAAAGTCCAGTACGAGGCAGGAGGGTGGGTCTGGGAAGGACAGGGGCGAGAACATGAACTGCTTGACAAAGCAAAGACATATCACCAT